>NC_044551.1:136888989-137220934 GCF_007565055.1 Rhinopithecus roxellana | reverse complement strand
GGGGAGGGAACCTTGAGGGGCTTGGAGAAGAAGGCTTTTATTAACAATTATATTCTCCCCTAGCAGTTTAAATAATAACAATGATGTCACGGTAACCATCTCCCTTCTCCCACTCCAGTGAAACCACTAGATGGGTTGGTGAACTGTTCATTTGTATACTTAATTAAGGGATTACCGTTGCTACACAGTTACAAAGGTGGCATAAGGAATCTCTGAACAGTAGATTGCTGGACATTTGGCATGTTTTAGGACTCATTTACCTGCCAAATCTTATTTCAGAATAAGAATGATAAAATGTTGTTAGTTTGTGCCCAGCATAGTTTTGAAGGAAAATGGAACAAAAATAAGTTGCTCTTTGAAAATTGCGTTAGTTGTAGGGGAAAAAAAAATTCCCCTCAGCGGAATGAGCCGGTTTCGCATTATATTAAATGAGGATCATATTTTACCAACCCAGGTGGTGTTTTAAAAATTCTTTCAGACAACAGTGATAAGAGAGGAAGTAAAGAGCACGCAGACCCCTGCCCAGCCCGCACCCATGTTCACAGTGTCTGGAGCACACACTCTGAACACATCGGGACCCCCACCCCCACGAATTCGCCCTGTTTGGGACTCAGTTTCTGAGGACAAGAGTTCGTTCTCGGTGGATCGCTACACGTTGAACAATGGGTATTTGCGAAAGGTCAACATTCAGGCTATATATAGTACAATGGCATGGTGGCGGGAAAACACTTTTCATTGTTTAACAGTTACTAAATAATTAAACTGCCCTGCATATTGAATATCATTTTGAGAATTTGCCTTTTTTTTTTTTTTTTTTAATTATTAGCCAGTGTTTTAATGAGGCCTCGGGATTGGGTTGCACGGAGGAAAGTGAGGGGTTCAATAAGGTACAGCTTTGATGTACAGAACAATTATATAAAAGAAAGTAATTTATTATTGAGGAGGACAAAAGAAATTTGGGGTTATGTTAAAGTACAATTAGCAGTTGCAAAACTATGTTTTAAACAGACAACTTGATAATTTGCATTTCTTTTTTCCTCTCTTAAACCATTTACAACCTGGGAAATTTACTCTTGTTAACTAGTAAAACACCTCAAGGCTTGAATCAGACACCAAGTAGCCACTGATGTCCCAACAACGTACAACTTGCCCCTCTGGAGGGTGTGGAATCTTTTACAAGTACTCAAGAAGAGCCCCCAAAGCTCAACTAGGTTCTATGGTGCCGGCACTGACGAGTGTGCTTTAAGGTTATCAGTCTTTTAAGCATCACGTGATTAGACAGGAAAGGTAACTTGAAAACACAACCTGATTCTGAGCGAAATCATTTTGTCCTGTTGGCATGAAAATGTAGTTACACCTCCAAGTTCTGCTCAGAAACAGACGGCTGCGTGTGGGGGCTGGTCCCTACCCAGATCAGTACAGGATCTTCAGCTGGCAGAGTAGATCCAGCAAATGGAATTAACGAAGAAACTCATGTGCGTTTGGAAAAAAAGGTGGGGGTGAGTGCCGCTTCCTGATTCCTTTCGCTGAGGTCTCCTGTGATCATCAATGGCTTTGGCAACAGCAGGCAAGGCAAAAATAATTCACCACCAAACAGTTTTGACCGTGACATATTTAATGGGGCTAGTTTGAACTTTGTTTTAAACAATTTCCTATCAGATGTTAGTCTTCTCCCTGTTTATCTCTTACAAGATTTCTTTGAAAATGTCATTTATAGGTAGCCATTGCATAGGGTTGTGCTACAATTAACACACAGGTACTGGGGCACTTCAGGCCCATGTAAATATCCAGTGTAAAGGATTCACCAGCTTTCCTGGCAGCAGCCTCAGCAAATGGAAGCTACTCCAGAAAGAGACATTTTTATTTCTGTAGTTGTTATTCAAGTCTTTATAGGTGTGAGTTTGGGACTGAATTTGCCAGTCCAAATTAAGGAGTCTGGATACATGACACATCACCTGTAAATAACCACTTAGACACTAGCCTCTGACCACTGTCGTCACAGTTTTGCCACAACTCTCCAAATGTTTGTTTTAAATCTTCTTATCACCCTTATTGAGTGCTCCTTTTAGAACTCAACTCAGAGACTCAAATTTAGCCTTTGAATTAGTACTTTAAAAACTATTCTTTTTTTATCATTTAAAAGTAAGCCTACTCCCAAAATTGAGCGTTTCACTTTTAAGGCTCAAACACTTCCTTAGGTCTCTAAGGAAGGTCTCTTATGACTCTTAAAACCAGCCCCCAGCATCAAATTCCATCATGGCAGTAATTTGGTACCCACAAGTAAACTGACGGTTTGGAGAGGGAGATGTTATCATTCCTCGGTTTTCTTTTGTATCTAATAAAATGGAGACTGACTGTATGAAATCCCCTTCTAGAGCTTACCAAAATTGTTTTTTTTAGTTATCCTGGACGAAAGCCCCGTGGTCTTGCACCTTAGAAGGGGTTCCAGGGGGCTCCGTTTGGCTAATTTTTAGAGACCTGCCTTGGCGGAGCTGCTCGCAGGTAACGCTTCCGAGATGAAGGCGGGGCTCCCTGTCGCCTGCAAGGGTATTTTACCTAGAATGTCCTGATTTTGGGTCCAAACTCACACTCTCCCACACCAATGGGGTGATAGGTAGGCTAACAAAAGGCAAATAGTAATCAGAAGGGAACCCCACAGTTTCTACCAGAGGGGTTTTGACCAGAAAACAAAGGGAGCAGGGGCTGCTACCTCCTTGTCCCCTGCGCCTGAAATTCAGGTCGCCTGCGGCTACGGCCTCAGGTGAGTGGCTCAGGGAAGGGTCGCTGAGGCTCTTCCCAGCTCCCCCGGGCCTGTCTTGGGCCGCTGCCTGGGAGTGCTTTGACCTCCGCCGCCATTCCGCTTCGTCTTTTCTTGCAGTAACACCTGCTGCCACGGATCGAGTACACCTGACCAGATGTAGTCAAAAGAAAAGGTCAAGAAAAGAAAAAGAAAGCCCCACCTTTCTTAATTCCGTTTGGTAAGAGCCAGGGCTGCCAAATCCATTACATAATGCCAGTTCAAGCTGACACCTGTGCCCGCCCTGGGGCTAGATCAGGTTCTGGCGACTGCTCCAACCTGAAACGCCGGCTCAGTAGCACCCAAGCCGAAGGCGAAGGGGAAGAGGAACGAAGTGTGGGATGGGGGCGGCCCCTCGTTGGGGGTTCAGGTAGGGACTGGATTCTACAGGGAATTCCCTAAGGGTGTCTCCCTAATAATTTGGGACCGTGATAAAAAAAAAAAAAAAAAAAAAAAAAAAAAAAAAAAAAAAAAACGGCCGCGGTTTCGAAGTCCCAGAGCTTTCTCAGGAAGCATTGGACGCCCCTTGCTACTCCAGACTGGGGCGGGCTCCAAGGGGTGCCCCCTCCAGCGCCTTCAAGAGCGGAGGACTCACCTGCCGCGGGGCTGCCTGAAGCTCTCACTCCCTCTCCCGCCCGCCCCCGGGTGCTGTTGATGTGGACCTTGGAGGTGCCTGCTGCGTGGCCTAACACGTGGACGCGGCCCATAACCCGCCCCGGCTGTTTCTTTCCCCTGAAGGCGGACAATGGCTTCATTAATCGGCCATCATTAAACCAACCCAGGAGAAGCCCCATCCCGCAATGAGGGCGCGGCAGGCTAATTTTGCCTACGGCTGAACAGTTGGGGCAAACGTGGTTAACACGCTGGATCCCTCTCTGGTAAAGGCCCGACCGTCCAGATCTTTGGAATCCTCACCAATGTTTCCATGAAAAAAAAAAAAAGGTCAGCGCCCAAACTCCTAGGAATCCACACTCTTCCTCCCCAAACTTCCTGCTCCCCGCTAAGGCAAAAGACCCCGAGCCGTGTAAACCCTCTTGTCAGAACGCGAATTAATGTTTCCAAGATTTTTTCTCAAAAGAATTAAGAGCTCTAGAGGCGACCCTTCCACTCACTAGGGCACCATGTCAAAGGGACATGTCAAAGGGACTCGTCATGGCGATTTACAAGTATCACGAACGTGGACAGCGCTGTTAGAATGTAACTCGGGCTTGGTTTCATGCAGTCTTTTAAGGATTTCGTTGAGGCCCTGGAGACGTGACTAATTCTTCCCAGTTCATAGTGGGAAATACTTACTGGGCTTTGGTTGAGATAAAAATAAAATAAAATAAAATAAAATAAAATCAAAACTAGACCCAAAGCTTCGTGTGGATCTTAAACACACACATACACACACACACACTCATACGCACACACACGCACAATAAGCAAGAGGCAGTGACCTTCTCTGGACATCGCAGGCACCCCCTCGCTCCCGCGTTAAAATCACCAGAGTCAATTCCGGGCGTCCGTATCCACAATCAACCCCCGCCCCTTCCCCATTTCTCATCAAAAGACAGGAGAAACGTCATATTTTATATTTCTTTTCTCCACATCTGGGCATTTTCTTGTGCATCATACCCTAAACAAATATCCTCCTTTTAGATTCGTGTGCGCCTAGAAAGGTGTGGACCTGCGCCCCTCTTCCCCATAGCGACTGTGGTTGGAGAAACTCGCTCGGAGGACTAGTGTGCTGCGGGGGCCAAAACTCACGCTGCCCAGCCTTGGAGAGCTGGAGAACGGAGCGGGGTCCCGCCGAACCTGCGCTCGCAGAGAATGTTATCTTCACAGCAACTTAGCAAGCCCCACAGAACAGAAGTTAAAGCGTGATGGCACTATACCTTGCCCCGGGTTACTCAGGCGCCTGTCTCCCATTTTGGACATGCTGGAAATGTTGGATTTGGGGAGGTTTGCTTTGGCTGGGTTTGGGTTGTCTATATAAGCCCTGCTGGAGTACTGTACTGAGGAACGCGCCTTGATGGACTTGGGTGTTAATTAACGCGCGGCTAATTTGAGCTTCAGGAGCGGGAGGCGGCCGATAGCGCCGCGAGCCGCGAGGGGCCAGTGACCTCTAGTGGACATGAGGAGATATGCAGCGCGAGTGAGCACGTAGCGGAAAAAACTCCTTCCTGAGCCGCTGCTCGCTTTTCTCCTCTGAATCCAATGCAAGGCTGGGACAGGAGTCCCCAATTTAAGGAAGAAAGAGCCGTCAGCAAGTCGTGTCGAGCAAAGACCTTAGCTCTTCTGATGTATCTGAAATCTAAACGCCATTTAAGCGCTCTAGCACACACACATTGTTACTTATCAATTTTTCCAGCGAGAGAAGGAGAACGTATGTAAAGGGTTTGACAAGTGAGGGTAAATAACTTTGGTTTCTGAACCTAGAGAAAAGCAGGGCTTTCAAAGCTCTGGAGCCACTAGCCATTCAGGGAAAGGAGTCGGAATGTGATTCTGTAAACAAAGTTTATCAGTACTCGTAAGATTTTTCTTTTTTCTGTAAAGTATTAAAAAAAAAAAAACTTAAAACGCTTAGTTGGGTCAACAACAAGAAAGTAATCGAACAAATGATGTGTGGAAAGGTCCAGATGCTCCTGAATTCACACCCCTCAGGCAAATAAGAAGACAAAAATAAGAACAAAAGAACCCCTTCGCTTAACAAAAATAAAACAAAAGACTAGGAGGAGAAAATGATTTTTTTTTTAACCTTCATTTATTTCATTAGTTAGATAAACTAGTGCAGAAGTTTTTGCAAAGATCGTCCTGGTTCTGCAAGCGACAAAATCAAACCATGGACGTGGTAGTTCAGACAGAATACCGTTTTTCAAAATAAACCAAAGTCTGCATTTTATCCCTCCCCATCCCACAGACTGCAAAGGACTGTGGAAGCTGGCGAGGCCCAATAAAATCCCGCGACCCCACAGCCTCACAGGGTTCCACCGTCCAGTAGAGGCTAAGCTGACCTCGCAGACGGCCGCGCCCGCTTGGGCCCTTCCTCCCGGGTCTTGTTCCACTGGCGTTTGAGGATTTCTTAGTCTCTTTCTTCCCTGGTACTCTTCCCCCGAGGGCAGAAGTCTGAACTACTAGCAGCTACCAAGCTCTTGGAGCGGGAACTTGGAGGTGATCCCCTCCCCGGGAGTCCGTCCCAGCTCTCCTCCCTTCTGTGCCTGGCGGTTCTGCGGTACCAGAATCTGTCCTCAAGGGTTGGGGGAGGGGTAGATATGGGGGATCCGAGACAATGCCGCTTTCCAAACTGTGAGCACAGCCCGCTTGGGGTTGGTTTCACATCGCCCAGGACTGGGGTTCCACGCCTGGAGCGCAATTACCCTGTTGCGCCCGCACGCGCTGCGGGAAGCTCATCTGGGACCCTCGGTCGGGGACCACCGCGTTAGTGAGGGACAGCCGAGTCGGGGGACAGTCTCTCCTGGTGGACAGTATAAAGTTTGGACCCCAGGGGAAGGAAGAGCGGAACTGGACGTTGCAGGAGGCTAGAGAGCAATGTTTTCTCTCTGAACTTTTCCTTCTCCACTTTGCGCCTTCGGAAAGGGCCTGGGAGTTAACAGAGGTCGGGAGGCTGCTGTAAGAGCGAAACGTCGCCCCACTTGGCGGTGACCGGGTCTCGCAATAGGCTCGGGTCACAGGAGGAGGGGGTAGGAGTTCAGCTCCGCCGAGGGAGGGAGCTACCGTCCCCTCCTTTCTCGGCCGGAGAAGTTAAGGGTCTCCGGTGAATGAGACCGTCCAGGGCCAGAAGTCAGTGGTGGCTATACTCGGAACAAGGCTGTCAGTTCGCAGTGAGGGAAAACGCGTAACCTGGCAGGATGAGGAACACGCGATGAAAATGAGCCCAGGGAAACCGAAGATTTCTAAGAGCTGTATTTTATTGTGGACCAAAGAAAGGACTGAGAACTGCTTAAGGGAAATAGCATTTATAAAGCCCAAACATTAAATATATATTACAACAGAAATACAATTTTAATAGATATAACTGAGTTGTAATAGTTTAAGAAGTGATCTTTTCAGAAAACTAAACAGTGAGCAAAACAATGTTCAATTTTAAAACGCCCAGACGTGACTCACACAGCAACCGCCTATGGGAGAGCAGTAGCTTTCCTTGACCTTCCCTACACTGAGCCCAGTGAGTTCCCTGTAACCTCAGAGCAGAAAAATCCACCAACTTTGGAATCGAGTCAGAAAAACAAAACAAACAAAACCGTGCAGACCCCCAAGTAAGGATCCACTAACATTCCTGACTGCCTTGCTTAACTCCATGCCCCCGGGAAGTGGCGCGAATCACTCTTGGCACCACTTGGGGCGCAAAGAAAGGACCCACCACCGGTTGGCCAGGCAACCGCACACCTGAGGCAAGAGGACTTGAAGTGGAGAACAAACTGTGCTCAAGTTCCAGCAGTCTCCAAACCAGAGTCCAGATTAGCTTGGTCCCTTGAAAATTGGGCACTCACTTTTGGCCACGTAGCTGCCCTGTTCACCCTGCCACCAGAAACAAAGTGAACGCTCTTCTTTTCTCTGTAAGCTGGAACATACCAAGGGCATACCTGAGCCTACCAGGCCCAGAGCACCCCATTTCAGGCCCAAATGTGCCAGTTTTACCCTTACTGGGGGTGAGCACTGCAGCCTTCA
This sequence comes from Rhinopithecus roxellana, assembly GCF_007565055.1. Classification (NCBI taxonomy): domain Eukaryota; kingdom Metazoa; phylum Chordata; class Mammalia; order Primates; family Cercopithecidae; genus Rhinopithecus; species Rhinopithecus roxellana. The sequence continues at coordinate 137,213,466 of NC_044551.1, read as the reverse complement.
TCAACCAACTTCTAAGTGGGCGCCGATGAGGAGCAGCCTCACGCTTTTTCTGAAGAGAGAAGGTAGAGAGAGCTGCGGGCGTTCGGTGTGGCCCTGTGACACCAGGCTGCTATCCCAGACTATGGCACCTCTTCGCCAGAAAAGCAGCGACCGAGTTATTTCCCGGTTGACAATGCCCAGCAGCCGGGCCCGGTTATTATAGGGGTTATTAGAGGGGTCGCCCTCTTCTCTAATGGTTCATGTTCAGGGTTTTCCCCCAGTAGGATTTAGAAAAGACTGGACTTGAACAGTTGACCTCCCAGAGCCTCTGAGAACCTGGCCCCTGAATCTTCTCCCCTACACTCCCCCTCCCACCCCCACCCCGTTGTACCTCAGCTGCTAGTGCGGATGGAGAGACTCAAAGACAGAGAAGCACCCCCCATCGGCCACCACCCGCTGGGAACATGATCGACAATCTTTCCCAGTTTCTTGTGGAAAATGTTCACACGTTCACACAAAATCTGGAGTCTGAGATAATAGGTGATGAGCCGTCCTGGGAACTGTGTCGCAGGCTGAGGACATCCAAGACCTGGCGCGCCTCGGGTCGGAGGAGCTGGAGGGGGCGACCCGAGGCCTGGCGTCCCGGCTCTGCCCTGGGAGGTGGTGCTGGCTGTTTCTCTCTGCTCCCAACTATTACATTTCTGTTTTCCTTCGTCTTGGCTAGAGTTATACACTTTATGTGTGGGGCGATTTAGAAAATAAAATTGGACTATATAAGCTATTCCATATATAAAAAAGAACCAGAAAAGCCTCGCATTTTTTCTCTTGTGTTTTCCTCACTTTTCTTTTTCTCAAACTGCAACATTTTAGTGCTTGAATGGCGGACCCGCCGGAGACTGAGGCACGGAACGGAGGTCTGAAAGTGAATTTTTCAATGTCTAATTTACCCTTGAAATCATATTCCATCTTAAATGACCAAGATGATGATAATCTGAGCAGTAATACTAGTAGATCTTCCTGATCTACAGTGCGGCTTGGAGAAGTCTTGGGAATCAGACAGCATTAACTTAGATTCCTGTTTTACAACTTTTCAATGAGGGAGGAGGATATCGAATACCTCACTCAGTCTTCGGGAATGCAGCCTTCAAAAACCCTTACAAGGCCGGGAGCGGTGGCTCACGCCTGTAATCCTACCACTTTGGGAGGCCGAGGCGGGCCGATCACGAGGTCAGGAGTTCAAGACCAGCCTTGCCAACATGGTGAAACCCTGTCTCTACTAAAAATACAAAAATTGGCTGGACATAGTGGCGCGGGCCTGTAATCCCAGCTACTCGGGAGGTTGAGGCAGGAGAATATCTTGAACCGGGACCCGGGAAGCAGAGGTTGCAGTGAGCCTAGATCGCGCCACTGCACTCCATCCTGGGCTACAGAGCGAGACTCTGTCTCAAAACAAAACAAAACAAAACAAAACAAAACAAAAGAAGAAGAAAGAAAAGAAAAGACAACACCCTTGTGAGCCGCCTAAGAACCCTCCGGTGAGCATCTTATCCCCACACTGGCGCTGCCACCCGCACGGACCTTCCTACTTCGCACTGTTCCAGTTTCTCTACGTACTTTTCAGCCCATCCTTGGAGTTGCTCTATAAGGAGGACTTTCAGAGTGAAACTCCACAGTGCTGCTCAAAGACACGCTTACGACGCCCCGGGATGGAGGGAGGACTGAGCTTGGACTGGAATTCCTGGAACAGACGAGGGCTTGTGAGCTTGGCCCAGGCACTGAAGACTGCATACTCTTCCCGACAAGGGCACCTGGGTCGAAAGAAGGTGGAGCGGGTCTTCTGCAAAGGCGAGCCCCTGGAGAACGCTGCCCCACCCCACCCTGTGAGCGTGGACGAGTAATAATCTCCTGGCCTCAGTTTCCCCCCTCTGCTTTAGATGAATTTTAAGAAACTTAATTTTTTTCTAAGATGATTTTCCCTACATATTTCTTGTCCCCCTCACTGCCATTCCCGCCCCTCCCCCCAATACATTGTAGATATTTTTCCTCCTATGGTGAATTTTAAACGACCACAAAAGTTTGCATAAGTCAGAATTTACCTGCCCATATATTTCTGTTGAAGATTGAAAATTGTTTTTATGTGACAAGTTTTATTTCTATTGATTTTTAAAAGTTTCATCTGGAAAGAATTTGGCTCATGAGCTAAATAATATAGTTACCATTTACTTAATAATTTTTAAGCTCTAGGCATTGAGGTAAATGTATTATATATTTTTTCTTAGTCTGAGAACAACCATGTAAAATAGGGGTTTCCTTCTGTTTTTCTTCCTCCCTCTCTTCTTTCCAATTTGAAAACTTAGGCAGAGATATTAAATGGCTTTCACAAAGGTATAGAGCTAGTATGTGGAGGAGGCAGAGTCTGAACACAACTACCAAACCCTAAGTGGAAGCTCTTAGCAGAGGTCAGGCAGGTTTTCAAGTGAAGCTATAACTGCTGAAGAGTAACCCTTCAACCTATGATACTTGGTTGCCCATTATAAAGGAAAGCTGTGTAGTAATTTGACTTTATATACCTTAAGAAATAATCAGGGCCAAAAAAAAAAAAAACCCTAAAAATAATCTTTAGTTGTTAAGCAATCATCATATCGCTAGTTGTAGTACTGTTATTCATATTTTGCAACTGTTTATACATTATGAGACAAAGCAAATAGATCATTATATTGGTGTCTTACAGAACTGAAATTTTTCGTTATAAGAAAAAAGGAGATACAGATGGATGATTATGGAAATCAAATAAAAATCTTATAGCCCGGAAAAGAAAAAAAAAAAAGGAAAGGTATGGTTAAGAAACAAGAGTAGAAGCTGTGAGTAGTTGCTACCACTACAGAAAGCTTGAAACAGACTTGTATTCCCACCACAATCAATGCTTCTCACAGGAGCACAGTGAAACCTCTGTCATGTTAATTCTGGCAATCTCTATTTCTTCTGGGTCATACCATCAAACCTCTGAAAGAAATTCAAACATTTTGCCACTCTCTTTGACTGTTTATTTTTTTAAATCTGAGATTACAATTGTGGAACACATAGTGAATTGGTATAAAGAGGAAAATCAAGCACCGGGAATAAAGATTATAAAAGAGTGAGCTCTTTGAAAATTGTTGGTAACAGACCAATCATGCCAACACACAAATAATTAAATAATACTTTAATGAAATTTCATATTTTTAATAAATTGCTTTCATCTTGTTAGTTCTGTTCTAGAATATCTTTGTATTTAACATAAATGAGATAAAATTACAAAAAAGAGGCTTATCCTCTATTTTATATTATAACATGCGTAAAGTAAAATTTCAAAAATTTAAATAAATGTGTCAGAATATTCATGGAAAGTATTCATTTGTGAGATTATGTACTTATTTGAATAAAGTGTCTTTTTACAATATATTTGGATTCTTTTTTATTTCTCTGCTTCTTCCTTTTTTCCTCCTCTATCTCTCATCCTCATTTTTCTCCTCCTCATCCTTTTTCCCTTTCTTTTCCTCCCATTCATTTTGTCATTGGAATCTATTTCTGAGACACATGAGAAAATGAACCTCATTAGTTTATTTTTTCCTTAAAATGGTATTTTTGAAAACAATAAAAAAAGCAAAAGATGTCACCTTCAACTGAGGATGATATGCCAATTTGAATAGCATATCCTCTGACTGTTGCAGATACTCAGAACAAAGAAGGTCTTCAATGGCAGTTATTTTTTAAAATGTTGTTTTACAGTCACATTCGATTTACTACTAGGTTATGCTCGAATTAAAATAGCTGATACCATAATACTAAATACTAACATTTTAAAGCTATTGTTATGATGTATTTGCCATTGCCATTACTTTTAAAACCAAGGGAAGCACAAAGTCTGGTAAGACACAATCAGCATTGAGATATAATCACAGCACACACAAAAGAGAAATGTAATGTATCATAGCCCCAGAAAAATGGCATTCATCTGTTTTGTAATCTCTCAGATTCGATTGCAGCAAGGAAATATTTATACTTTCATGCAAAAACACATGAGAACCACGGTTTAGGATGGCTAAAATTTTGAGCAAAAAATAGTTTTGTCTTCATCAAGTATTATGTATTGAGATTTTTTTGTTTTTCTCCTTCATCAACAAACTTGGCTTACTTTTCTTCTAATCTTTCAGTGTCCTGCTGTTTATTTCCCAAGGTAAAGACTAGATCATTAGAAAAAATGAGCCCAGGCTAATGTATTGATGGTTATAAATGTGTTAATGTCCATATCTTTGGCCACAATTCCTTCAAGCTTTTCAAATCAGATATGAATCTTAATGAACATGTTTGGAGGGAATACTCTTTGTTGTCTAACTTCAGTAAGGGGAACATAATGGTATACTATATAACACTCACTCTTTTAAGGCTGGCCTGTCATAAATGCTTAAATACTCATCAGTACAATTATGACGAAAGCCCATTAGGGAAAGAATGGAAACCTAGCATATCTGGAACATAAGTAGCTGAATTAAAAAAATAGCTAAGACAGATTTAAAATTTAGACAGTAGAAGGCCCATTTATAATTCTTAGACATTAATTTTAAAAGATAATTCAATGACAATTTAAATTATTGGGCTTGTGCTAGAAAGAAGACTACTCTTCTCCTATGTTAAAGCCACATTCACCTTTCTGTTCCCAGAACACTTGCTTCTTCCCTTTATAATTGGCATTCTCTATGCCTGGAACACTTCCTGCAGAAATTAACATGATTGCATGCTCACTGCATTCTCAGGAAGCATTCCTAGGCCAAACTAGCTCAACCCACTACCCCATCACTCTCTACTACATTTGTATTTTAAAAATAGAATCTGTAATAATCTGAAAGAGCTTTGTTTCTATATTTGTTTATACTTTTTAATATACTTCTCTTTATTGCAAGGAACACCAAGAGGTCAGGGACTTTGCCTGCCTTACTCATTACACAGCAGATACTCAGTCAACATTGAATAAATGATTAAATATGTCTATTTGTGATATAGGTCATCTTTTGGATATCTCGATCATTAGCCATTCTTCATTTGTATGTACTATGCATACAAAAAAAGCACCAGTTCTTGTTTGTTTTCTAGTAACAATACGTTTCTTAACCAGAAGCTAAAGGGTTTGGGAGAAGGCAGAACCTGGTTTAGAAATTAATGCAGATAAATAGCTGGTTGGAAAGAATGCTTGATACGTACACCATTTCTTTTAGAAGACAACTTGCTAGTAGCAAGGGATTGTGTTATGTATAGATTTTACAAAATATCAAGAGTAATCACTGAATACTTGCATTCATTTATTCATTAATTCAGCACATATCCATAGTGTGGCACTCTATGGTTGGTGCTATGCACACAAAAACAATTAACATGATTCTTTCTCTCAGAAGTTTGAGGTACAGTGATAGTCACCATTCTTTTAGGTAAAACTGTAAGCAGGAAAACTAAACTGCAGTGCATCTAGTCATTTTTCCACTTGCTTTCATTTCCTTCCTTCTTTAGGCACCCTGTGTATCTGGCTGTCCTTGCTTATTGAATCAACTATAGAAAAGTATCTGATAAAATTTCACACTAAAGTGTAAGAGATTTATACTGGCTATGTCCTAGAGGTGTTTACCTTATATCAAATTAGAAAGCAAATGAGAAGCTCTCTAATTATGGACTTTCCAGACCAAGCAGGAGAAGGTAGAATTATTTAGAATTATTTTTAAAGCCACTGTTTCCGAAATCACACTGCCTAGGAAATTGATTAATTTGCTTATTCATTAACTTTGAGAACTTTACATTGAGCAACAAAAGGAGTTTTCTGTAAGATATAATTGGTGAGACTCCATGGACACTTCTCAAGCTAAGTAAGTTTCTTCAATGCATTTAACATTTGGAGGGAGGATACTTTTAGTGTGCTCCTTTCTCTTTTTTCTTCCCTTTCCTTCTTTTCTTCCTCCCTTCTTTCTCTTTCCTCCTTCTCCTTTCTCCTCATCCTCTTACTGATCCTTCTCCCCCTCTTGCTCTTCCTCCTTTTTCTCTTCCTTCTGTTTCATTTTTGCTCTTACTTTCTCTCCTGGAAATCCTGAAGATATGAGGAAATGTTACAAGAAAAAAAAAAAAAAAGAAGAAGAAGAAAGAGAGAGATTTTCAGGACTTAGTCAGCATGACCAGGCAGTCAGAGGCGATGAAGAAATTGCTTGGAAGGAATAGGTTGGTGCTGGGGTCTATTCAGTTGTTGTCCTCTCCTTGTGGCCTGACTAGGGAACTAGTTAATGATAGAAGTGGGGTGTTTCCTAAGCTTAGATGCTTGAATTATTCATTAGTCAAAAGTAAATTACCATTTAGAGGCAGGTGACACACGTTTTCTCGAACAATTATTATCACTAATCATCATTTTCCACGGTAATTTGTATGCTCTCATTAATAGCCCTTGATTTCTATGTAAATCCTTTCCATAAAACTGCCACAAGATGGAAGTTTTTTTACTGGCTCTCTTTACCTCTTGATATATTTCTTGGCATTTTGGCATTCCTCATCTGGCACTCGATGGCTGGGTTTTCAGATTAGGCTGACTGTTGACATGCCCATATAAAACATTCTTTCATTGAGCATATTGCATTTGTAAAGGAGGCTACCTTCTCCCACCTTCTGCCATATTGTGCCCATATTTTTTTATGTCAATTGTCCAAACATTGACTCTCACATTTTCCCCCTTTTGATTTTTCATTGTGCGCCACATTTGACACTTTAACTACTTTTACTAGTTGCCCATGCCTTGTCACAAAGACTGAAACTGACACAGGCTTTGCCTAAACAGTTGCCTTGAATAAGTATATTTTTCATATGGATATCCCCTTCAAATTCTTTAGAACACCTTGGATACTTTTCTACTAATCTTTTCTTACCGTTATATGGGCTCCAGGACTCAGCTAAGTGAAGGGAACTATCATTCTTTGTAACAGTTATTTCATACTGACAGTAAATTTTTAAATGAACCCCAGAAAGTGTTCTTGAGATTAGCTAGTTCATGGCACCTTGTGGCTTGTGTTCCTGTCTGGCTCCTGAGGGAATTATCCAGTTTGATTGAATAATTGCTGATAATTCTACTAAATTGAAAGAGCTCCACTTTGATCTAATACAATATCTAAAATTTTTACTTTTAGAATAAACCTCATTACACTGGTGAGGAGAGGGATGGACACCCTAGAAAGAGTCAATGCATTAATTTTCAGCATTTACAGGTTAAGTGACTCTTAAGTCATTCAAGAGTCGCTTAGCCTGTGAATGAGACCTGTAAATGAGACCATCTCATTCAAGTCCTGGCTCTCTGATTTACCAATGGGGTGACCCTATGGCAAGTTAATTCACCTTCTCCCTCAATTTTTATCACCAGTAAAAAAGCTTTACTAATTGTGCTTATCTCACACTGTTGTTATGAGGATTCAATGAGTTAATGCCTGAAAACCTGAAATTAGTGCCTGGCATCTAGTAAGTATATCTAGTGTCAGCAATGACTGTGATGATGATGGTGCGGATGGTGGTACATGAATAGTTTTCCTAGAACAAACAAGGATGATGCCTTAGTGAAACAGACACAAATGTATAATATTTTTTATCTCCAAAATTGGGTAAGAATGGTCTGAAGGACAGGTGATATTGTTTGGATATTTGTCCCCACCCAAATTTCATGCTGAAGTGTAATCCCCAAAGCTGGAAGTGGGGCCTGGTAGGAGGTATTTAGATCCTGGGAGTGGATCCCTCATGGCTTGGTGCTGTCTTCATGATAGGGAGTTCTAGCAAGATATGGTCATTTAAAAGTGTGTGACACCCCCACCCCTGCACCAGCCCCACTCTCTCTGGCTTGCTCCTGCTGTTGCCATGTGACTTGTCTGCTCCCCCTTTGCCTTCTGCCATGATTGTAAGTTTCCTGAGGTCTTCCTAGAAGCCAAGCAGATGCCAGCACCATGCTTCCTGTATAGCCTGCAGAATCTTGAGCCAATTAAACCTCTTTTCTTTATAAATTTCTAGTCTTAGGTATTTCTTTATAGCAATGCAAGAACAGCCTAACAGAACAGATATTTCCTGTGAAGAGCAGGCCTAGGTAAGTATCTCTAAGAGAAAGTCCTAGGTGGCCCCAAAATCCTGACATTGCTGAGGAGTGTATTGTGCCTGATCCTTACAAGTGTTCAAGGCAAGCATTGTGACTAAGCACTCCTGCAACAAGCATTCCTTGTTAAAGACTCTGAAGAGAAGGTGGTTTAGTGAAGGGGTTGAGTGACTTTTCCCTAAAGAAGCTTTGCAGCCTTAGCAGAGCTATGCTTTTCATGACCCCTTTCTGGAATCAATTTCATGGTTACAAATTATGCACGAACATCCCCAGTTGGTTTTCTACATTAAAAATACTGCCTCAGTTTTGAATTTTACCTGAAGGCTGGTTACACCAAGCTCTTGCCTGTCATATTTTCAATGCATTAAGTCTGTATTCTGGCTCATTGTTGAGTCTTGTCATTTTGGCCAGAAAATGTAACTGCAGTGCTACTGACATTGTCCTAATGGTGTCTTTACATAAAATACAATTTTCTTAAACAAGGAAGAGAAGTAGCTTCAAGATCAGTGGCACCAACACTGTAAAGTGAGGGTTTTAACTTCACGACCTATTCAAACAGTTATCTGTGTCAGCATACGTGTGTGTGCACACACACAGACTTCAGAGACACAGGCAGAGAAAAACACAGGATAACATTCCACATCATTGTGAAGCTTCCAGAAGTATGAAGCTCAGGATTACATCTCAACACAGAGTACTGTTACAATATCCAACCTGCTCCTCCTCCTTTTGACATTTCTAAAGAAGCAAAAGAGCTCCTGCTGTTCAGGCACTGCAGGAGAGGAACATACACTAGCTGTGCCCAAAGGGGTTTGCATTGTAAGCTGGATGAAAATAACTTCTCTATCTTTACTTGGAAAATTATTTTTTTTCCACATAAAATAAACACAGCAGAAAAACATGTCATTTCAGGAACATAGTGTTTCACAGACCCGTAAGTCACTGCCATCACAATTTAAAAATCAATTCTGGCATGCTGAATTGAAAAAACTGGGAAGAACCAGTTAGAAGAGGTATATAAATATAAAATCTAAATGTAAGAAACAACAACACAGGACGCTGAGGCAGGAAGATTGCTTGAGCCAGGAGTTTGAGATTACAGTGAGCTATGACTGTACCACTGTACTTCAGCCTGGGTGACAGAGTGACACTCTGTCTCTAAAAAAAAAAAGAAAAGAAAAAGGAAAGGAAAGAAAGGAAAAGAAACAGCAACAACGCAGTCATTAATACACAATAGATAAGTTTTCCTTGATCTGAAGTCTTTGCTTTTAGAAAAATGTTATACATTTAATTGAAGTAAATAAAGAAAATAACCTGTAGTATTTTGCACACTAAAAGCCTTGATTTTTGCGTAACTTTTAAGTATATGTTTTATTTTAACCTAGAGTTCCATTTTGATATTACTTATGACAACCCATGTGTTACTGCTATTGCTGTCATATAAGCTACTTGCTTCAGCTGGCAGAGGACGAGAAGTAAATTAGTCAAGGTGTATGGTTGGATTCCTGTCCAGTAAGAACTAGTTGACTTGACTCTTTGCCAGAGCAACAGATTATATTTCGAACTCTTCTCAACAACAGAGGCTATTCCTTTTTTTGTTTGTTTGTTTGAGATGGAGTCTCCCTGTCGCTCAGGCTGGAGTTCAGTGGCGAGATCTCAGCTCACTGCAAGCTCCTCCTCCTGAGTTCAAGTGATTCTCCTGCCTCAGCCTTCTGAAAAACTGGGACTACAGGCACCCACCACCATGCCCAGGTAATTTTTGTATTTTTAGGAGATATGGAGTTTTGTCATGTTGGCCAGGCTGGTCTCTAACTCCTGACCTCAAGTTTACCCCCGCATCAGCCTCCCAAAGTGCTGGGATTACAGGTGTGAGCCACAGCGCCCGGTCAACAGGGGCTATATTTTAATCAATTATTTGATTTTCCAAAGTACCAGAAATCATGCTGTTCTGCACCTAGGATTTAGCAACTATTTGCTTAGGGAAGAAAAAAAGCAAAGAGAACATCACAGTCATCTCTCGGTCTTCTCTTGGTCATGTCCTTTGGTTACAAGTGGCTAACAGGATCATCTTCTGTGCTCAGCAATTATCTTCTTTTCATGGTCAAAGTCTAACAGAATTTACACACTCAGTTACTTAAGAACTTAGGAAAAGTTACTTCAAACTTTTTTGCTATGTTGTTCCTATTTCCCAGATACATGTATTTTATAATAGAAGAATGAGAAACTCATCAGTCAACTATTTCAAAATCTTTGATATTCAGCAGTAGAGGGCACTGATCTGTAGGGGAAAATGCAAATGCACACATGAGAACATGTAATTCCTTCTTCCCGGTATTCTTATTTAACCTCACATTTATGTGTAGTAATGGTGCACAAAATTACAAGTTACCTAGTTTGTACCTGATTCATTGACTTAAGATAGTTGAAGATTCTAACTTGCTTTAACATTTTTTTTAAGCCAACTTAAAGCACTCTGACTTCTTTCAGCTTATAGAGAGATGTTCTTGCTGGTATAGCAGACTTACATTATTCAATTAGCTGAAACACTCTCAAACTGGTCCCCAGAGGGGCTGGGTAAAACAGCATGCAACATACAGGAGACTGGATTTGTAAGTAGAATACAACAACCGATAGCAAATAACTTGGGTATGTGTCAAGTGTAAAGTGAGGAGCATGTTTCTGCAGAATTACTCACTTACTATGGGTGGAGGGAACCTCTCTTACAAAACTATGAAACCCTTAAGTACATATGTGTAAGTTTATGTGGAAATACTACTGCATAGATTATCTAGGAATGGGACATTATTATCTGCTCATAGAATTGACATGAGAAATAATATTAACCTATCCGTATGCTTACAAGACTACAAATAAAATGGTAAAATTCTATTGTATTTCTTCTTTCAAAATTCAACTTTGGATGGAATTGGAGACCATTATTCTAAGTGAAGTAACTCAGAAATGAAAAGCAAGCATCCTGTGTTCTCACTCATAAGTGGGAACTAAGCTATGAGGACACAAAGGCATAAGAATGATACAATGGACTTTGGGGACTCAGGGGAAAGGGTGGGACAGGGGCAAGGGATAAGACTACGATAAAAAATTAATTAAAATTGCAAATAAATAAATAAATTTCAGCTTAATTTTATTTTTATGCATCTAAAAATAAAAATTATGGGCCAACATGGTGGCTTACGGCTGTAATCCCAGCACTTGGAGAGATTGAGGCAGAAGGATTGCTTGAGCCCAGGAGTTTGAGACCAGTCTGGGCAACATGAGGAGACCCAAGTCTCTACCAAAAACAAACAATAAAAAAAAAAATTGACCAGATATGGTGGCACATGTCTGTAGTCCCAGCTACAAGGGGGCTGAGGTGGAAAGATCGCCTGAGCCCAGGAGTTCGGACTTATAGTGAGCTGTGATCATGCCACTGCACTCCAGCCTGGGCAACAGAGTGAGACCCTGTCTCAAAATAAAATATAAAATAAAATAAAATATAAAATGAAATAAAATACAAATTATGATAGAAATTATTGGTTTTGAGAACTAATGAAAATATTATGTTAGTTGCTAATCTTAGATTGAACTTAAGTCCTTAAGTTTTCCATAGTAATCAAGGAGTTTATTCGAGACCAGAAAATATTATCATAGTTTAAAAATTACTTTTTGGCCAAGTGCAGTGGCTCACACCCGTAATCCTAGCACTTTGGGAGGCTGAAGCAGGTGGATCTCTTGAGGTCAGGAGTTCAAGATCAGCCTGGGCAACATGGTGAAACCCTGTTTCTGCTAAAACTACAAAAATTAGCCCAGTATGGTGGCTTGTGTGCCTATAATCTCAGCTACTCGAGAGGCTGAGGTGGGAGAATCACTTGAGCCTGCGAGGTGGAAGTTGCAGTGAGCAGAGATTGCATCACTGCACTCCAGTCTCGGCGGTAGAGTGAGACACTAAGTCAAAAAAAAATTATTTTTGAGGGTAAAATATTTCAAATGTGCAGAAAAATGCTAGTGAAATAACAGAATATCAAACATTTATTAACCACCATTCACATTTGAAAGATCTTAATTTTCATGTAGCCTTTTTAAAGAAAATGAATAAGTAAAATTTATCCCTCCACCTTCTAATCCTGTCTACTCTCCTTTTCTTTCTTTCCAGAGGTAGCCACTCTTTAAAAGTTAATCTATATTCCTCCTGTGCATTTTGGAAATCTTTTACTACATATTTATGTATCTAGACATTTGCTTTTTCTCCAAAATTTGTGTTTTCAAGATTTTTCCATGTTGATGCATGCAAAATAACTGTCCATCAGTAGAGGAAATGAAAAACGATGGCTCATTCTTATATTAAGAGATATTAGGAATTACCATGGATAAAATAGATTTAAATGTATTAACATATTAAGCTATTTTTTTTTTTTTTTTTTTTTTTTTTTTTTTGAGATGGAGTCTCTCTCTGTCGCCCAGGCTGGAGTGCGGTGGCCAGATCTCAGCTCACTGCAAGCTCCGCCTCCCAGGTTCACGCCATTCTCCTGCCTCCGCCTCCCAAGTAGCTGGGACTACAGGCGCCCGCCTCGTCGCCCGGCTAGTTTTTTGTATTCTTTAGTAGAGACGGGGTTTCACCGTATTAGCCAGGATGGTCTCGATCTCCTGACCTTGTGATCCGCCCGTCTCGGCCTCCCAAAGTGCTGGGATTACAGGCTTGAGCCACCGCGCCCGGCCTAAGCTATTTTTTAAACCAATTTAAAGATCCCAACAGTCTTGGAATACTTTATTTTATTCATATAATTCATTCACTAATTCATGAAATATTATTGGGAGTTGCTTCTGTGCCAGGTACCATTCTAGCAGCTTAGGGTGCCACAGTGAACAAAATAGATGAAGCCCCATTTTGGCTAGTTTGCCACCTGGAACATGTACCAGTTAGGCCAGCCTCTGGTTTGCTGCTGAGGGAAAGAAATAAGTATCATGCCCAGAAATGGTCAGGGTGGCATCCTAAAGTTTCAAAATCGGTATTGATAACCTCCCATTCTTTCTTGATCATTACCCAAGAGTCAAGCAAAGGAGATGAAACCTTTCTGTGGATGGCTACTTTCAAGGACTAGACTGCCTTACTTAGGTGTGCGGAGCAGGAGAATGTGAAGGAGAGGGAGTCAGAAATCCTTTTGTGTTGATTTTGAAAATGCTGTTCCAAGCCTCTACAATATCAAATGTCTGTAAATGGCTAGGTGCATGGAATACCCATCAAATACCTTGACCTTTGGCTCATTATTGGGTGGCCTTTGGGACAGCAGGCATACATTATGACTATTGATTATCTAGAAAGCTGAAAACATGAAATAGTTTGATTCAAAGACCATAAAGGTATGAGTAAAGTCAGATGATTAGTCTAGAATTGCAATACCATAACCTGAAACAGTGTCAACAGTCGTAAGGCATCAATGGTAGTCTAAGAGTGAATCAAAGGTCCAATATAATCAATTTTTCAGGTAAAGGCAGGGACAATGTCTATTGAAGTATAGTGAGTTCTTCATTGAAAGACCAATTTTTGGCAAAAGCCATAAGTCTGGCATGCAGTGGTGGCATCTGCACCAGAAACATTGCTTTTTAATGTGTGCCCATTCCACGTGATGGCTGTGTTGCTATGTGTGATGCTATAATATATCCAGGTGACAATGGAGGCTGTCTGGAAAGTTCAGGCTTAGCAGCTTGATTCTAGTCATTCTCATTCAAAAATGAATCTTTACAAAGGCATGTACTGAGTGACCCAGATTATTCAATTGGCAACCACAATTTGTTTTTAGTTTGTTGCCCTTAAACAGGGCTGTCTTTATCCTGCCAGACCAGATGTCTAAGCCATTGGCTATAGACCGAGAATCAGTAAAAATACAACATGTGGCCCTCAGAAGTATTGTGTAAGGTAAGGATAATGGCTTTCAATTCAATTCATTGTGGTGACAGGTCCTTACCACAGTCTTTCAGTCTGCCATTGAAGCTGAACGATTACTGCCTCCCAGTAGATACTACCAGCTTTTGATTTAGTTAAATCATCAGTGAGCTAGGCCCAAATATTTAGGAAAACCTCTGTGAATAGGATTCCATTGAACTATTGGTTTTGCTTCCTGTGGTGGAGTCAGGGACAAGGAGGTTCCCACAGGGGTAGCTGCCACTTTTTCATGTAAAGCCAAAATGCTGCCAGGGTCAGGCTGCCTGTACTCTTGATATACCATTTCCATTTGACTCACAATGCCTGTTGGGCATTCCTAGCTTGTTAATCATCAAGTTGGAGTTGACTTGAACTAAAATGGGAATGGCAGGGCAGACAGTCACAATGCTTGCACAGCTTTCAACAAGACCTTAGTAGCAGGTTAAAAGCTTCCTTTTTTCACTGATGTTAGGCAGTGATGGTGTCTTGAGAGGTCCTGAAAATGACCTCTCTGAGAATCTGGCAACCTTTAACTCTTTAACCGAAGCTGTGATTTCTTTTCTCCTTCTGGGTTTTTATTGTTCTTGACCACCCTAAAGAGAGGGTGCATGCAGTGATTCCTGTATGGGTCCTGTCTATCATTGATGGAACAGGGAACTATAGGCATATACCACCTTAATTTCATTACATGTTCAGATATGGAAGTCACAACACTACATAGTAGTAGCATAAATGCCCCGCCCATAAGGTCACTTTAGTTTATGTTGTCTACTGTGAACTTTGCGTACAGGGATACAGGTCAAGGAGTCTAACACACGCACATCAAGGGGTACAGTAGTAGTACCCAGATCATGCTATTCTCCAGCTGTGAGGTTGGGAGGTGCAGGGTTGCTGGTGAGGCTAGTCCATTGATGGGGATAGTAGGAGGAAATGTAATTCTTAGCCTTTTCATTCCCCTTGACCCTTGACTCTAGGATGGATATCTTAACCCCAGTGCTGCTTCCTTCTCTGTTCACCTTTGGCATCTGGAGAGTGCCTAGGTCCAGGGGTCCCTTTCTTTTTGTCCTTGTCTATGTCACTACATTTTGTCTTGTGAGCTTTCAGCCACCCAGCATCCAATGCCTCATTCTTGTTGCTAGGCAAGTTTGACTGCAGCAGAGACAGGCATGGCCAGCCCTGTGCAATCTGGCAAAACTTCGCATTCACGTTTGCTTTTGAGAGGCTGCCTGCTCATGGTGCAACCAAACTTCTAATGTTTACAGTTCACCTGAAGGTCTATATTGATGAGCAAAATCCCTATTTCTGACATCACTTATTTCAGTTTTAGAAATTGCTTGACTCCATAGCCACAGCCACACTACCTTTTAGCTGGAGTTTTCTGTTCCTTTGTAATGTTAATGTATCTTCCTCTACCCTTTTTGTAGGAGAGTGAGCAACAACTAAGACACCATTTCTGTAGCTTGCTTCAATTTTAGCTCTCATTGTTTATCCTCATTAACAAGAAAACAGTGGGAACTCTTACCCACTTCTACCCATACCCCATCTACCACTTGGGCAAGAACGTTAGCTACTGGATTCCAGGGGGTCTTTTCATATCTTTGAATGAAAACTGTGGGAGCCTTGTTCTTCCTTTTTAAAAAAGAAACATGTTTCTGCCACCAACCCATTCCCCCACCAAAAGTTAGAAGTTATTGAGTAAGTCTGTTACTGTTTGATAAAGGTTGGCAGAAGACATGAGACTCCTAAGTCAGACAAAAGTATTTATTTCTCATGGCACAACAAACAGCATGAGCATCAACATATTTGCATTGATTCCTTTTGTCCGCAGTTCTGTGTGATATGGTGGTGTAATATAGCTCAGATGATTGCTATGCGCACAGTGGGTTCATGTAGCTGAGGATTGCTAAGTTTGGGAAATTCACCACTTTTATAACAAGCAGTAAAAAACCCCACTTTTTGTCTCAGAGGAAGATTTTACCCTATCCTTCAAGGCTGCTCACTGCAAATCCAACCTTGAGAAATGACCTGGTTAAAGAGTAGTCTGGTCTTGAGGCTGGGCGCAGTGGCTCACGCCTGTAACCCCAGCATTTTGGGAGGCTAAGGTAGGCAGATCACTTAGGGTCAGGAGTTCAAGACCAGCCTGGCCAACACGGTGGAACCCCGTCTCATGCCTGTAGTCCCAGCTACTCAGGAGGCTGATGCAGGAGAATTGTTTGAACCCCAAAGGCAGAGGTTGCAGTGAGCCAAGACCGCAATCCTGCACTGCAGCCTGGGTGACAAAACGAGAAGACTAGACTGGTCCTGCATTTGCATTCCTGGCAAACCCAACAAGATGTGTATCAATGGGAGAGACCCATAGAGGACTGTCTCCCAACAATAATACTTCTTCATAATAGTTTCATTTTTGAATCTGTTTGAACATATTTTAAATTATCTTTTAAAATTGCATTTAGAAATTTTTTAACATTTAGCTCATTACTCCTAGTGGTTGGTACCAGGTAAGGAGAGTAATCATTTACTATTCCCAGTTACTCCCTAGAACCTTTCAGCTCCGTTGGAGGTATATTCATTTTTCACTAAGATTCTGTGAATGTGTAGTGCTATATAGTGTACTAAAATAGGTAAATAGGTAAATACTGAGTGATACACACGTGTGTGTGTATGTATATGTACACACACATAACTATATATAAAAATCTATGTATAATGTGCATAACAGTTGTGTATATATATATGTGTGTGTATACATAGTTTTAAAAACCCTTATAACATCCCTAAATATAGATATTATTTCCATTTACAGATGAAGAAACTGACCAAGAGTGGTTAAACATTTTTTTTCATAACTTGTAGCTGGCCAAGGGGGCATTAAACACAGGTGTCAAAGTTTGTAACCTTTTGACCATACCATGACACGATAAAGATTAAAATATTTCTTAATATATAATAAGTTATATATTACTAAGGACTTAAGACATTACTTATTACGTAATTAAAATAGCACAAGATCACAATTGAAGATTATTTTAATCTATATGATGGTTTATAATAAAACAAATGCTAGTGTTTGGGTATCTCTATGGGACCCTTGCTTGCTCACCTTTTCTACACAAGTGCACCTTTATATCCTCCTCTTCAGCTGAAGAAATATTGGGAGTAATACAATGGTCACTCTTCAGTGTTATCCAGGAGAAACAGAGCTGTCATCCTTATAATGTGACCTTATAAATTAGACCCAGATATCTACTTTCTAGAATGCAGTTTTCTTATATTCTTTCTGCTTGCCCTCAAAAACTGATGTTTGCTTGTGTTGGATGTGCACAGCCTTCTGGTGGTGACAGACAAAGGAAAGCAAAAGCCCACATGGGAAATCTTGCTATCATGGAGTTTGTTTTCTGAGACAAATATCCATGTAGATAAAATCAAACCTTCTTTTCTACTGTTGATTGTATCAATCTGATTCATGTTCATGAACTATATATATACATTGTGTATGTGTGTTATATATGTATTATGTGTGTGTGCATATAAATGCTGAATGTCAATTAGAATTATATACACGTATTTGATCAAATGCATTAACAACAAATAGTTTCTAAAGCTTCATGAAGAATCTTTTGTTTTAATGTTTGACATCTTTTTTTCTTAATAATTAAGTGAATATTGCAATGTCTACTGCTCTCCTCCCATTTAAGCGTTTTTTTTTTTTTCTATTGATCATATGTACTTTTCTCTGAAATTCATACACTCATGAAATTCCACTGGTAGCTTCAGAGGCCTTAAGCAGATAGGCCTTGCACTTAATTTCACTAAGTGCACCTCAAAATGCACCCGGGACTTTTATTTTTATTTGTATTGTCCTTTATTTAACCCTCAAAGATGAATGGCTGAATGATCAATTTTATAGGAAGGTGCTTTAATATTACCGGTTGCATTGACTGTCATTCTTGGTACTATATATACTGAAGCTTCAAATAGGTTCCCTGGGGTGAAAATTAATGAAGTCTCTTTTTGGACAGTCTAGAGACAAAATATAAGAATTTTAACTTTCTTATTCTTTTTTGTCTTCTGAGGTTTAACATTATGTTGAGCAAGAGTTAGTAAGAATATGGTATAAGACCCTGGATAGCAAAATAATCAAGTCATTTAATATTCTACAATAAATAATATCTTCATCTTTGAAGTAGTCAATTTATGTGATGTGTATTGTTACACTACATGATCAGTCTCGATGTAATTATATTAGATTACTGCTACTACTTTAGCATTTGTATTAACTTGATCAGGATTGAGCTGAAATTTACCTCCCTTTATCTATGGTAATATAACAGTACAGCAAATATTATAGTGGAGTATGTTCAAAGTATTTAAGAGAACTAACATTCTTTCAGTAGTTTATCTTGATTTGAATCAGGGCTCAATGGAAGCGTAATGATTATCTGTATTGAAGCAGGCCCTCATACACTTCAACAGGAGATACCTTAGAGTGGCAGCCCTACTACTATTTCTTACATAATATTCTGAATTGGAGATTTCTCTTCATATAAGCATTTTAAAATTGAGTTAAAATTTACACAGAGTGAAACACACAGATCTTAAATGTACACTAGGTGAATTTTAACAAATGATCCCAGTCAAGATATATAACATTTCTGTCACTGAATTAAGTCCCTTGGTGCCTCCTTCTAGTCAGTTCCCACAGCCACTAACAGGCAACCACGGTTCTGATTTCTATCAGCATAGATTAGTTTTGTCTGGGCCGGGCGCGGTGGCTCAAGCCTGTAATCCCAGCACTTTGGGAGGCCAAGACGGGCGGATCACGAGGTCAGGAGATCGAGACCATCCTGGCTAACACGGTGAAACCCCGTCTCTACTAAAAATACAAAAAACTAGCCCGGCGAGGTGGCGGGCGCCTGTAGTCCCAGCTACTCGGGTGGCTGAGGCAGGAGAACGGCGTGAACCCGGGAGGCGGAGCTTGCAGTGAGCTGAGATCTGGCCACCGCACTCCAGCCTGGGCGACAGAGCAAGACTCTGTCTCAAAAAAAAAAAAAAAAAAAAAAAAGATTAGTTTTGTCTGTTCTTGAACTGTATATAAATGCAATTATACAGTTTGTTCTCTTTTGTGCCCAGATTCTTTCATGCAGCATATTCCTCACATAAATTTTAATGAGTGATTTTTAATAATTGTTATCACAATTAGCACTGAAATTAGTTACATTCTGGTTTATCTAATAACTAGTCATATATAATTTTTAAATACAGAAGTTCAATGTAACATGTCTCCTAGTTCTTGATTTTATATTTCATAGGAACTTTCTCTTCTATTCTCAGAGTCTACAAAATGCATTATTAAAAAGGCAGGAAGAAAACTGGGCTTTATCAAGGTAGGTGAGGAAGGGCTGTTGTGCATGTCTTTATATTGTCAGTACAGTTAAAGTGGACTCTGGAGAGGACACACTGGTTAGAAGACAAGAATCATTTTCTTCTGAGTTCTTTTGTAGTCGTTAAACTCAAAGGACAAATATCATTACTGGTTGGGGGATTCAGGAGAGAGATGGAAGAAACTATTATTCTCTCTCTCTCTCTCTCTCTCTCTCTCTCTCTCTCATAGCTACAGAGTCTTGCTCTGTCCCCCAGGCTGGAGTTCAATAGTGCAATCATAGCTCACAATAACCTTTAGTTCCTGGGCTCAGCCTCCAGAATAGCTATGACTACAGGTGTGCACCACCATGACAGGCTAATTTTTAAATTTTTTATAGAGACAGGGGTCTCACTGTGTTGTTCAGGCTGGTCTTAAACTCCTGGGCTCAAGTGATCGACTCACCTCAGCCTCCCAAACGATTGGGATTGCAGGGTATAAGCTATCACTCCTGGCCAGAAAGTATTATTCTTTATTTTTGGGAAAAAAAAGTTTATTTTAATTGACAAATAACAATTGTACATATTCATGAGGGAAAGCATTATTCTTTTATTGCCAGTAGAACTCTGAAGAAAATGTTTTTGATTGGCTCAAATAATTTTTTCACGTGCAAAGCACATAAACCAGGAGAGTAAATGGGAAGAATGAAAAGATGGAAAATAGTGAAAAATATTATTTTCAGCCTCCCAAAACTTAATTAGAAATTCAGCTGATGAATTTGAAAGTACCAAAAAGTAACATAATCTCCATGCAATTTCAGCCGATTGTTATGGACACAGGACACAGGAGTTGGTAAGGATGGCATGTTTTCTGTGTTCTAATACTATAGCTGGGTTGGTCATAGGGGAGGAGGTTGCAATGACAATGAGCAAGGAAGCAACAGAAATTCAGCAAAGATCTCTAGATTTATAGCCTTAATATTAGATGGCTGATAGGATAAACTGATACTAACTAGGCAGAATAAATTAAACCTTATGGGATGAATTCTAAATTCATATTTGTGATTTAATCATAGAAAACTGCTTGCTTGAGTAAGGCTCTTTGGCCAGTTAGTGTAGTCAATAGAGAAGCAAACTGCTAACCTTAAGGTTGTGGTCCTTGTCATCCGGAACTGACAGCTGAAGCCGCCTGTGCCTGGAGAATCCTAGAGGCGAGTCTATCAGTCCTAAGGTTTGCTCTACACACTGGCGTTTTCTTTCCAAAGGCTGCTTCTTTAGAGGATAGTTCCCTATAAATCTATTCAGTGTGTGGTATTTGCTTTTTGGGGGAAGGCTTATTTTCAAATTAAAATCTTAAAAAAAAATAAGTAGGATATTATATAGTTCAAAAATAAAAACAATATTTAAAAGTATGTGTTGTTAAATCTTTCCTCTCATTCACCTCTTTCCCCAAACCCTTACCACTTTGGTAACTACTTTCTTCATATCTGTTCCTTTTTTTAAGTTTTTTATTTTTAATTTTTTTTAGATGGAGTCTCGCTCTGTCACCCAGGCTGGAGTGCAGTGGCACAATCTTGGCTCACTGCAACCTCCATCTCCTGGGTTCAACGAATTCCCCTGCCTCAGCCTCTCAAGTAGCTCGGATTACAGGTGTGCCAGCACCCCAGCTAATTTTTTTATTTTTATTTCTAGTAGGATGGTGTTTCACCGTGTTAGCCAGGTTGGTCTCAAACTCCCAACGTCAGGTGATCCACCTGCCTCGGCCTCCCAAAGTGCTGGGATTACAGGCATGAGCCACCATGCCCGGCTGTATTTTCATTTCTTTGTGTATTCTTCTAGGGTTTCTTCATGCAAATTTAAGAAAACTTATTGTTTTGGTCTCCTCCTTTTCTTACCTGAAAGGTAGCATACTCTATACACTGTTCTATTATTGCTTTTTGCCTAATGATATGTTCTGGAGTTTTCCGTATCAGTACATAGAGGCTTTAGTTTGTTTTGTGTTTTTCAAAAAATGGTTACATAGTATTCAATTGGGAGGATGTATCACAATTTACGTAAGCACTTTTGTAGGGATAGGCACCTTTCCTGTACTTTAATCATGAATATTACACATATAAGCCTTTGCATACACATAGGCTTGCATTTCCAAACAGGGCTCTCTCCCTTGTAAAAACAAATGAGCATATCATATAGAATATTTCTGGAATAAATGTTTGAAGAAAGTAATTGTTTCTGTAACTATCACTTCTAGAAAAGTCTGTGTTTTGATATATTTAGCACTAGTAGTGTGAAGCTTTGGGATGAATACCTGCACAGCTCGACTTTCTCTGTAAGTGGAGTATGTGCTTTGAGCATTAGCAATGTAGGGTCCTAGCAAATTATCTTTTGAGAATGTGATATTCCTAAAGAAATAAAATAGCATACTGTGGTCATCATACGAAAAATCAGAACTTTGTTGATTTCTTTTACCATCATTTTATGGAGTAGCATTGTGTTTACTTTGAGTAACTTGTGGGAGAGTGGGGCTCCCAACCTTTTCAGTGATTAGCACCTATTAAGTCTTAATGGAGCCTCAGTAACCCTCTGAGTTAGTGACAAACTCTGTGACTTAGAGAAAATCAGTGCTTAGAGGGAATAAATAAGTTGACAAATGTTACTTAGCTTGTGAGGGGCATAGTTGGTTTAATTATTAACCAAGACCTCTCAAAGAAAACTGCACCCTTGTCACAGTGTCATCAAGTAGGTTAAATAAGGTCATGTAGGTCAAGTCTATTGTAGTGAAGGGACTGTTAGTGTCGTGCCCCCACTCACACACCCAACTTCAGCGTCTGTTTCCTCAGGTTGCCCCTACCATTGCAATCTCCCAGGCACTGGCTCTCCCTTGGTGGAGCGTGCCAAGGGAACTAGCAAGGCCGCTACATTTCTGGCCCTGGAGTGTTTGAGCAAAGTGCTCTCCTAACTACTTTTTATTCCATGTAGAATTGTCCCACTAGTAGTTCATGTTTCCTCCCATTTCAGTCTGGCCTTTGTACTGAGTTGCCAGATTCAAAGGGTGAGCATCCTTTCTAGAAGTTGGCTACTAAAAATGGGTATATGAGGGCTGGAAGTTCTTCCTCCAGTCTGAAGCAATACAGACTGGGTAAGAGATGGAGCTGATGATTTGGCAGCCAAGGTTACCATTAAGATCAGAAACTACTTTAAGACCAGAAACAGTGACTATTTCCCATGTTTTCCTAATTCTAACTCTTAACAAGGAAGGAGGCCGTGCTTGGGACAGGAGAGGTTAAAGAGCAGCCTCATTTTTGGTGACGGAGATAATTTGCTCTCAGGCAATACGGACAGTTGGAATCCAAGGGATATGCACAGTAGGGAAGCGAACTTGGCTTTCCTCCTTCATCATTGGATCTTGTTTAGAAGTCAATCTGCAAGGATAACACATAGGAAAGATGCCATAGAAATATGCAAACAAAATGGAAAAAGGGTTTTCTCAAATCACAAGATGAAAATTCAGATGCTGTGTTCTGAATAGGGTTCCCTTGCCAAATTCAGTATTTCTATTTAATCCAGACTTTCGAACATAATTGAAAGAAAAAAAGGCCCACACATCCAGATCAGGCCAGCATTTACTGATATCCTGAGTTTAAGTCTTTATTTACAACATTCTCATATTCTAACTCAACATACTGAAAACTGAAGTGACTACCTTCCTCACAAAGCAGTGACCTCTCAATTTCCAATTTGGACTTTACTAGGATCGTAATCATTTAAGCCTAAAACTGTAAACTTTAACAATTCCTTATATATCACCATTCCTACCATTAATCTAACCATTTACTGAATTCTGACAATTTTCTCTCTCCTAAATCTTTCAATTAATTGCTTAAGCCCAATTCTTTTAAAATTGCGGTTATACATACAATCAGAGGCAAACTAACTCTTCCAGTCTTGTCTCTCAGTGCTCCCCTACATACGGCTATACTTTACCTAAACAGAAAGGCCCACAATTCCTGCAAGTTTGTCTCTTGCTTTCCTATCTCTGTACTTTTGTACTATTTCTTCCTTGCGAAATGCCCTCATCCAGGGATGGTGTCATAATTCCAGGGCCCAGTGCAAAATGAAAATGTGGAAGTCCTTGTTGAAAAAGCAAAACAAAAGGTTCCCTCTGTCAAAGGTACTAAAATATAAAACAGTTCACTTTTTCCTGTGTATTTCCTCTGCTCAGGCACATGCTTTATTGTCCTATTGAACTTTACTTACAACATTCAAACTCAAACATAGAATTATTAAGGATAATTTTATTACCAGGATATTATCAGGATAATGATAGCAGAACATGAAACAAAACACAAGGTAGGGCCGTGTGTGACTGCAGGGATCACATGCCCACAAACAGCCTTGAACTCATCCCCTTCTGGGCCTTTCTCAATCCTGCCCACCTTCAAAATCAAGTGAAAGGCTTCCTCTGCTGGGTGGATGAGGAAGTGTCCAGGATCTGAGCCTCTGCTCTGCTCTGCCCCAGGATGGCCAGAGTGACTCCCGCGTAGTACTTTGTAGACTTCCCTGAGAATACCTTTTATCTCCTATTAGTTTATAAGTTTCCTAAGATAAAGGCCTACATTTTCATTCATCCTAGAATCACCACATGAGTTACATATAATAATTGCGTAATAAATGTTTGCTGAAAATGAATACAAGAGAATAAAGCAAAAAGCACTGCTATTTTGAAGTCATAGGCTACATTTCCCCGAACTGCATTCGTTTTGGAGCAGATATCACTACTAATGCAAAAGTCCAAGTTCTCCAGCTGGCTAACTGGTGGTGTCTTGTTTTCCTTTTCAGTTTTTAAATTAATCTTTGTATTGATCTTTTTAAGGACATTCCCCTTTAGAGATTACTATTGAATGTTAATAATGAATATATTTGATAGTCTCTAAAAATGTATGAATTCACTAATTTATTCAGATTTATAAGCCTATGTTTTCAACTTTTAGAAATTACTTTGATGAAGAAAAAGGAAGTGCTTTTGGAAACACTTTATACAGATTTTAGTTAAAAAATAACTTATTTTATGGTACTGTTTTCCACAATAACTTTTGAAAAATTCTGTACATTTAAACAGGTTATCAGAGATCTTCATGGAACTTCTTTGATAAAGAAGTTGAACCATTCAATAAGAACCTTAAACTTCCAACACTGGCTGAATTCTGTAATACCCTAAGAACTGTTATCCAATTCACACCCCTCCCACACACACATATCCATCTTTTCATGTAATATTTTGAGTTGAAAACTGAGAAAGCTCATTTGTGCTTGTGGCATAAGCTGCTTTTTAAAAAACACAATAAAATTGAATAAATTTAAACAGCAAAACATTAATTTAAAAAAATGCACCACGGACACTGCATCACTAAGAAAGCCAGTAACTTTACTGAATTGTCTGCAAAATACAAATTATACCTTATTTCCAGCAGGAGAAACTTTTGAAAATTTCCCACTTTTATTCACTACAGACAGCTGAATTAAGTCCCTTGAGATACACAGATGTGGTTTAACTTAGTTATAACATCTTGTCATCTAGTGGCGACAAAGTCCAGCTTATGCCGCTGTGAGCCTCTATTTGAATATTTGTTGCAAATGCTTGTATGCCCTCATTTACAAGCGATTTTAATTACTCTCATTTAATGGAAACAAGTCCCCAGGAAAAGAAAAAGAAGAAAAATGATACAGCAAACCATCTGAAGCAATCCAAGTCCTATGCCTACAGTGACCCAGGTCTACTTTGCTTGAAGAGAACACTGGTACTGCATTCAAACCACAACAGAATCCGTCACTTAACTGACCTCTCTGAATTAAACTGAGGTATGAATCAATTTGAGGTATGAACAGGGAAGGCAAAATGCAATACCAGATTATGAAAATAACCAAAATGGAAAAATTTGATGTAGAAGATATGTGGCTTGGATTGCTCCACATCTTTGGTTAAAACATATTAAGAAAAGCCTTTAATTACATCTGTAGTCTGAAGCATTCTAACAGACACCAGTATTCCAGCAATCTTCAAAAGATCTGTAGTGGCAGGAAATTAACGCCATAAAAGTGACGACATCATGGCAGATGGCACAAACGAGAACAGATGAAGTATGCCATGCTTAGGCAACAGCCTTTATTGAGGGTTCAAGTGGCTTCTTCTTTAAAAAAATGTTTTTTGAAGAAAGAACTACAAAGCATTTACTCTCTGGAAAAACAAACAACAAAATAAAGAGGGCAAAAAATGCTATCTCTAAGTTAAAAGATGGGCATGTAAGAAAAACAAATACATAGAAGTGTGTGAGGGCAGACATTCTTTTAAAAAGTGTCTTGGGATTTTGTTTTTTCTTTCTCACTAGTTAACCTTTAAATGATCTGAGGATGACAGGTATTTTTATATTCATCATTACAAAATGCTAAATTCCACCTTTGGGAAAAAATAAGCCATTTTACTAAAAAACACAATTTTTAAAAAGGTTGAAATAAACAGCCGCCACGCAGCAATGCATACAATATACAGGTTGTGCAGCTTGTGTATATTGCATCACTGTTACCAGCATTCAAGCTTCATATTACCAAAAATCTTTTAAAATAGGATTAGATATAACAATACTTGCAGCCGTGTAAAATGCCACTTATGGTTCTTTTACTTGCAATGAAGAATGTTGCCTAAAATGTTACTCTAGGACGGGTTATGTAAAATAATACTCCCTCAGGGCTCTGCCCTAAAGTCTGGAATACAAAGGATTTACTGTGATTAAAAACCATACTAGCTTTGCAAATACAGTAAATGGTAAATTACAGATAAGGTATAAGGGTAAAGATAGACCAAGATTGTTTACAGAAAGTGACTCATCACAATCAAATTGTGCTTCTTCTCATTAAATCATCTTTAAAAAATTCTCAGATTATCCCTTCGCTATCATGCCACCACTTTATAAGAATTCAGTAGTGGGAACAAGAGATGACTGGCATCCATTTTCAAGTGATTCTGTTCTCTTCATGTTCTTATAAAACTATTGTCAGAACTGCTATAAATAGCCAAGGCTTCTGCTGGTACTTTAGCTTACTTTATCTTCAACATTAAAAATTCAGTTTTTCTTTGTTGCCGAGGCAAATTGCAGGTTAAAAAACTAATATGGCTATTTCTTCATATTTTCATATAATGACCCTTTCCCACCCACTGGTATCTACCGATATTGATATACTAAAGTGTTTTGAAATGACAAAGAACATTTGTGACATGTTTGCATATTTTATACACATCAAGTTAGAAGGATGGGTTGTAAGGATGGGATCAAGTCTATGGTGAGGAAAATGATTTTCTTATTTTTTTCCCCTGTGCGTGTGTGTGTATGAGTGTGTATATTTTCAGGGATGTTTTTGTTTTTCCTCTGCATAAATGTTATTCTTTCATGTTCCGTCCATGGATACCTTGAGTGGTGGGATATATATGAAATGGTTGATAGATTTTTTTTTAGTATATAAAACATTAGTACAAGGCAGGCTAGCATCCTTTATGGATACAACCAAAGGTGCATTGTGGTCTAATTGTGGATTTCAGATCAAGTTAAGAAAAATATAGCCTAGTTAATAAGGTCTCTTGGCTTCTGCCACCCAGCGGCAGCCTTTTACAATGAGAAACACATAGCAACTATGCAAGTAAAAGAGAAAAAATGGATAAGAAATGTCCTACACATGATATAGCAGTGTTGATATTACTGCCTATATCTTCTTTGCTGTGTATGTCAATGCATATGATTGGAGATGAATCGACAGATCTTCACATTCCAAGAGAAGGAAAATCTTTCCTAGACTGAAATATCTTTTAAACAATATATATTGACTTTCTTATGGCACTCACTTATTAAAGGGTCTGAAAATTAATCCCTTATAGACGAATATTAGACAAGAGTCATTTTTTTAAATTAAAAAAAGGGACATAGAGAGGTTCTTTATGGGATTTCTTGAAATGGCTATTAAATCTCTTTATTGAAGAAAAAATAGATGACATACATGCTTTATGCAGAAGTGACATTTGGGGGTCCTGACACACCGGGATTGTTCAACAGTCCTATATTGCTGACAAGATTGTCAAGGGTCAGTTAAAATAATTAAAAACGGATGACAAAGCAACTATCCCTTTACCTGCTTCCTTCTTGTCTAGCACCCAGTCTTTCACATTTTTCTTCTGTGGGAATTTATAACTTATTCACCAAGTAAATTCCATATCACTTGTTTCTAGGGCCATATTTGCAGGACATGTGCCCCAATATAGCTTCTCTATTCTGGGCATATTTCTAAAAAGCGTATCAAATTCTAGGCTGAAAACCAACCAGATGATTTAGAATATGGGCAAGTTAGGATATGCACTTACTGAATTCCAAGATGCATGGTGAAATGGTGAGATCAGAAAGGGGCCCTGCATTTGATAAAAATGCAAAAAACAAAATAAAAATAGCATGAAAGAAACTAGTATATACAATGGATGTCAGTTGACCCAATAGATTGCTAATGTATTAAAAACAATTTAGGGTGTTGCAATGTGATATGTTCTAACCCCACAGGTTATCCTTTTGACAGCTGACCTTAAACTTATAAAATGTATGCAGAGTAAAAGAAAACAGAAAGAAAATAGTTACTCAAATGTGCAACTGCACAAATATACCCCCCTCCCGCTATTAAGATAACAAAACTTCTGCTATTACCATAATATTATATATATTAGAAAGCTATACACAAGCATGTTAATTTCACAGATTTTTTTAAAAGATTCTTAATATTTTATATAATTAGAAATACACATTTCAAAAACAAAACTTCTACAAAGAGAAAACAGTTATCTTGGTTAGCAAAGCATGGAGTTCTTCATGGCTTAGGGTAGTGCTTTCTATACAAAAAGTCCTTTTTGGTTTTTTACAGGACTGTTTAAAATATTAGCGAAGCTATCAAGGGGAAAAAAACACATTTTGGCTTAAGTAAACTACAAAAAGCCACAAATGCTTTGCAAACTCTGTCTTACCTTTTATATGAAAATAAGCAAAATGTAATGTACATATTTTTATATTTTTATTTAATAAGAGATGCAGACCCAGATTTATTTATTTAATTAAATACGTTAGCCCTCCAACTCCACATTTTTTTTTTTTAAATAGGTATGGTCCTCTTTTAATGGTCTTTGATCCTTTTTAATGAGTGCCATACGCCAATGATATGCCTGCAGGTTTGTGAGCATTCTTGGGATGTCAGGTGACCTGGCGTGTTCCTAACATTTACCAATGGCCACCCATTACCGGGTCTGTCCAAGCATCTATACATTTTTCTATATGTTGCATAACAGCTGCTCTCTCTTTCAGTAAAGATCTGCCGCTTTTGGCAAATGTTTCCTTTTGTCTATTTACATGTAAATAACGTTGAACCTGCAACATGACACTATCTATTGTAACATACATTTTGCAAAGGAGCACAACAGTGAAAAGAAGTTAGCCTTAAAATCTATTTTGTACAAGTGTTCTGTTGTACAACTCAAGTGCTAAGCTTATCTCAGCATTTCTGTTTATCTTTATACTGTATCACTGAGGCAATTTAAAAGTACTTTTACAAAACAGAGTACCTGACTTTTTTTTTTCCACACACGGCACATATAATGCATATCGACCCCCCTTCCCCATTAAGGTATAGCACACACACACACTGCAAGAAAAAAAAAAAAAAAAAACTAGTAAGTAATAATCTGATCATGTTGCCCATCCTTCAGAAAGTCGCATGCGCTTGACTGAGGGACTTTCCCTTTCGTCCGGCGAAGGTCTGGTGAGTCCAATGGGGGAGTGGAATTCGTTCCGGTGATCCTCTCGGTCGCTCCCGTCGTACGAACTGCTACAGCTGCTCAAGCTGTCAACAGGAGATCTCCCCGCCTCGTGGCGCGTGTGTTGTGGGTATCTCGAAGGGGTGGTGGTACGGTCTCTAGGAGGAGAAACAGGTTCTGACTTGATGTTGAGGCTTTGAGTAGAAGGCAGGGAGAGATTTGAACTCTGAGATAAATGAGTGCTAGTGCAAGCTCTGTAGGAGGAAAGGAAACCCAGTTACAGATGAAGGAGGCCTGGAGGCCCCAGGAACTCACAATTACATAAAACATCAGCTTAAAGACTTGCATAGACACCAGAGCATGCCCAGAGTGAAGAGAACGTGCTTGGAAGCACATAAGGGCATCGCCTTCTTAGGGCAATTTAGGATGCCTTTGTTGATTTGCCCGGTAGTAATTATAGTATTTAACTGGACCAGGCCTCATGAAATATATCTCTAGTCTCTGACAGGCTCCCTAAACATTCAGTTTACCATTTCAGAAAGGTTTAAGACACAATGGAAAAAGCATTTACTGTGTTCGTGGACTCTATCCCTAGACTAGTCCCCAAAATTAAATTTCTAAGCCTTTAGATACAGTGTTTAGCTCTGGAATTAGACTTCCTGGATTTACTAATGCTTGTGTTTGAATATTATTTTTAAAAGCTTATTATCAATATAAATATTTGCCTCTAATTAATAAGCACATACAGATGGAGTTACATAGTCTTCAGAGAAAGTGAAGGGAGTTCAAATTTTAAATGACTAGAACTCAAATGTTACACAATAACTATATCTTGTAAAAAGCATGGGAGGTGGAAAAAAGGGAAAGAGGGTGAGGGAAATTGAAAATTATCTGCAGAAAGTTTAAATGTTGGTTTTAAAACACTTAGACTTTCTACTCCATTAAAACTGATAATTTGACTTTCTTCATCCTTTTGCAGTTATGTGAGATGAAAATACTCTGTGTTCCACAATTACCTCAATTTTATTAATGCTAGTCACTCCCTGATGGAATTCTTAGGCTACCACTCCTCTTATGTATCACTGGTATTAGTCGATGAATCTGGTGTTGCCTAAGGAAAGCTTGTTGCGAAGAAGGATGTAGTGTGATTTTACTGTGTTTATAATCCTTAATCCTCATATATTCCCAGAGAGAATAATTTTTCCTTCCTCCAAAATCTGGGAAAATTTAGAAACTTGGAATTCTAGAGGAAAAAGGCATTAAGCCCTTAAGTATAGATTAGCAATCACAATGACTTTGATCAGGATAAACCATAGTGACATTGCTGGCATCAATTTTAAGATGCTTTTACTTTTCTTACACTGATTACACTGACTTCCACAGCTAGAGTCAGGATTACTTGACTATATTGTCAAGGGAGTACGGTACTCTCTTTTACTGAGGAAGAATCCAAGTGAAGAATTATCCATACAGACACACCCATTTTAAACAAAGGAAAGCAAGCCTACTTACTAATGTATGTAATTACGCTGCTTTCCAGTGGAGAGAACTAGTCAGCACTAACAATGTCATTATGAGCACTGAGAGAAAAAGTATATATTTCAGAAAAAAAGTGGAGTAACTTGGGGCTGGCTTTTTGGGAGATGCGATACGAACTCAAGATGTATAGTGATATAAAATTAGTCAGAAACGAGTTTATCTTTGAGTGATGTTTTGTACAAAAGCACCACCTACTGGCAAAGAATTACTTTCCTTCTATTAATAAATAGGTGAGCTAATGTAGAGAATAATATAAAGGAGAATTATTTGTTTCCTTAATAAGCGTTTCTTTCTCTAGCTTTTATGATCTTATATAATCAAAGCAGTGTTAGCATTTATATCAAGAAACTACACTGAGTGTATATAATTTTCAAACACCTGTTTATATTTGGAGCTATTTATTTGTAGCTTATTATTCTATAGTCTTTATTAGTTTACTAATTTTCCAAAATTTTAATTAAATAAGCCTTGTTAAAATGGGGAGAGGGAACTCCTGTATTTCAAAAGGATCCATAATGGTAGACTATTTTATCTTGGTTCAAAGTTACTTAGTGATTCATTTTGATGTTAGAGGAAATCATCTTTTGATTTCTGGAATAAAGAATCTTCCTGGCTCTAGGAAAGACTATATCACTAAAATTTAATTAAATGTTTCTGCTATGAATTACACAACTGTTTAATAATGAATATGAATTAGGAGCCTGAAAATAAAAAGTGATATATCAATAAATACTTTGGCTTGCCCTTTGACATACAGATTGTGTCTTCACAGGAAGGGTGACATCGAAAATTAGAAGAAAAAATTGGTGAGTTGGACAGTCTAACAGTTAATCTAGATAAGGTAAGGGAAAAATAATATAACCAAAATTCTGTTTCTTTAACACAGTTTTTGGAAGCTGCACTATTCACCTCTTTGCTTCATCTCCCTGTATTAACTGGTCTGTATAGGTTTAGCTGTGTATCTTTCCCATGAAAGATGTAACAATTATTGGTTATCCCTTTCTACAAACAGACTAGCTTAAATTTATCTTTTGGTGGAATTTCATTTGACAATGAAAACATACATGAAGCATTTTGAGTAGTTCTGGGGACTAAATCCACAGTAATAAAATGCAAGTGGTATCTTAGATTCAGCTTCATTATACTGTGACGTAGGATACAAAATAGAATGGCTAGTATCTGTTAACAAATAAGTATTTTCTTGAAAAGAAAAAAGCAGCATTAAAATAACTTAACTGCATATATGCTAGGTTCAGATATAAGCATGTTGGTCTACTTGTTCTTAAGAACAAAATATAGACATGAATAATTATAGACCTGGATAATTCTGAAATACTGCATATGTGTGGGTGGGTGATAAAGAGGTGGGTGGGGAGATAGAAGCCAGATATGCAAGTTACCCATATCAACTCCTCTATGCAAATTTTTATCTATTACAGATGCTTTTGAATTGGGAAAACTCCTACCCTTTCCCATAATTGTTCAGAAATCAAACATGACTGGATAGTTTTATTCAAATTTTTTACTGCCTCCGCCTAGAAATTAGACTATCAAACTATATTTAACCTAACCTTTTATAAGTCATCTCTACTCGGAGTTCTCTCTCTCAGTATGTACTGAACACCCACATCGACAAAGATGATGTATGAAAATACTTCCAGAAAACAGGTTGCCCTTTTTATAGGTGGTAGTTTAGAAAAACACTAAAACTTAGTGTTACTCTAAATCAAATATTAGTATTCAAAGGACTTTCATTAACTCTTGATAGCAAGTTCCTCTGCCAGCCATCTCTCTCCCTATAGCAAATCAATTTGTGCTGCTTACTTAGCTTGGTTATATAAAACCAGATACTAGTTTTTAAAAGTACAGCTTTGAAGACTTAAAGCTCCAAAGGACAAAATGAACTTTTTTCCATGGGCAAAATATGAAGAACTCTATTTATAGTTTTGCAATTTTGAGAAAGAATTGTGGTAACCATCTTGGGCTGCTGGGATTATCTACTTTGGTGGTGCTGAAATATATTCCACTCTGCTATGAACATTGTCTCTAGCCAAAAGAATGTGAGCCCGCAACACAAATCTATGAGACAACTTTGGCCTGGAAAATGTATCAATTCTTTTTATATTGATTTACACTGTAAAGAATTAAGGACGCTCATGTAAATTACTTTACATAAGTATTGCAGCTTGGGATTTAAAAAAAAAAAAAAACAGTTTAACATTTTATCGTGTGAACATGAGGTAGTCCATGTGAAGGAACCTCCTTTCAAAAAGCTACTCTGTATGTGATTGTGAGAGGGAGAGAAAGTGTGTGTGAAGCAGAGAGAGAGGAGGGTCAACAGTGGAAGGACTGGAAGGGTCATTCCATTCATTTGAGGAGTAAGGGATGTGATTAAGTGCAACTAAAACTCACAGACAAAACTAAGAGTCAAATTAAGCACAACGAAATTCAGTGTTGAAAGGAACTGGGAGCTGAACAAAATGGAGCTGAGCAAAATGTTTCATCTTTGGCTGTTGTAATTCAGTTCCTTTCTAGTCTAGGGCTGTCCCTCTTTCCTCATTTACTGAAACCTCTTTTATAAGAGGCAGCAGAGAATTAGATTCTTCCTTTGTAATAGAAAAGAGTTTTAAAATTGTAATACAGTTAAAATATGTAAATAAATATGTGTTTATATGTAAAAATGTAAATTATCAGCTACTATTGAAAACAAAAAAAGCCACATTCAGAGAAAATAATATGGCTTTTGACGTTGATAACTTTTAGGGAAATCTAGCCCTATAATGGATTAATTTTGTGGAAAAAATGGGAAATAAGCGGTTATGTTTATTTTTGACAAGAATCATGTTCAGTGGATTCCTTGCTAAGCCATAGCAGTAGATATTTTGTACAAAATATGTATACATGTACATATTTTTTAGTTGCCTGGATGGTATTATGCTTGGTGATAATTACCTGAAGAGGTTCCCACAATTAATGTCTACTTGAATAGCTAACATTCCAGAGAAAATTTAAGTGTCTTAAAAAGATAAAACTCTGTTGCTGATCAATACGTAATGTATCTTCAAAGTTAACTATCTTTCAAGAAAGCTGAGCAACAGTGTCACGTGAATTTATCTTACTATTTAAATGAAAGGTTAGATTTTCAATGACAAAGATTAGTGGGTAGGATGAACATAAGTAAACAGTGTCTGGGTGAATATTTCATAATCACAACACTAATATATGCTAAATCAGTATCATGTGAAAGCTAGTGGGTGGGGAGAGAGGGCACCAGCAGACATAAGAGACACAAGGTTGTGGTATAAATCAGTCACTTTTATACTAATCAATGTTTTATTCTATCTCCTTAGAAATATGGATATATAACTAGTTAACTAATACAGCTAATTGATTAATGATAACCAAATGGCTAAGCAGAAAAGTAAAAGTGGGCTAGGCATACAGAATATTTTTAAAATATAAAAGCTTGCTATCTTTAAATATTTTATATGCTCCTGGTATTTTCTTTTGAAGATTAATTGCAATTTTGGACTTACTAAATTGACAGTCAGGCTTCAGTTTATGTTTTAAGCTTTTTTAAAAAATGATTTGTTTTATATGAAATAGTGTGAATTGTGAATTCAGAGATGCTTTTTTTTTTTTTTTGAGACGGAGTCTCGCTCTGTCGCCCAGGCTGGAGTGCAGTGGCCAGATCTCGGCTCAGTGTAAGCTCCGCCTCCCGGGTTTACGCCATTCTCCTGCCTCAGCCTCCCGAGTAGCTGGGACTACAGGCGCCCGCCACCTCGCCCGGCTAATTTTTTTTAATTTTTTAGTAGAGACGGGGTTTCACCGGGTTAGTCAGGATGGTCTCGATCTCCTGACCCCGTGATCCGCCCGTCTCGGCCTCCCAAAGTGCTGGGATTACAGGCTTGAGCCACCGCGCCCGGCCGAATTCAGAGCTTTTTAAAGGTTTGAACGTTTCCACAGATAAATGACAGGAGTCATTTCTATGATAAAGACATATCTGAAAACTACCACAAGGGGGCAGAAATACATCCTCTGACTACATAAAAATTATTTTTATACCCAAATTTAGGTAATTAGTATTATATCTACTAATTAGTATTATATACATATATTTCATACAATATCTATAAGTATACAACTATACTATGAATACATTATAAATACGTGAAGCCTGTGTATCAATTGACTAGTTGTTCCTATGTGTATTAGGTTAACATTGGCATAAACTATATGGTTTATGTGAAAAAAGAAAGATTCTCAAATATCTAAGCTTATACTATAAATGCCTTCTTAAGTCCCAAATGAACTGTGTGAAAACTAAATAAAAATTCTATCACTGATAGAAGTGGAAACAAATGTAGCCTAAAACAATAAGGAAACAATTTACCTCATTATTACAGAGCTCGCTGTCCTCTTAAAAAACAGGTATACAAGATTTAAGCTACTTGAAAAGTATTGATCTGAAAATTACACTTGGATTTCAATAAAGCAGAATTTTACATCCGCTAATGAGATATTAAAGCACATATTTAGAGATTGCCATTTGTTTTTTAAAATGCATTCTAAAATTATACTATAAAAAATAATATTGCTTACCCCAATTGACTGAGGGCAGATGGTGGCATGTTATGTAGGTGTTGCTGTTGCCAGCCAGTTACTGAA
Source organism: Rhinopithecus roxellana (assembly GCF_007565055.1). Taxonomy (NCBI): domain Eukaryota; kingdom Metazoa; phylum Chordata; class Mammalia; order Primates; family Cercopithecidae; genus Rhinopithecus; species Rhinopithecus roxellana. The sequence goes on along the minus strand of NC_044551.1, from coordinate 137,178,036 downwards.
CCAAGGTGAAGAGCGCTGGCGGTGTTAAACCCAGACAGAGATGACAGGTCTGCACTACTCAGAGAGTACTCTAGATTAAAAGAATAAAACAATAAGGGAAAAAATTAAATTCAGAAATTATCAAATGCTAAACAGAATAAACATTTTCAATTTCCAAAATATTCTATTAGGATTATCATTATTATATATATTTTTGATTTTGGGAGGAGGGGAGATAAAGCATCAGCGATAATTTTAACTTAAAAGGAATATACTATAAACCAAACATAAGTATTCCATGAATGCTTTGAAGTAATATAGTCTACAATTCTAGTTTATTAGAACTACAATCTAGTATAGAGGTATGTACGTATTTGATGACGTAGAAATGTTAAACAATCCTGAGAAAGTGAGCTTTTTACTATATCAAAGAAATAGCTCAATTTTCTTGAAAGTGTGCTTCTATTTTGAACTCAGGTTGGGTAAATAAAACTTTCAGTCAGTTAAGAAAGAAAAATGTGGATATTCACTTTGTCTTCCTAAAGAATGGTAATGTTGCAGTGCTGTGGACAGCACAGGCCCTAAATAAAGCTTCCTAATAGAGTAAAAGATAACTTTTTCATCTTGCTTTTCAATAAAAAGTATTTAGTGTACTAATTGCACATGACAAAGCTACTCACCGGTACCATATGTTGTTGAAATGGCTGATGGATATCCTCCCATTCCTTGTCCTGGTAAAGTAGGAGTTGCTACAGAGACCACTGGGGTAGCCAATGACTGAGCCGACTGGGAGTTATTTATCCTTTGATTCTTTTAAAGTAAATAAAAAGACATTACTGATGGAATATTTTTAAAAGTTAAAAATATTAGATTTCAGTATTAGTTTTGCACATAAAGAGATAACTTGGTACAAATCTCATGAAATTAATCATTTAACATGTGTCTCTATGAACTCTGCCAACCCTATCATTTACAATCCTTCAAGAGACCAGCTGTTGCCATAGTAACCCATTACATCAGTATCTCCTAGGCAACAGAACTAGTAACAAGTACCATAGCTTTATTATGGGTAAAAACAGACTATGTTGAAAACTGATGAAATATGTATACTGTACTTCCATTGTTTCAGTTTTTATTCAAATGCAAATTTTAAAAAAATTAAAATCAACCATGGTAGTTTTTATGTTCAGTTCTACATACAGCAGAGAGCAAATGAGTAGGGGCTCATGTTATTTTCCGACCAGCAGGTGGTGCTCTGACCACTTTGTTCAGATTCTTCTAAAACTTCCCTCAAACTAGATGGCAAAGCAGCTAATGCGAATATTTAACTCATTACAGTAAAGAGATAAAATATTCCCCACATAAACTTAAAATCATGAGACTTTAATTCCCAGAAGAAGAAATATTTTAGTTTTATATAATGAAAGAATATTTTTGTTTGAATTTTACTATAAATTGTCCTAAAATATTGAAACAGAAAAAAATAACCTGACATTCTTTTCACCTGTGAGTGATGCCAGAAATTAATGGTATTTAAACATAATCAATGTTGACATACTGTGGTAACTTCCAATATCTTTCAATTTTATCAAAGCTACCACCTCTTCCTAAAAGTAGCTTTGCACATGCCATTTGAGGGAAGCGCTCTCACCACTTACCAAAAGCAGGTCGACATCCTCAGACTGAGAGCATGTGGAAGGAGTTTTATTAATTAGTGTCCGTAAATATTTATAATTGGGCAAAATCTTTTCAACAAAAGGAAAAGCATCTTCCGATAGACACAACAGTTTAAACAGTTTTAAAACCCAGACTCCAAAGATAACTCCTTACAAAGACATTCTTTGTTTCCCTTAATGAGCTGTTTGTCTCAAATGTGAAGACAAATCTACCCGGTTTTCAGCCCAGGTCAGTGTCTCAATGTTCATTATTTCATCACCCCATTTTGAAGGAAAAAACAAGACTGTGCTTTGAAACCTCACTTGCTAGAGGAAGGGGAGCTACACCTGGCTGCCAGAGAGGGACCTAACTGACCCATCACAGATTCCCTGGGACAGCATCAGTTTTAAGGGACCTGGAATAAATCTGTTGATAGAGATGGCTTGCCATGCACGGCCCACACTGCTTGGATGTAGCCCTGTAGGAGGTTATATTTATTAGACCCAGTTTTTTCTGAAGGAATGCTGCATATTATGTGATTTTTTTGGTTGATATTCAAAATTAATCAGCACTGTGCCATAATAAACTAATCATCTCGCAGGACTGTTGTACCCTGAAGCTTGCCACAGAGCAGAGAAAGGAAAAAAAAAAAAAAAAAAAGAAATGTGTTTGCAGAGTGATCTAAATTTGTCTACTGAATCTTGGTTTTAAATGTTCTTGCTCTTAAGCAAAGCTAATTTGTAGAACAGTGATGTAAGTCTCTTGGTTGTTGAATTTGGTCCCACAACATTATCTTCATCTTAGGCACGCAGACCCAGAAGAAAGAAAAATGACAGCGTCTGGGGATATAATCTCTATTTAAAATTTCTTATTTATCTATCTTTCTTAGAGGTGCTACAATTGTTTTTTGATGTAAAATATAACCTTTGTTCTTAAAATGCCTAGGATTTTAACACAATTTACTTTTGAGAGATAGCTATTTTCATGAAGTACATATATGGAAAGATGAATTGAGGTAGTGTGCAGGCATGTGATGTATTAGATATTATCATTGCAATACATCTAAGAAAGGATTTGCTAATTAACAGGAGAAAGTTCATTTAGAAATTATGGAAAGTATTTTCTCATTGTCAGCATGTTGAGGACATAAATATTGTAAAAATACTATGTTATGAAGTACCTTATTACCTATTATTACTCTGCTTATGGGACATAGAGATTGACTGATAGTAGTGTGTAATTTTTTTCCAGCTATAAATGGAAAGTCTTAAAAGAAAATGTTTTTCTTGTCCTAGAACATCAGCCTAGTGAAGTTCACTAGATTTTTTTTTTTTTTTTTAACACGAAAAAGGGAAATGCAAACCAGTTACCAGAAATAATAGCTAAATACAAGCAATGCTCTGTCAATGGCACTGATGTGTTCATTTTCTGGGAGAATGTAAGTAATCCATCAAGTTAGACAAACATAAAAACAGCAAAACATACAAAACATGATCAATATTTATTTAAAATGTAGTTTTGTATTACCACTGATGGCATCGTATTCTTGCTGCCTGGTGGAATAAGAACTCGGAGATCTGGTTTACGGTTATTCATTCCTAAATTCATTGGGGGAGGAGATTTTGCTTGCATATTCTTGTTCAAGTTACCAGGTGAGACCAGCAGACCTGGTGAGTTTCGGGGATTGCCATACCCGTTCCCTGTTAAGAAAAAACAATAAAGCACTCAGGAAGAAATCTAGGTCAAACATGGTTCCCAAGAATACACAACATGAGAATAAAAGCAAAAGCTTAATGGTAAGACACACATTGCAAAACCATAGGATGACTGATTTGACCTCCATGGGACAAGTAACCCATTTAATTATTCAATAGTCCTCTGAAGGAAGATTAGAAACTTTCTATGAGAAGATAGCCAATATACATCAACTTGCTCAGAAATCAGCATATACTTTTTTCCTATCAAAAATATTCAGGAAGAAAGTCAGACAGTAGTTCAGGGTCTAAGAAAAGCACAGAACTGGTCTTGCACTTTAATTGACTAGCTTGGCGGAGGCCTGGCTGGTGTGACTCACTCTTTCAGTTCACTGGTTTGGGTTTTATTTTGTGTGTCTGTGTGTCCTTAAATGAAGAAAGGGCATACCAGCAAGACTGTAATTTCTAGGACATGCAGGAGGAGGGGAAGCTGCTTACACATTTTGCTGTTCAGTTCTGCTTTTCTCTGAGTGAATTCTCTCTATGGTTTCTCTTCCATCTACTTTGCCCTCCTCACTAAGTTCAGTGTATAACCCTTGCTTTCCTGCTCACACAGAACTTCAGAAAGCAAACTCCTTCCCTGGAGCTGAAATGAAGTGATGATGCCCCCGCTAAAGTGCTGATTCACCAAGGCACAGGAATAGCCATTGAATGGGAAGACTGAAAGGGTTTTCTTAGGTCTTTGATGTTCAGCACCCTACTAACAGAAAAGTGGATATCCCAAGGTCTTCATTTTTCATATTTCAAAATATGACCAAGAGACGTAGGGATGAGTTGATTACAAATGCCAGCAGAGCTGGCATGAGAGCGGACTCAGAAAGACATCTGCTGACTTCCTCCACTGCCTCTGAAGGGAGAATAAGAGAAATCAGCTACCTGATTCAACAATCCTTGCTAGAAACTAGACAGTTGTCTTCTGAAGCTCTCTGAAGGAGACAGTTAAACCTCACTGTTATTGTCATCATTACAAAACACAAGTATCTATTACCCCTGCATGAATGAGATTGTGTGCTACCCAGTGAGGATGCAAAGACAAGGCCCCAGGCTTGAAAAGCTCTAAAATCTCTTTGTGGTAATCCAATACATACTCATGGAAAACATAAAGACCAATACAAGGCAGCGTAGGGTTCACGGAAGAAGTAGGAATTGATGAGGGCCTTGAAGAAAGAAAGGCCATAGGAAGATACACTAGGTTTGTGATGAAGCGGTAGGAAAGGGCTGAGGTAGTTTATAGAGCCTGGTAAGGGGTACTGAGAGGAACCTGTTTAGAAGGGGACCCATGAAAAGAGAGGGGTGTCAGAGACTCTGGAGGGATGCAGGTGTTGGCTTGTGGAGATCTTGAATTCCAGGATAAAAGGCCTTGGGTTTATATGGTGGAAATGAAAGTTTCAGAGTAGAGGTATGACACAGACCTCTACGTGGTCAGAAAGATGTACTGGCATTGGTATACTCAGGAATTAGTAAGACTTGCTAGTGTGGACCAGTCTGGAGACTAGCTTGATGGCCTGAGATAGAGGCCATGAGGAACTGGGAAGGCAGGGCAAAGGTATATTTGAGGAGATATTTATGGGAACATCTTTAGAAGCAAAATATATTTGAGGCACACTGCATAAAGCACATTTGTTCTTCATATTCCCTTCATTTACCTGTCTCATTTTATGCATGAATAAACAGGCTGAATATGTAACAAATAACTACAAGATTAAGTCTGTCAATTGGATTATGAATAAAATTATCCTAGCTCCTGGGGTAAAAAAACAAACAAACAAACAAAAAACTGGACACCCCCAAAACATGTGTTGAGCACACAGGAGTCATTTAAGAAATGTTGGTTGAATCTGAATATAAATTCCCTTCTATAAGAAAACTTCTGGAAAATTAGCCAAATTCTCTAAAGCTGATAAATATGACAAACGCCAACATTTTCTTTACAGTAAATTTGAACAGTATTCCCTGGCAAAAGCTGTTACAGGAAACGATGCATTTACCTTCTCTCACTAGAAGAAAAAACAAAAGAGAGTATGTTCACTTTAAAAAAATGCTTGACAAAATGGAGTGCTTAGAGGAGTTTTATATTTAATATGTCATCCTGAATCATTATTGTGAATATGGTATGAACTTAGTTTGAATTAATAGATTCTACGGGATAAAAAGAGAATGAGAACATCAAGGTCAATTCTGCTCTATACTTTGCTGTCAGCTGAAGGTCAGATGGACACACTGAAGACATATGTCACTTATCTATTAAGTCTGTGTGAGATCTGGTTTATATAAACAATCAAATGGAAAATTAGCTGGGTAATTTCAAAAGAAGAGGGAAAAAAAGATCAGTTAAGCAGTGCAATGAAGCTTGAATAGATCAGAAGAAACTAAAACCCCAGCTCGGTAGATGCCGATACTGGTTTGCATGGAGGAGTTATTTTGCTAAAAGGAAGTAAAACCGCTTCGTGAAATGTGTTGTCCTGTGATATGACAAGCACTGGGCCAGTGTGCGAAAATGGAAATGCCTCACGGAGGCCTTGAGAAAAGTTTTTTTTTTTTTTTTTTTTTGCATTTTCTACAGTAAACTCTCTGAGAAATTTCAACAAAGCCTATGTCTTTTTGCCCACATTTTAAACAGTTATTCAGGGCAGCAGTAGGGGGAAAAAAGTAAACATACATTATAGTTTTTCATTCAATAAATACCTCGAAACGAAAAAAAAAGATTTAAAAAGCCTTCTACTTTTCTCTTGGAATATTTCCTGTTATTTGGAAATTATGCCATTTTAGAAGATTAGTCACATATTTTAAGGTGTTTACATACTAAAATGTAAAATATTTTGAACCATGATGACACTTTTAAATTCATATTTTTGGAGCATTGAGTTATTTTTAAGAACAAATAAATTCTGCTTTTTGCTAGTGAATTTCTGCTGTTTCTAGCATATTGTGCCAGCTAGCATTTTGGAGCCGTATAATAACCATTTCTGTTTCCAGCCACCAAATTGTTATTCTTTGGGCATAATATAGATTCAGGAATGCAAGACTGTGGATCCTAAACCAGTGATATAGAAACCTATCATTTGAAAATCAATGATGAATACATGCGTGTGGTTTACTGCTAAGAAGAGCCTGCATTTAAACCGGCTGGGAAACCGCAGCCTCCTCCTCACTCAGAACGCTGCGGCCTGTGTTGAGCCTGTTGTCCCACCTTAAGATAAATCCACCAAAGAGAATGGTCGCATTTAAATTCAGGGGTCCGGGAGGTGGGAAACACCACCTCTCAACAACCTTCTAATATACAGATTCAACTTTTTTCATGCTATGTTTTAAAATTACCCTCTGCCTGGACAATTATCAATTTAGACGTGACTGTATGCAGATGTCACATTTCTCTGACCACTTAAAGGCACAAAAATTATAAAGCAGGAGTGAATGGATTTCCTGATTATAGATTATAAGAAAATGAAGTACAGACCAACTTTAGAGTCAGTTTGTTTTATAGTTTCATTTGATTAAAAATATTGTTTCACATAAAAATAACAAATTTAAGCATATATGAGTTAACTTACATAAAGGATTGTAGAATCTACCTCTTCTGGTACAAGTTTGTATATACTCATATTAAAATTAGTGTCAATACATAGAACTTGAATGTGGTGTTAGGAGAAAAAACATTTTTCTCCCCAGTTAACTAGCAAACACTTGCTGCATTTTTTTTTATTGACTCCTATTTTAAGAAGTTGTAAATTCAAAGAACATATTCCTGACTTAAGATATTATGAGGAAGGCATTTTGCCTTGTCTCACAGAGCTCACTTGAACATGTAGCTCTCTTTGAGCCCAAAGTTCTGAAACTTTCTTTTATTTGGATGTTTAGGCATTTTGAGTTTTCTTCACTTGTTCCTTTTTCTTTTCTAGGAATTTCAATTATGAATACAAGCATATAAGACTAATAAGCACAAACAGAACTAGTCACTATGGACCATGGCTAATTCTGTCATTGGAATACCCATTTTTTAATTTACCAAACTGTCATCTTCCATCATCTTACCTTCCTTCTTCCATCTCCATATCCAATGAGATACCAAATCTTGTTCATTTTTCTTCAAAAATGCCTGTCTCTACTTCCACTGCCGCCATCTTAGCTTTGGCTTTCATCACCATTTGAATAAATATTTCAGCAACTCTCCATCTGGGCCTCTGGTCTCTAGTTGAGGGGTTCTTCACCAGGCCTTAAGAGGAGTTTCAGGCCTTCAGAGGAGTTCCTTAAAGCTGTATTCCAACTTTTGTGCATTTGTGTGATGCTATCCAACTCACTCAAGGAAGTCTTTCTAAACTGCTACTTCCATCATGTTCCTTTTTATACATGAATGCTTAACACAGCTGAGTCAGTGCCCTGCCTGACTCTCAGAACTGTCTACAGTTGACACACTCTATCTATGAAATCTAATTTCCAATGGCCACAGCCTGCCTTATGGTCCTTGGAATATATGCAAATCTTTGCTCTAGCAGTTCAATAACTGGCAGTATTGGCTCTCCTGTTTAATTCAAATTTATCTTTTAAGGATCAGCTGAAGTTCCAACTCTTTCATGATGCTTTTCAGACAACTTCAGCCCACAATGAATTCACTCCACTCTGCTGCAATTAGAGGCAGTGATAATACACAGAGTACTAGTTCTTTGTATGTTTCAGGTGCTTTGCAAATAGATACAAAGAATATGCTAGAAAAATTAAGAATTATTCAGGAAAGGCACTAAAAGGTAAGTTATTGAGGGACAACGAGGTGAGAACTGAAAATGTAATGAGCAACTTGTTAAATTCAAACGTCAAGGGTCTCTTCTCTTTATGCTACTTGAGAACATTTTACATTTTCGATAATGATTGCAAACCGATGACCAAGTACACTATTGAGACAAACTGCTTATCAACCATGTAACACGAAAGCCAGGAAATCATGTAAGTGCCCACCTACTAAATTTGTTTATAGAGGGTTAATTAAAGCTACTTTTCTACCTGTTGCACCTGTTAATCATTTCACAGCACATTACCTTAGCTAACTAACTGCAAGTGGTAGACTCAAACAAGTCAGACATTTTCCCTAATGAAAATGAAAAGTTGAAGTCTCTGATATTTTCTTCCACACTGACGAGTACTTGCTGCCACAGGTTGTTGTTATATCAAGATAAATCTCAATATGAATTTACTCATACAGAATTTTTCACCAAAAGATGAGCTGCATGATATCCTAGGAAAAAGAATGGTGGCAGCGTGGCTATTAAGAGTGAACAGGAATTTATCAGATGGTTCAGAGAGAGATGCTTTGTGGAGAGAAGGAATGCAGGACAGAGAGATCTTGGAGTTTAGAAGGAGGGGAATTCCTCCGAAGATGAAACACTGTATGTGGAGCATACAGTTTTCCGAAGTTGAAAAAGAAGGCTTGGCTAACATGAACCTCTCAGATTATGTTAACTTCACACTGTAGGCTTTATACTAAATTTTTACCAAACTTTATACTCTAGAAAATGAGCGCCTAAGATAGCTCCCAAGTTGTTAGCTTTGTTAAATTTGTGTTAGGAAAAGAACAATGATGGCAGTGGAAAGGAGAGACAAAAGGGGGTTGGACTGCTGTTAGAGAAGCTAGTTAGAATGACTTGCTCTAGAATACATGAGAAATGATGTCTGAATGAGGCAGCACAGAGGGAAAGATTTACAGGCAGCCAGGAGTTGGGAGACAAGAAGAGATAAGGCAGAGAAATCTAGGTTCTACTCAAGATGTTTCTGTTAAGAGTTCCCTCAACCCTACTGAGCCTTAGTTTTCTCAATAGAAGTACTTCCCTAGTGTGAAAGAAGCATAAAAGTAATCTGAATGAGAGGCTCTCAGGTACTCATCTGAGGCAGTCATTGACAATCTTACCATCCAATAATATTAGCAATCGCAAACACAGTGTATAGTATTATTTACCAATAACACAACATTAAGCATACACATTAACTGCTCAGAAGATTACCAGGCACTTGTAACTGCTATGTAAGTGTTAGTTATTGTACATGGATGTAAAGCACTTTTAATCCTCACAAGAACAACCCTGTGGAATACTGATAGTATCCCTAAGAAAAATGAGAAATGAGAAAATCAAAGAAAAGGGAGGTCCAGGAATTTGCTCAATGTCAAACAGCTATCAACTGGTGGAGCTATGATTTGAAGCCCAAGTAGTGTGTCCAGAGTCCATGCCCTGAAGTACAACACTACACTGCTCCTTCAGAACTGGTCATGCTGTGAGATAGTGAAAGCCTTTCTATGTCGAGTCTCATTTTCAAATTATGGGGATACAAATGAAGAGAGGACACGACTGATTTGTGAGACTAGGGACAGGACAGTCAAGGTTGTCCTAAGCCAGAGGTGATGTGCAAGTTTGAGGGACATGTTGTAACTTGGGCACAATAAATAGTAGTTCTGGTTCAGAAGACACTGAATTTGCATAAGGAGGCACAAAATGGTGATGTTTCAAACCACATTTCTGGTCTCTTTCTGGATAAATAAATATTTACAAGTAGGAAATACTGGGTTTAGCTAAACTGAACACCAGAGTAGCTGCTTTAACTTTCAGTGTGCTATTTTGAGTGGATGATTAAATACACTTTTAAAAGTAGATTTTGTAATATTTAAATCAATAATCTTCTCCCCTGTAATATACTCAAATGGTAATGATGCTTACCTAATTACAGTCACTTTAGGAGACCAGCTTCTATCAGAAACACCCAATGTTACAGTGAAATGTCCAGTATTTTTTAGTATCCGCGATTAGTCGTTATCTGGGAAATAACTTCTAATATGTAAATGTATAAAAATAATTTAGTAACTTGTTAATAGTATCTGATTTTGAGGGATTTGAAGCAAATTGCCACAGGAAAACATTAAGCTGAACATATAGCTGGACCTCTGAAGTATCGATTTGCTGCTTTTACTTCAACAAAATGTTTTACTCACTTTTTAAAAAAAATTAAAGCTATTTTGAAAACAGTTACAGCATACTGGGTTGTTAGACAGGAAATGTCACATACATAATAATGCTCACTATCATCAATTAACTTTATATTTTAGTTTTAAGATTAAAAGTTAGTTTCCAATATTAGGATACTGTTTTATGCCTCAAATGAACATACATCTTTTTATTGAAAATCACTTTAAATTGTGTATCATAAGCTTGCTCGTACAATCCCCTACTCTACTGGAAGTGACAGTTGAAAAAAAATTAGTGGAAAAATATGATCTTCTGGACTGCAGACCTAGACTGAATGCCTGAAACCTTGTTACATGTGCTAGGAACTGTAAGTTACTCAGCTGCTATGTATCAACATCAGGTTTTTTTTTTTTTTTTTTTTTTTTTTTTGAGAAAAAAGATATTTTACATTGAATAGCTCTAAGACAAAAGACAACCACAAAATATTCAGGGGTCAGAAATCTGGGAATGATGAAAATTTCAATATGCTTAATGTAGAATGGGGGCAAATCAGAGTTCTGATTCTTATCTTGCTAAAGACTCTTGATTAGGGATTCTTACACACAAAATAAAGGCTCCACTTTTTCTGGGGTTTTCTTAGGGAAATTATATAATAATGCATAATGTTAGACTATGAAAAAACTCCTGTGAAACCTCAGTGCATTCTGTGGTATATTCTTAGAGAAATACCCCAAGACTACACCAAAGCCAGAACTATTCTTGGCCATACCAGTTCGGGGGCATCAGATGTTCTAAAAAGAGAGCTGTCTCTTCTCTTTGACCATGTCACCTGATGCTAGACCAAAGCTTCAGGAATTTCATATCTAGCCTATTTGTCCTTGATGTTTCTTGGGCTGTGTTTTGTTCAACGATTGTGTGTGTGTGTGTGTGTGAGAGAGAGAGAGAGAGAGAGAAATTAACAGTCTGTCAATGAAACAATGAGCTTTTAACGTACAGCACATCCTATGTAAGCTCTGGATTATGAGGGAGAGGTAAAGAATTTTTATTTATGGCCGGGCGCGGTGGCTCAAGCCTGTAATCCCAGCACTTTGGGAGGCCGAGACGGGCGGATCACGAGGTCAGGAGATCGAGACCATCCTGGCTAACATGGTGAAACCCCGTCTCTACTAAAAATACAAAAAAACTAGCCGGGCGAGGTGGCGGGCGCCTGTAGTCCCAGCTACTCAGGAGGCTGAGGCAGGAGAATGGCGTGAACCCGGGAGGCGGAGCTTGCAGTGAGCCGAGATTGAGCCACTGCACTCCAGTCTGGGCGACAGAGCGAGACTCTGCCTCAAAAAAAAAAAAAAAAAAAAAAATTTTTATTTATTACTAAGTTGCTTTTCCAAAGATTCAGAGTCCATAAAGTAGGTTTGTGTTGGCAAACGACTTTCTCATTTGTCCTAACGGTAATGTGGATTTAGGCATCACCATCCCAGCTTTTGACAGATGAGGAAACTGAGGCTTAAGAAGTTTCCGTTACTTGACTGAGATCACCCTGTCAGCAAGGAAGAGAGCTTTGATTTGAATCCAAAATGCAGGTTGCTACCACTACATTACAAAAGCTAGATGTCTGAGATTTAGCATGCATCCTTGTATTTGCAAATAAGGAAGAAATTGACAGTCTGATGTTTCCAGCATACATATATAAAAAACCCAAATATCATTCTCCTTTGAGCACTGATTTACTGAAGGGATAGTTTTTAATTGCACCATAAAAATGCCATTGAACCACACTATCTTTAAAAAATTCCATTTAACTATGAATGATAGATTTATGACTCATTTAATTGTTCACTTCTTGAGATTTTGGGGCTGTCTCTTTGCTAAAAATGAGGGGGTGTCTTCATTATTGACACAATCCCTCATTCTTTCAGTCACTTTTATAAACAAAAATATTGAGACAGTATAAATTAGAGAGAGCGTGACAGAAGAGAAAGAATAATTACTTGTGGTTTTAACATTTACACAACTGCTGCGAACACATCAGAAGTTCCTAACGTTCAAAGTGAAATGTGTTGCACTGAACTGTACTGCTCTCACATTCTGCTTCAGATTTATTAATCCATCTGCTTTACTTCCACCTTTGAGGATAGGAGCCCTGCGCTGGACATCTCTGTGAAGCCTGCTGGTGTGCTCCCTTCACCACACATTTCATAAATACTACTGGAACTGCATTAAACTAAACACTATAACCAGACAGGCTAGAAAAATCAAGAATGTAGATGATTATAACCATAGCTCACATTTATTAATAAGCACTTACTCTGGGGCAGAAACTATGTTAGACGCCTTGCATCAATTATCTCATTTAATTTTTACATCAATCCTGAAAAAGAGGAGTTTAATAGACTTTTCAAGGGCGATAGTGCCATTCCTAAAATAATTTGTAAACACATACTTTCCTTGGTTGTTTTATTATTTTGAATATCTGCCTCTGGAATCTTTCCCCAAACTTCAAAAATTTTGCTCCATGGTTTTACAGTTTTCACTGAGTTGCTTAATATTAGACCCAACTAAAGATTCAGTTTTCTTGATTGTTAGGTAAATTAAGGTTGCAATGTTTGAATATGTAAACTGGCCATATATTTAGTTTTCTCTTACTACTATATTATAATATTCTATACTAGTGTAGCAGGGTTTTTTCCCCCTTACAATTTAAATACAACATAACTGGTTCTTTATCATAACTGGAGGTGGTGGGTGGACTCTAGGGTCAAGAAATTGTAAAAAGAAGGCATAATGTCTAGTAAAATGGATAAACTTAAATATTGAGTTAAAACAATTGAAATGGAGCAATAATAAACACAGTGAATACTTAGCACCTTTTGGAGGTATCGGTTGGCTATAAATTTAAACTGTTTATCCAAGGTTCTTGGTACAATACTTAAGTTTAACATAGCTAATGATCTTTCAAATATGATACTGTATCATGACTAAATACTCTTTGGATTGAAATTCGACTGAAACATACTATGTAAGTGTAACTGCAAAATTTAAGTGATTGGCAAAGGTTTGTCTAAAAACAGCAGATTATACTCTTGGCCGACAGCCTTGAAGCACCGAGTGAGAAAGTCCCTGGTAAGTAAAAAATTGATTTCCAAAAGTGGGGGTTTTTAACCACATCCCCCCTTCAGCATCTGCTGTCTACTGATGCACAATGTCACATCACTGATGATTATGAAAAAAGCTTTCCTTTCCGTGTTATCTCCAAATAAAATCTTATCGTGATGCCAAAGATAGGGAAGAGGAACCTAATAGGTGTATAAAGAAAAAAGACTGCTTGGGAAAAAAGACAAATTTTGAATAAAACTAGTATTTCAGGGGGAAATATTAACAGCTAGAATTTAATATTAAAAACAACCAAGGTTTTATTATCCTTCACACTAATAGGTTAAATCAATGGGATATGAGTAAAGAAACCAATCTTCACAGTAGTTTACTGTATATATAGAAGGATAGAGGATAAAAAGAACACAATTTGTGAAGTTAGAAATCAGGATAAACAAAGGGCTCTAAAATGTGCTAAAACACTCTCTAGGAAGTTATAACCTAAAATTTTCTTTTTTCCTCTGGAAATCAAACTTCTTAGGAATGAAGTCAAACCAAAGGGGTCGAAGGCATATTTTACAACATCCTGACTTAACCTGTAACATTTTTCATTTGTCTTAGCTTTGACCTGCCTTTCCCACTTCAACATCAGCCCCTAGAGAATGGTATCAAGGTACTGGTTTATCTATAATTTGTCAGGTTTTGTATATGGAAAGTTAACACTGATTTTCTTGGCAGTAACTGCATACCACACGCTGTAGCTATCTAATTTGAGGATTAGGTATTTTTTTCCTTTCATCTTGATAAACTTGGTTTGGGTTAAAAAATCATTGTCACTTAATTTCATAGATAATAATAATAAAGTTATGCGGTTAGATATTTACTTATGTTATGGGTGAACTCCCAAGGTAAAACTGCAAATGAATTCAGAATTTTTAATTCAGAACAATTCAAACTAATGGAACAATACTTTCAAAGCAGAACCCAACTATTAACCTAGATTTTTTTTCATTTGGTGCTTAATAATATTTTAAAAATAATATAAAAATTGTATCTTTATACTAACAGTTAGTTTTCTTATTTGAGGGTAATTAAGTACCTTTCTCCCTTTCTTGAATATTGCAATCTGAAGTTATGTTTTCCTGGGCAACAAAAATGCAAACTTGTTAAAGCCAATCTTTTAAACTAAAATTTTAGCCACTTCACTGATACTTTAAATCACTAAGTAAGAAATGCAGAGAAGTCTTTCTGGCTGATAAAAAAGTCAGCCAGGAAATTTTTGATAAGTATTCTTGAAAACAAATACTTGCAAAACAATGGTACTGGTACAGAAAAATTAAGCATTGTCTGACCTTTCCTCTTTCCACTTAGTTCTGCTTTTGTAATGTGCTAAGTTTTTTCTTTTTCAATGCTAGATGAATTACAAAAATATAAGCAAAATTTTATGATTATATTATTATCATAAAGCATTGCGTGTAAATGGATTGTAAAAATATTTGTTTCTTATCTCCAATCTGAGTAAGTACTAAGTTCAAAGGTGCTAAGTCATGATCTAAGGTCTTGCTAGATGGAGTCCTTCCAGAGTCTGGAAACCAGATCTCCTATTCACTGCTCAGTATTTATCCATGGCAGTACACTGCCACCATCAACTCTCCACGTATTTAGCTGACATAAATTAAGCATTCCAGAAGTGACAATGCTTGACAACCAAATGCATAAAATGGTAAACAATTAACAATCAAAATAAGGAAACAGCTGTTAGTTTCTTTTTATATAAAATTATATCTAATTTACAATAAATGCTAATTAAAAGTATTAACCAATATACATAAATCTCCTTTGCCTTCGTGTCAAATAGCTATGTAGATTGTAAAATTATCTTTAATGTTCAAAGGGATTCCTAAAGGTTTTTCTTTTCTTTTTTCTCTTTCTCTTTTTGGTCTCAACTACGAATCAATAAATCCTTGAGCACACTAGTCCTTTCTACTCAATAAAAGGCAATCATATTATCAAAGTGAAAACAAAGGACACTAACAGGATAGTGAATAATCCAACACAAGGCATTGCTGTGCTAATGGTTATTTCCATTAAATCTAATAACTACAAAACAACCGAACTTGATCTTACAATCATCAATAACCACTCAGATTAGCACATTAAAAGCTTTAATGTGGTCGGGTGCGGTGGCTCACGCCTGTAATCTCAGCACTTTGGGAGGCTGAGGTGCGCAGATTGCCTGAGCTCAGGAGTTTGTGACCAGCCTTGACAACAGGGTGAAACCCCGTCTCTACTAAAATACAAAAAATTAGCTCGGCATGGCGGCATGCACCTGCATAGTCCCAGCTACTCAGGAGGCTGAGGCAGGAGAATTGCTTGAACCTGGGAGGCAGAAGTTGCAGTGAGCTGAGATCACACCACTGCACTCCAGTCTGGGTAACAGAGCAAGACAGCGTCTCAAAAAAAAAGAAAAAGAAAAAGAAAAAGAAAAAAGTTTTATTGGTTTTAATGTACAGAGTTATGACAATATGTTATTTTAAAAGCAGTGACTTTTCATTTAGGTTGTTGAAAGAATTAAGTAGTAGATGAATAACCATCAACTGAAACCTTAGAAAAGTCACTGTTACTAACTAAAGTATTATGATGACTTGCTGTGTATTTCTCTTATACTAAGCGTACAACCCCATCCCGCTACTTCTTTATTACCCTTTGCCTTCATCTTTGAAAGTATTTCAAGTTAAGTGATGATAAGAAGTTCATTGTTTTAAGAGGTGATTTGTGATGGCCTGAGATAGCAACCCACATTTCATTTACTGCTATCTGTCAGCTCTTTAGGTTTTCCTTTAAGAATATTAGAGGAGTTAGTGAAACTTTGCTTTACTGGCCCAGGGTACTCAGCCATTTAATCAAATAGTTAATTAAACATTCGTATACTGCTTCAGAAAAATACATTATTTTTGTGAGTTACAGATCAAAGGTATATCTTTTTGTATTGAAAATTACATAATTTCTTTGAAATGTTCCTTCTGATTTACATCAACACTATTAAAACTTTATGGCTAGAAGATCCATTTTTGCCTTACTCAGCTGAAAAACATTTACTGAGTATCTGCTGTGTGCTAATGCTTATGTGTTAAACTGGGAATACAAACTGAATAAGAAACAGTTTGCCTCCACAGAGCTGTGTGTCCTAGAGAGATGTGCCCAGATGTTGCAGTCATAATGCAATGAGAAATGTAATGTTGGTACAGGCTGCTATGGAAGCACAGGAAAGAGGTGCATAACCTCTCTATAAGAGTCAGGAAAGGCTTTTCTCAAATGGCTGAAGTGAATTCTGTGGGATGACAAAGAGTGCTCAGTAGCATGAAGCAGGAGAAGGAAAGGCATGCTAGGATTGCATAGGTAAGAGCAAGTGGCCATGACATTGCCAAGTGGCGGCACAGTGTAGCAATTAAGAGCACACACTCTGAGGCTGGGTGCAGAGGCTCATTCCTATAATCCTAGCACTTTGGGAAGCCAAGGAAAGAGGACTGCTTGAATCCAGGAGTTCAAGACCAGCCTGAAAATCATAGCAAGATCCCATCTCTATAAGGAAAAAAAATTAAAAAATTGTCAAGCATGGTGGTGCATGCCTGTGGTCCCAGCTACTCAGTAGGCTGAGGCAGAGGACTGCTTGAGACTGGGAGGCTGAGGCTGCAGTGAGCCCAGATCACACCACTGCACTCCAACCTGGATGACTGAGCAAGACACTGTATCAAAACACACACATATACATACACACACTATGGAACCCGACTGCCTGGATTCCTCCTTGAGCAATTACTTAATTTCCCTGTGCCTCAGTTTCCCAATCTGTAGAAAGGGCATAATGTGAACACTTACTTTAAGCGACTATTATGAAAATGATACTTTTTGCAGAGTGCGCAGTAAGACCAGTTTAAATGTTTACTGTTAGTAGAGTTGGACGGCCGGGTTCTTGATGGCAGTGGCAGAAGGGAAGAAGATTAAGGCTGGAGAGTAGGAATGGGCCCAGGCATAAGAGGTTCATGGTTAATTCTGAAAAAGAAGCCATAGCTGGATTTTTGGCATGTGAATGATGACCTATAGTGAGCTTAAGGTTTTAAGAAAGAACAAGCAGTCCTGGGGAGACTGGAGCAGGATGCAATATAAAGCAGGAAGGTGAATTAGGAGGTTCTAGAAACTTACTGGATGATGGTATGATAGAAAAGGATAGCTCAGGCACTGGATAGGAAAGATGCCACACTTTACGATCAAACTGAGCTGAAAAAAAGCGTGCTTACCTTTTTGGCCTTTAGTATTTATAGGCACATAAGAAATGTTCAACTTACTTCCTTCCCTCATGAGACTCTCCCTCCCCCTCACTTTTTTTTTTCTTTTCTTTTTCTTTTTCTTTTTTTTTTTTTTTTTTTTTTACAAAGTGAGATGACTTATTTTGAAAAAAACTGCAACTGCTAAAAAGTATTTAACACAATTGCAACTGCTAAAAAGTATTTAACACAATTGCAGTCTTGCCACTTGGTCTCAAGAGTTTCAAACTTTATCTGAAACCTTGAATTTCAATGACAATATGCACAATTTGGAAGCTATATTTGGTTTTCTTTTCTGAAAATGTAGCAATATTCTGGCTGGCCTTGTTTTCCTCTGGTGTTATGTGATTCTCTGACATCAGCACTGATATATTCAGCCTGACATATGACACTGGTTGGCATGAGAAAGAAGGGGAAGATGGCTGAGTTATGAGCAGGACATGACAGCTAAGCTTGAGACTAAGTGGCATCTGCAACAGGTGTTCCTTGGGACTAGAGTTAGAAAGGGCTTCTTCCTCTATTTTTAAAATATGGGTAACACTTTCACAGCTATATAGAAACTGTGAAACTACATGCTTGTAGTTATTAGATAAAATCAAGATATAATATTTATTATCAGCAGGGTGGAGCAATTCAGTGTCTTTCTTTTTGTTTTCTTCTATTTCTGAATTAGAAGATTCTCATGCCTATGGTAGAGGTCCTGAGGTAAGAGAATGAATTTGCTAAGTGCATAAGATTTTGTTAGTTCAATGATACTATATCCTATATGTGTCAAACTTTCATGCCTACAGGACTGAGAGTCTTCTCTATCCCTAGAGGATCATTAAACTTAGCCAACTGTCTGGGAATTGACAATGACAGAATAATTAAAAAACCAAACATTTTTTATTTTCAATATAGGATTCTAAAGCATTCTAGCTATTAAGCAGTAACAAGCCACTTCCATCAAAGCTGAGTAGGCCATGTTTTCCTCCACATTTTTTTTTTTTTTACTACTTTTAATTATGTTCATAACTACTACTAGCTGTTTCCATAACAGCAAGCAAACCGGTGCAGTGAGATATTGGGTAAAACATCATAACATCTAAACCATTTTTCTTACATTATATCTTGGTCTTTGTGACCATCCAATTCTCAGTCCTCACCATTTTTTCTAACCATAGTGTTTGGCAGACACTTGGATCCAAGAAACATTGGTCTGGATTTGACCCGGTTCTCTAATTTTGAGTCTGCAAACCACACAGCATTTTTTGAGGGAAAAAAATTCATTTCCATGTCCAGCAAAATATTACGTGAGTTTACTCACTAATTTGACTCGACCTAATTTTCAAAAGATATATAAAATAGGAAGCTAGTGTTATTCATCTTATTTGCTAATCACTGTGTAAGTCTAATACTTTTTCTTCATTATTCACTGAATTAGTGAAGAGCCAGCATCAGAAAAGAGAAAGTCTACCCTCAAATAGATATATTTATAAAAATTGTATTTGTAAACCAATTTTCTTTATCTTCTTTCTTATAATTAGCAGGCTATTCTACTTGACCCTGGCAAAATATTTTAATTAGGCTATCCATGGCTATTTCAATAAACTTGATTTTTTTTGACATTTCAAACATAACCTTGTGTCATTCATGCCTGCCTCCTACTATTTTAAATGTATAGCATGTTCCAGCTGCAGAAATTACCATGGTTACTTGTTATGCCAATAGTGAACTGCAGTTGGCATTTGAAAGTATTGTGCTATCTTGCCTCCGCATTGAAAATGACATCAATATTTCAATAATCTTGATATTATGAGTTAACGTGGAAACCTGGAGATATGTGACTGAGACAATTATTGGTCACAGTGTAAGAAGTTCTTAGCTGAAATATATTTTAGGGTCTTTTTGGGATGCATTATACTCATGTTCTCTAAGAGCTCATTTTAATGCCAATGTGATTTTATTTTATTAACAGTACTGTTGAATGATTATAATCTTAACCCCTCCTTTTCTTTATGTACTCTCCTTTAGAAATGCACAGAAGTTCAATACTTCTTTGGGTGGAAAATGATTCACATTTAATGTGAAATAATTAACAGAGAACGCAAAAAGTATGGTTTGCTAAAGGTACTCTTGTGTCCAAGGATGGTATCCAGGATTAGGTCGATTGGATCAGAGCCCTTAATTTTCTGCTGACCAGCTGAAGTTTTATTAAGGAAGGTTCTAGTTAATAAACAATTTTCTTTTAAGTTATTGTTTAACCACTCCTGCTTCAGAAAAGTGCTTTAAAAATTATTGGTGTCATTTTTCCAGGCCTCTCACAGATCTCTTAACTTTATTTGTTAAAAGACTTTGTCCTGCAAATCACCTAGTAGAAGAACTCAGAACAATAATACATACTGCAGTATGGAGTCTGTGCTTACCTGCACTGGTGCCTGCACCAGATGTGAGGTCTCCACCCATCAGACCACCTATGGATTAAAGAGGAAGATCAAAACGAGAAAGGCTAAAGGCCCACAGAACAAAACACTTTACCTTTAGCAACCTCAGTATTTTGTCCTCTTGCAATAGTCATAAACTTGTAAAGTACAACCCAAGTCAGATGGCTGACATTTGTTTTACTGTGCCATGCTGTGCTCAAACGTTAAAAATACATTCAATCACTGACATTTTGCAGAATCTTTTTTTCTAAGAAAGTTACATTTTAAAAAATCCAGTCTTTGGTCTCTGCATTTTTATTATCTCTAAGTCTAGGTTTTCTCTAAGCAGATGTTTTATAGAAAGCGAAAGAAAGAGGAAGGTCTACTATATGCTCAGATGACTTCACATTTGATGTTTAGTTCTTTGTAAATATGTTTTATGCCATTAATTTTGAGCAATGTTAATTGTCCAGAAATTTGATCGTTTCATGAATCTACCTACATTTACTACTCAAATCTTATTGACTGACACAATAAAACAAATTTTTCACTGGCCACAAATTAAGAAACATATGCTTACTCACCGCTAACTTAAGAAAGTATGTTAAAATTTGGCAATGTTTATTTATGAGAGTCAAGATGTTTCAATAAGATATTGAATATAAAAATTACTTTTAGTTTTGAAAAAAACAAGATTCAGCCAAAATAATAATAGTGAGAATATCATCTAGATTTTCTAATTGCCTCTAAGTGATACTCTATAATTATTAGTTGGTTCAAGTTTTGGAATTAAAAGAAAATGTTTATATGTGTGTGTATATATATGTATGCATATATATGTGTGTGTATATATACATACACACACATACATACTTTTTTTTTTTTGTGACAGAGCTTGCTCTGTTGCCCAGGCTGGAGTGCAGTGGGAGGATTATGGCTCACTTCAGCCTCAACCTCCCAGGCTCAAGTGGTCCTCCCACCCCAGCCTCTTGAGTAGCCGGGACCACAGACAGAAGCCAACATACCCAGTTAATTTTTAAAAAAAGTTTGTAGAGATGGGGTCTCTCTATGTTGCCCAGGCTGGTCTTGAATTCCTGGGCTCCAGCAATCCTCCCACCTCAGCCTCCTAAAGTGTTGAGATTACAGGAGTGATCCATTGCATCTGGCCTTCGTTACAGTTTAAGAAAATGTTTATTATTTCCAATCAGATAATATTTTGGAAATAAAGTATCAAATTAAAAAAATGAGCATGAGTTTATCAAATAGAAAAGTGAACTGCATTCGAGTATGATCTGAAGGGAATAAATGTGGTTACTGAAAATTCATATGAAAACATTCAAATATATTCAAAAGTCAAGAGAATAGCCCAATGAAGTCCTTTGAACACATTTCCTGACTCAAGATTTATTAAAATTTTTTATTTGGATGAATTTAATTATATTTTCTATACAAAGCTTCTGTAACAAAAATAGTAACACATGTTTGGTTCTAACTGTAAGGCAGATATGTAAGTATTCTACAGGAAAATTCCTCCATGAATAAACTACTTTCATACAGCTATGTGTATGTAAGATATATTAAAAATTTCCCATGGGTACTTTTAAAAATATGAAATGCAAATATATAATGGTTTGCTGTATGTGACTTAGAAATACAATTATTTTTGATGCTGCTTCTGGAAAAATAAAGGAATAGTTTTGTTATATTCAATATTCATTGACTTGGTTCCTATTATGAATCTAGCAAATCAAGAGAACATTCTTCCCTTTAATGTTCTTTAAAACCAGTATCAAAACAGACACATATTCAATACAATTCATCATAATGTATTTTGATTGTTCTAAGTACTAAGAATGGATGAACTTTTTCTGAGCAATAATTTATTTTTCCCTTGGACACTGCGAATTGAACAACAGCAAGTAAAAGTGCAGAGACAAATTTGGGGCAGGTGTACATGTGTTTAATTAACTTCATTTCTGACTCAGCTTTGTTTTCATTTCATATGTCTTACAAATGATGCTATCTTATATTTTCTTTCTGCCTAAGTCCTTTGTGGGATAAGTTACCGTATAAATAAACAAAAAGTGACCTAAATAATAAATAACTAAATGGGATAAATACTATCAGAGAACACAGGGGAAGATTTCACAGAAGAAGTGGTAGCTTGCCAGGAGGAAGAGGGAAAATGGCATTTTAGGCATGGGGGACGAGCAGAAGTAAAAGTGTGGAGAAAGGATATCTGACATCTGACATCCTGTTTTTGAATATGTGGTTAAAATATAGCCACGGGAGGAGATAAGTGGCAGAATGAAAAAGATAAATGGCAGATTATGAAAGATTTCCAAAGACATACTAAAGAGTTTAGGCTCTATCATGCAGGAGACCTAGCCCCGGGGTGGATGGTAAAAGCCATGAAGGAGAGTAAATGGAAAACCAGAAAACATCTGGTAGATAAAGCAGTGTTGGCTTTGCCAAAAGTGGCCCCTTCCAATGATCCGTTAGCATTACATCCTTATGAGGACATACCTGTGTTACCTGCACTTGGAGGTCGATGTGTTACACCAGGAGACATACTATTCCTCTGCAGAGAAGGGTGAGCCAGTGGCAAAAGGTTGGGGTTTCCCAGTGAGCTGACAGGGTTGCTGTACACCAAACTGTTGTGGCTGGACACTGGGATGGAGACTGGCATCTCGAAGTTGGGAGGTGGAACAGCCTGCAGGAACAGAAAACAAAACATAGGTAAAAGAAAAGAATTAATAACAGAAGCTCTTCAGGACAGACAGCCCTTATGTTTCCAAGAAAAATTCTACATTCCAAACTACTTGGTGTCTAGAAGACCATTAAGAGCTCTCAAGACATTCAGATCATAAATTGGTTTCTTAAATGTGCTTAGAACTCTTCCTTTGCAACCATTAGAAAATGTTTCACTTTTGTTAAAACAAAGCCCCATTTCATTAGACTCCATTGTCTTTGGATTCCATTCTATTAAGTAGTAATTGTTCATTTGTGATATCTGAATCTGGTGCCAGAAATGACTGCAAGATCAAAGGTGTCTGATTGTGATGACTTCACGGAGAAAAAGGATTAAAATGCAAACCAAAGCCTTTAACTGCTTACTGAAGCATATTTATGTAGAAGTTTAATGATAGAAAATCATCTCCAAGCATGTGCATAGCACATATACCTTAATTATTATGCTTTAAAGTCTGTCTTTTAAAAGTAACTCTAAAGAGAATAGGCATTTTAACATATAGGATTCAACAGAGCATGTATCATTCAATAATTCACATTTTAAAGTGATAGTTCAGAAAACGCTCTGCTTCATATTTTGGTATGTACCGCCATGGACAAATGGCAAGACCTGTGTCTCAATTGCGAAAGTTGCCAAATATTTAGTGAACTGAAGCTGTGTGGATGTCTAATTAGATTAATCCAGGTTTCAATGATTGATTTTTGAGTAATTATTTTGTCAAGTTAAGCAAAATCATGTTTATGTTTCTGCTGTACTAACTAGATGAACACAGGAACATAATTGTAGCTATTTTTTTTAAGCATTACAAATAAAAATACTCTTTGAATATAACGCCGGAGAACTCATATGGTATCAAAGCATATGGCATTCTTAATATAAAATGGACATATATATGGAATAAGATTTATAGATGGCATTAAGGCATTCCCTTGGGGGTTCTCAATAAGTTATTGTGCAAATTTAAATGCATATGTGCATAAGGCTCACTTGGTTGGTTTTTTTGGTCCTATTTTGTTTTTACTATTGTTTTCGCTTAGTGCTAACATCCCCTTTCTGTTACTGTTTGGTCGGCTGGCCTGCATCGTACATCTTGCTGTGTAATATTTCTCTGTTTATCTTGGTGATGATCATAATACTTTTCTTTGTTTATGTTTATGCTCCCTTATTATTTATTTCCCATTTTTCTTTTCTTCCATGTTCTGGACATGTCAGTATTGACAACAGCAAATGCTTTACATTCAAAACTCTTTTATTCCACACATCTTTGATTTTTCATTTTTATTTTATATTTACTATTATTATTATTATTTTATTATTATTATTTTTAGACAGAGTCTCACTCTGTTCCTCAGGTAGGAGTGCAGTGGTGCCATCTCTGTTCACTGCAACCTCTGCCTATCAGGTTCAAATGATTCTCCTGCCTCTGCCTCCCAAATAGTGGTTGGCACGTGCCACCATGTCCAGCTATTTTTCTTGTATTTTTAGTAGAGATGAGATTTCGCCATGTTGCCCAGGCTGTTCTTGAACTCCTAAGCTCAGGCGATCCGCCCACCTCAGCCTCCCAAAGTACTGGGATTACAGGCATGAGCTACCACACCTGGCCCAATCTGTCATTGTTTCAGAGGGAAATAAAAATGTTCAAGTGATATCAGTAATATGGCCAGTCTTTATTAGGCTTTATCTATTGTAAACAGGGGAAATAATTTTTGGATAAAAATTGACATAATAGAATATAAATGTTTGATAAGACATCAAATAATGAATTTAGCCTTACATTTCCAGCCCCCCTTTAACAACAAAAAATTAGCATATGCTGTAAAGTCAAAGTCTATAGCATGCACAACGTATTGTATTTCTTCATTAAAAGGCCAAATAAGGATTGCTCTAGCATACCCAAGAAAACAAAGTAAAGTGATTCTACTAGGTATATTCTCCACTTGCTCCATCCAGACCCACTCTCTAGCCCCTTCACTCTGCTATGTGCCCAGGAGCTGACCCTCCAGACTGCATCACCCAGGCTCTCCTGCCCTCTGGCTTTCCACTGATCAGTGGAGGAGGCACCAGCAACAGCACAGAGAGCAGGAGGGAGCAAGGTCAGGGTATTTTTTTTTATAGTGGTGTCATCCTTTCTGGGCCACAGGCTGGCTGAGGCTGCGTTTCTCTAGCGAAGACTCCATCTCTTTTTGAGTTGCTCTCTCCTATACACATAGATCTTGCTGTGATCTGGTACTGTTCCCCTCCACTTACTTCTTTAGGCCTAGAGATGGGAACAGCTTCTAGGTTGCAAGCCCTAATGTACTTCATTATTCTCTCAGGTTTCCCTTAATTCTACCCATCTGTAAACAGTCCTTTTAATAAGCTCTCTTCAATTACCCTTTAGAGTTTGCCATCTGTTTCCTGCGCAACCTTGGGCCATAAGAGAAACTCTAGATCTAGAACATTGGTACTCTACAGGGGTGGGACTGTCTCCTTAGGGAGCATTTTGGAAATCTGTTGGACTATCTTTGGGTATCACAATGACTGGAGGGTGTGGCTATTACCCTGACTCAAGCAGTGCCATCTCTTGCCTAGATAACTGCAGTCATGTCCTAACAGATTTACCTGCTCCGGTCCTTGCCATCCTTTGTATTTGCAACCCAGAAATCAGATTGGCCCTTTAAAAGCTTAAGTCATGCCAACACTCCTTTGCTCAAAACCCCGTGAGGGCTCTTACCTTAGAATAAAAACTCAAGATGAGAATTTTTTCTTCCAGGGGTCCACAGGAATTCTAGCTTTTGCCAACCTCTGTTATCTCATCACCTAACACCTTCTGCCTCCCTGCTTCATTTCCATGACGAACTGCATCACCTCCTTCAAGTCCCTGCTCAAAATCTGGCCTTCTCTTGGAAGCCCACCCTGACCACCCTATTTAATCCTGTAATTTATCCTGCCACTTGCCCATATCCTGATCTCTTTTTCCTGCTCTTCTTTCCCCTTGGTTATAAAATCATTTATGATGTTGGTTAAATAGTGCCCTTTTGCTATGAGGCAATGCAGAGCCTACTCTACCTCTTATTACAGGAACTTAACTATTTTTCTTCAAAGGAGAAGTTTTAGGAAGACACTGTACTAACACAAAAGTAAAGCTTCTATTTACTGTATATTATTTATTGAGCAGGCACTGTGCTATATAATTGATATACATGATATGATATAACCCTTTAAACATCCCTTGCCTATAGATATAATTCTTCCCTTTTCAAACTGGTAAGATTAAGTAAGTGGCCCAAGGTCATCTATCTAGTGACTGAGTCTGTTGCTTTTGCTACCAAAACACTATGCAACACAGTATAAGTTTTTGGATAGAAATAAAATGCTATAGTAGAAATCGTTCTGTTAAGTGAATAAGGGCTAGATATTAGAAGCTCATTATCTATGGACCGCATAAATAATAAACCAAATGGGTTCTCATGAAATGTGGGTGAGTATCTACACTGGAGTGTCTGAGGTTTTAGGAAAAAAGAAATCTTAAAGACTCCTCTCTTCCATGTTAACTTAGAGTTGGTATTTTAAAGCCATCTCTGGGCTACAAATGTTTTAATCTGAATTCACTGTTACTACTTATAAATGTTTAACTCTTACTAGGTATCTAAGGATCTGCTATAAAACAATATCTTCCCTGAATATGCCATAGAATGTTGGTTGTGTCTCATTAGAGAGTAAAGCCCATATCCCCTTCACCCCGGGGTGAAATAAAGAGGATTATTAATAATTATGTAATGAGTTCAGGACCATCCTAACAACCAGGTCAGTGAAAGTCATTCTACTCCTTCCTTTCTCTGACTATTATCCCCAAGAATTAATTCTTCAGTTTCTAGAATTCTGGATCAGAAACAATTGGATGATAATGATTATTATAAAACTACTTTGTGATTGGCTAAGCAGTCAAATATAATTATGGTATCAGAGTATACTTCAAAATTTCAAAATTCATAAAATATACCAAGATCATTTGTTTTCTATTTCTCTTTTGCTTTGTTTCCTTATCTGTATCAAGAACTACCTATGATAATTTTTTTAAAATTTAATTTAATTTTAGATACATGTGCATGTTTGTTACATGGATATATTGCATACTGGCGGGGACTGGATTTCTAGTGTACCCATCACCCAAATAGTGAACACTGTACCTAAGAGCTAATTTTTCAAACTTCACCCCGCCCTGCTACCTTCCCCACTTTTGGAGTCCCCAGTGTCTATTATTTCCATCTTTATGTCCATGTGTACCCATTGTTAACTCCCACTTCTAAGTGAGAAGATATGGTATTTGATTTTCTGTTTCTGAGTTAAAGGAACTATCTATAATTTTGAAAGCAAATTATAAACTTAAAAATGAGCACACTGAGAAGATATTTTAGAGAATCAGAATGAACACTAGCCTTTCTATCAGAAATCTCAGTTACAGTCCAGGTTATGTAATAAATTGCCATTTAACCAGGCAGGTCATTTAATCTCCCTTGACCTTGATTTCCTTATCTAAAGCATGAAATGGTTGTATCCTTGAAGAGACGAAGCAGCTCTAAACATTTTAGGGAAAGCAAATGCTATAATCACATATAAATATTTCCAAGAAATTGGCATTATTCTTTTTTCTCTTTGACTTTTCAAAATTAGGAAACTTGAAAGCATCTACATTTAAACATTTTTTTTTTTTTTGGCTAAAAAATGAAAGCCAAGAAGTAGTTAAAAACACTAAACTTGCAAAGACTTCAGGGCCAGACTCCAACTTTTACAAACACTCAAGATAGGAAGAAAGAGAGAATTTGGTGATTAAATAAAATGCTGTCAGCAGAACTGGCTATGTAATTTGCAGGACCCAGTGTAAAATGAAAATGTGGGGGCCCTTTTAAAAAAAGTATAAAGAACTTCAAGACAATGACAGCATAGTATTTAACCAAGTGCAGCCCTATGAGAACAGGGCCAAGTCGAGGGCCCATGAAGCCAGTCCCAGCTTTGAAGGACACAGACATGACAGCTAAAAAACTTTTAGTTTTTATCCCTGAACAAAGTGATCATGGTTATTGTAGTGAGTCATAATCGGAAAAGTATCTGAACTCTTATCCAAAACCCAGTATTTTCCCAAACTTACCACAAGGAAAAGTCCAATAAAAAAGTCAAATAAAATAGTTTAAGTAAAATATTTTTAGTTAATGGGCCCTCTTTTATTTAATGCGAATGATTGAACTGAATCTTCCCCCCATCCTTTTTTTTGCCACTAATGACACCTTTAAATTTTGATTAACCATTACCAGCTGCTGGACCCTAGTAGAGGAAAAAAAAAAAAAAAATCATACAACTCTGATGACTTGTGAGGACCAATTGCTTGTTATCTAAATTCCCTCAAGGCTGCCTGACAAGTCTATCATGGACTCGTCCATTCCCTCTCCATCCCTTACTCCTCATGATGTCTAACTTCTCAGTCCTTTTTCAAGCACCTGCTTTCCCCTTCCCTAATTAACTATAGAAGCTAAACTAAATATATTTAAAAAAAGAAAATAGCCAGGCCTGGTGACTCACATCTGTAATCCCAGCACTTTGGAAGGCCAAGGTGGGTGGATCACTTGAGGTCAGGAGTTTCAGAAGAGCCTGGCCAACATGGTGAAACCCCATCTCTACTAAAAATATAAAAAGTAGCCAGGCCTGGTGGCAGGCACCTATAGTCCCAGCTACTTGGGAGGCTAAAGCAGGAGAATCACTTGAACTTGGGAGGCAGAGGTTGAGGGGAGCCAGGATCACGCCACTGCACTCCATCCTGAGGCACAGGGTGAGACCCCATCTCAAAAAATAAAAATAAAACTAAATAAAAATAAAATAGAGGTCATTATATGGTCACCTACTCAGCATCATTCTACGCAGCTACCACCTTAGCTACACCTGGCCCTATCTGTAACACCGTCTTGTTTAGGTCCCATCCTCCTTCCCTTCCTTGAGAAGCTTGGTCATTTTATCTCCATTGTACCTGTATGTTCAATCTTTCCGTTCCTCGAAGCACTTCTCCTCTGTATGTAAATAATCTCAAGTGTTTTCATTTTAACTTCTCCCTTGATCCTACGTACAGCATTATTTCTCTCTCTTCACAGCACATTATTTTGAAGAAAATATATACTGTTTCTTTCTACTTACTCCCTTCCCTTTTACTCTCAACCAACTTGCACCCGCCTCTCATTCGTTCAGCCCCTTTCCTAACTTCTGCTGGTTCCTCAGACGGAGGTGTTTTCTCTTGCTGTGAAGCCCAGCATGAACCATGGCAAACCCAGCATGAGGAAATGCTGGTCAACACAGTTCCAATTCACCCATGAATTATTTCATGTAATTGAGGAATATGGGCATAAATTATGGTATACCAACAGGTGACTACAATATTAAATTTTCTGTTTTAAAAGGGAAACTCTTCAAACCGGGTCTTCGAAATAGAAAAACAGTCTTGTAATGTTTTTAAAGAGGTGGAGACACTCTCTACATACAAAGGGCAGAGTGTCCTTGCCCTGCTGTAAATGTTTTAGCAGCTGTGGAAACTTTCAACAAAATTGACTTCCAGCAACTCAGAGCAATGTGCAAAAACTGGGCTTTTCATCGTGAAGACTGAAGCACTTACTAAAGAGATGGAGACTCTGTGGCATAGCTCAGAGCTGGGTGGCTCCTTCTCACAGCTCTGCCCGTAAACTCTAATGTGGTTTTTCAGCCCCTGCCACACACTGCTGCACCCCTTAAGATATCACGTATCTTGATTTTGAACTCTTTACATAACAGGCTGAAATCCTGTGAGGGAATGCAGGTATGTATCACATGTCTCTCTCCCTAAAGTATGAGAAAAATGATGATCCAATGTGCATTCCCCCAGGACTTTAGGGGTTAAAACTCCACCTAAATGATCACCTCCATTGAGTGATCAGCAGTACTGCATATATCTGTCTTTATTTCAACTGTGCAGGGGATTCTTACTGTCTGACACACCTAAGGTACTCTGCCTTAACATCCTACACTCACAAACCTTAGTGCACAGCTGCTCCACATCAATGTATTATATAGCAAGAGAAACTCAGACCATAAGAACTAAAAATTGGCCCAAATGGCGTGGCGCAGTGGCTCACGCCTGTAATCCCAACACTTTGGGAGGCCCAGGCGGGTGGATCACCTAAGGTGAGGAATTCAAGACCAGCCTGAACAACATGGAGAAACCCCGTCTCTACTAAAAATACAAAATTAGCTGGGCGTGGTGGCACATGCTTGTAATCCTAGCTGCTCGGGAGGCTGAGGCCGGCAGAGGTTGCAGTGAGCGGAGATTGCACCATTGCACTCCAGCCTGGGCAACAAGAGTGAAATTCCGTCTCAAAATAAATAAATAAATAAATAAATAAATAAATAAATAAATAAATAAATAGATTGGCTCAAAGGAGCCGCTTCTCTTTTCCTTCTGGGCAAAATAAAATCCCAATGGATATTTTATCATTTAATAATTCTGGACATAACAAGTATGCATAGCTGCATATAATACTAAATACTCCATTTCACAAGGTGCCCACTATGAATGTGTGCATATAATACTCAGTTTTATGAAACCTTTAAGAATTTACAGCACTTAGCTTTCCTTCATGACACAGTGTATTAAAAATTCGGATTCAACAAAAGTTCTACTGCTGACATTATTTCATTTAACAAAAGAAGCAGATAGGTATTTATGAGGACAGAAATTTTAATATGCACACACATTTTGTAAATAAGTTTTAAAGTGTTCAATTTAATTCAATACAGGTTTGAGTGTGCAGCTACTATGGTAAAATATCAATTTATCTTGTGAGTGAAGTTGTGAATTTGGCCTCGAGCTTTGTCCCCACATATCTGCACTTGTAATCACCAAAACATATTTTCACTTCAGTCTCTCTCAATTTTCAGGTTTAGGCTGATTTGCTAACTTACAAAAAATGAACTTTTTTCAAAAGGAACTGATTACCTACTGAGGAGCTTGTATATAATTAGGGTTCAGACACTAACATTAGTTATTCAGAAGGCATGTGAGCCTTGGGTTTCACCCCTTTATGCCACAAAATTAACATTATTTGATTGATGACAGAATCTAACAAAAAGTATGCAGTTTCCTCCTATACATGTGGACAAAAAAATAATACATGCAGTTATTTCTCTTAAATATCTGGCAAGGCATATGACTGACTGTTAGAATTTTTTTCATTTGGTTAAAACAAAAATTAGCCAAATGTTAAAGCATGGAAAATGTTGGTGGCAAAGCGGATAATATTCTGATAAAGCTTTAAAATCACCCCAGCACACAAACATGTTGAAATCTTACCATTAGGTTTCATGCAGTCTGTTCCCTGCAGCGAGCATTAGCTTTAACCCTTCAGTGCTGTTGCTAAATTTTATGTATAGGGAGAGGGGCTGAAGTTTTATTCAGAAATCACCTTTCATTTAGGTGATGATTGTCAGTTTACATTAAAGAATTGCTGACCCACTTGTGTATCAGCTCTCAGCAAACAATGTATAATCTTATGTATTTTATGGCAATTCTCAAACTTGCTTGGGAGGAGGTTCCAGTGTTTTACTCGTGTATTGTGATTTGCATGGACTGTGTGTTTAAAAGATTGTGTAAATTCAGGGTGTGTCTCATAAATCTTTCTCTTCCTGCTGTGAACTGTTCTACCTCAGAATGAACTTTTCGATGGCAACTCCGTTAGATTACATAATCTCAGCATCTTTTAGGGTTTGCTTTCTAAATGAGCTGCCCGTGGGATGAGATGGCTATTTATCTGTTTGACTTTCTGAAGAGTCTTAGAGAAAGCCATCACTGAGAGGGTTAAGGTATGTTACTGCAGCAGTTATCAGCAGACCAGCCATCTACCTTTGGTACTTACAGGAATTTTATGACTCTTGATCATATTATCAAATTCTTCATTAATTTTTTTGTATTTTTCTTCAGTGCGTGGGGTGAGTGCATAAGAGGAGTCGGGATCGGGGCTTTCACAGCCTTTGTTTTCTTTCTTGTTCAATGCCTGCCAGGTTCAGAGAAATATCAAGAGTAAAAAAAATGAAGGGTGTTCCGAGTACTTACACACAATCTTTGCCTGCTGATCATTAGATCAATATCTTCGTTAATTTTCCTGTACTTGTCCTCAGACTCAGGGCTGTGACCTACTGAATCGTCCGCATCGGGGTCTGGGCTGTCACAGCCATTAAGGCCCTTCTTTCTCAACGTCTGAAATACATAATTCAGAAAGTTCAAACCTAGACAAAGGCTGTAAGAGACATTCAGGGGCATTAAAGAAGTTCAAGCTGTCCAGTATTTCAGGTTATTACATATGCTTTATTCTATTAGGGAAACCACAGATGAAAACTGAGTCATTTCAATTGAGTGCTCATCAGCAGTTTAAAAAAATAAAAGCGAAAGATTCCTCTTGCAACTAAATTCAGTCAACGAACAGAGGGTATAAAGACTCAAGTTTCATGATGCAGAATTCATATGTGCTTCAAATATCTAGTGAAAGACAATTACAGCAGAATACAATTAAGGTGGCAAATTGCAACACTCTCTTCCCACAGAAAAATTAGAAATCAGGACGTTACTCAATGATTTCTGAACCTGTGATGATGACAAAAGCAGAAATGCTGGAAACAGATTCAAGTGTGAATTTAAACTAATGGTTTGCATTAGTCGTGTCCTGCGCCCACAGCCTCCACTTCTGACGTACTTGACAGCTAAAGGGTAGAAAAGAACATAGCTAATATCCCCACCAAGTATAGGTGAAGAATGCTCAGACACTGTGCTTATGTGGAGAACTACTTTTGTTTGTTAGGGTTCAATATATGTGAAAATCTTATCAAAATTTATAATAATGAGAAGGTCTCTTCCTAAACACAGGTGGAAAGAAAAGTGAAAACAGCTGAGCTGAGTAAGGAAGACGAAGGACATTGAAAACAGGTAACCAAGTCAGTAACTACCAAACTAGCCAGGGTTCCTCCTAGTTTTTCAGCTGAGTAGGAATCGCCCTGAGACTGACACACCAAAGTAAAACGTCAGTGCCTCATCTTGAACCTCCTGTTTCCTGGATGTGGGTCTGGTCTAGTCTCAGCCGTCACAAAAGAATAAATACTAATGTAACATTGTAACAGAAAAAGTATGAGTTAGGAGTCCTGAGTTTTACTTGTTTTTTTTAAATTTGAGACAGAATCTTGCTCTGTTGCCTAGACTGGAGTGCAGTGGAGCGATCTTGGCTCACTACAACCTCTGCCTTCTGGGTTCAAGTGATTCTCCTGCCTCAGCCTCCCGAGTGGCTGGGTACATCACCATGCCCAGCTAATTTTGGTATATTTAGTAGGCACCGGGCTTCTCCATGCTGGCCAGGTTGGTCTCAAACTCCTTGCTTCATGTGATGTGCCTGCCTCAGCCTCCCAAAGTGCTGCCATTATAGGCTGAGCCACCACACCCTGGCCTGCTTTTTTTTTTTTTTTTTTTTTTTAACTAATGGTTGTCAACGTAATTGTATACAATTCAATTTACAGAGATAATGTTATGTTTTTAGAGATCATAAAACTTCTGATTAATCATACAGCTTGCCATGTTAATTATTAATAGACTAGCAACATTTCTGAATTTTCCTGGTACCACCAAGATCCGTTATAAAGAGATGCATACCTAAGTGTTTCTCATTAATGGAAAGTTCAGCAGAGCTCATCTTTATTAAAGACAGAATTCACATACAAATAAAGCAAAAGCTGCGACATCAAGCTAAGGAATTCAAAGCTGAGATAACACCCCATCTTTAATTTATGCGATTGGGGAAAATAAATAAAACAACATGAGTTAAAAAGGGAGGTGGCAGTCTTAAAAATCTAAACTCCTTGGCTCTTACCAATGTGTAACAAATGTAACATTATTTAAAATTAGTTTCTGAGGCACTGAATATTTTCACTTAAAATCAAAAATCAAGAAAGCTATCATTTCTAATATATCTAGGATACACAGTGGCTCTGTAAATATTTATTAATGTTATAGTGCTATAATATAACAAATAAACATATGGTTACAGCTTATTATGTGGTAAAATGTTTGAATATTAAAATGAATATTTTGACACAGTATGATAAAATATACATTTACAATCTTGGGGAATTTATAATTGGTGGGGCCACCTGTCCCCTTATCGTTGATCTACAGGCATCATTTTTCATTCATAATAAGTACTTTTAGAGACTTTCTACCACAATACGATAAAGAACATCACAATACATTGGAATAATAATTTTATTTACTAACTTAACTTCTTGTGCTTCATACTTTTTTCTTATTATCTCAACTACAAGAACATTCTTCTGGCTGATAACTTGTATTATGATGTGTTTCTGCTTTGATCTCCGCATATCTTTGAGCTTTTAAGAATACTTTCTGAGTGTTTTGCATTATATTCCATGTATTTTTCATTAGAATTCATTTGTATAGAGAAAAATAGGTAAGATCAAGAAAATATTATTTGATATTTTTCAAAAGTTATCTATCTATATTTCTATAAGACATGTTAAAAATATTCTTTTCTTCTCTCTCTCTCTCTCTCTCTTTTTTTTTTTAGAGACAGAGTCTCTCTCTGTTGCCCAGGCTGGAATGCAGTGTGGCGCGGTCATAGCTCACTGCAGTCTCCATGTCTTAGGCTCAGGCAATCCTTCCACCTCAGCCTCCTGGGAAGTTGGGACTACAGGTGTGTGCCACCACACCTGGTTAAAGAATCAGGGTCTCATTATGTTGTCCAGGCTGCTCTTGAACTCCTGGACTCAAGTGATGCTCTTGCCTCAGCTTCCCAAAATGCTGGGATTACAGGCATGAGCCATGGCACCCTGCCAAGAATTTTCTTATATAAACTGTTAATTTAAAGCCTTCCATAATGTTAATTTATAGTCTTATCTAGGCAGTAGATTTTTCAGTGTGCACCCAAATCTTTCAACCAATAAATCTTATTGTAAAAATTATAGTTGTTTTGATATGCAGATTTCTGACAACAGAACGCAAGGGTTAGGAGAGGCCTATCAACTGTCATTACAATCCATCTGGCACATACATGTGTGCTAAATATTCTCACAAAGCTTTCAGGGGGTAGATATTGTGTTTGGTTTATAAAAATTCAAACATCAATTACACTTTGTTGAAAGATCTCCACAAATATTAACCCATTATCTCCACAAGTCTTCCACGAAGAGATTAGATAAACCTATGCCAGGTCTCAAACGTGATGGCCCAAGGTCAGTCAACGAGTATTTGCCTCCTGCCTGGAGACAGTGTGGGGCCCGCTTTTCCCTTGCCCGTTTTCCCACCTGTGTGAAGTGATGGGTGCAGACTAGATCTCTCTCACTCATATGTAACTATAGTAGTACACTGGATACTGAAATAAATGAAGTAGAAATTGGCCGGGCATGGTGGCTCTCACCTGTAATCCCAGCACTTTGAGAGGCCGAGGCAAGCAGATCACAAGGTAAGGAGTTCGAGACCAGCCTGGCCAGCATGGGGAAACCTGTCTCTACCAAAAATAAAAAAAAAAATTAGCCGGGCATGGTAGCACGTGCCTGTAATCGCAGCTACTTGGGAGGCTGATGCAGGAAAATCACTTGAACCCGGGAGGCAGAGCTCGCAGTGAGCGGAGATCACGCCACTGCACTCCAGCCTGGGCAACAGAGCGAGATTCCATCTCAAAAAAAGTAAAAATAAAAATAAAAAAGTAGAAATTTAAAAAAATTAGGCTGAGGGAAAATTTCAAGTATGAAAATATAGCTAAAATATTGATTTTCTTAGATGTCAAATTTTAGTCAAGACTTGGAGTGTATATTGGTCAATAAAACACATCAGTTTATGAATGAAAAAAAACAATTAGGTCAGCAGCTCACTTTGTATCTGAAGAATTATATAAACTATTAAACAAGGCAGGTGGCATGGAGTCACAAAGGAAATGGCAGTGATGAGAATGAAAAATGTGGCTCATTTTCTCCCAATACATTCTTCTTGTATCTGACTGCATTATCTTGCTATGAATATCACCCGAATCTAAGTAATGATTCAAGTTAAACTGTGTTATTTAAAAAAGAGCATTTTGAGATATACAAACACAAAACTGAAGAGCAAATTAATATTGAGTTCCAAATTCCCATAATCACATAACTAGAAAGAACATTGAAAAAATGTTCAAAAATATTATCCTCAGCTGAGTGCTTGTATAACACATTTCTGCCAAGAACAAATGATTATGGTGGAATTATAAAGCTCTGAAAATGGAAGTGATGGCACAAACTTGAATATCATAGTGTGAATGTGGAACTATAAGAGCAGTTTTATCTTTATTATATTAAAAATCTACAGCTGTTTAATGATAACAAAAGAATTTCTGTTAGATTCAGCCAAGTCTGTCTTCATCACAGTAATGAATAGTCGATATGAACGAAAGGGCTGACTAAATGGATAAATAAGCATTATTCCTTTGGGCCCTTTTCTAGCAAAATCAAAATCTCTGCTGTTGGACTTTGAAAGCTTCTCTGATCTTTTACAAGTGTCACTGGTCAGGTAATGCAGGTACTTCAATTGTTATTCTTTTACAGGGGCTAGAAGTCCAAGATGTACATACTGTCTCTCAGCTGACTATGTTTTGAAAAGATTTATTCCTGTATGTCAAGATAAGGCAAGAGATCTCCTAAAACCACCAGCTTCTCTTCTTACGTATCTAAAGAAACTCTTTCCTCCGAGAACTCAAGTAAATCTTAAGTAAGCCTGTATACTGAAGTCAGTTTTCCACGTCAGAGTGACACTGTTGAGGTAGATCCATCAACAACAGAGGCTTCTGGGATATTTTCACAAGACAGCGATTGTCATACTGTGAGCTGAGAACAGCCGTTTCCTAGAGGAGTAATTAGATTGACAGAAGGTGACATATTCCAAGCAATAAATGGGAGAAAGAGTCCAGACAGGTAATCCAAAAACCACGTGGAATCTTTCCTCCCAGACATGTGGACATATGGACCCTGCATTATTCCATTTGCTCATCGGAAAAACTTGAAATACGTACAAACTGATGATGATAGGTGACAGGTGCTTCAAAAATTCTAATGAAATAGAATTTCATTAGGGGAACAGATTCTATTTCGTTACTGAAAGGAATATAAATGAAAAAGAATGCCACATGGAGCTCTCATTTCTTGTTTTAGGCATTATGTTATCAACCAGAAAATCCTTTTCCTATGCAGTGATTAAAACTGATTTTTCCCTTCTTAAAAACTATTTTGTGATTTACAAAATTTTTTCCTTTTCTTCTTTCAAAAATTATCTCCTGTTAGTATAAAGAAATAAGTAAATTATTGACCTTTTTCAATTATATGAAGTTGTATTTTTATATTAATGCTATTTATGTAAAATTCAGCTTTTATTTTTCAGAGAACTAGTAACACAGACTGAAAGCTTTCAACCACTCAATTTCTTTTCATGTCTGCAATCTCAGTCCTCAAGAATGTATATTTTCATCATCATCCTTTTCCTGTGCCTGCCCATTCTACAGGCAGAGAAACCTGGAGAAGCCCCCAAGTTACTCCTATTAACCTTTGTTAAAAATTCAAGTAATCACACTTTCTTGCATAGGTAGTGTGATCTTTACTTCAGAGGGTTAATGTGTCAAGAACAAATGCAGGAATTATTACTATTAGTTGCATGAATGTCATGTTTACACAAAAGCCAAGAAAAAAAGCATCAACTTAGAAAAGGTAGTTTCCTTTCCTCTGATCCTAAATCACTTTTTGCTTGTCGTTCACAGCTTTATGAAGATAAGTATCTACTCTTAACAAGCTGAATAATCTTTAGAAAGTAGTAAATTCACGTAGGAATAGGAAGTGTAGTTGAAATGAATGCTGTCTATAAATGGAGTTTCTAAGAATATTTCCTAAAAGTGTTTCCATACTGGTGTGCTGGTACTCATGCTGCTGCTGCTTCCTGACCCTTTAGTATCTACGGAGAGGTGGTTTGAAGACTGAGCCCAGTGACTTACTTCATTTAACATTTATTTGGCAAATGGTTATTGAAAACCTACTACGTGTCAGATACTGTTTTGTGCGCTTACGTGTTAGGAATGCAGCCAATACAAATTTAAAACTAAAAAGCTCTGACCTGACTTATAATATTGTATGGTTTTTGCCTTAGGCTGGGGGAAGATTAGATGTCAAGAAATTTCCCCACAAACTGTAAACATTGTCTATACTATCTCTCCCTGTAGTACCATAGTCCCTTTTCTTTGTTCTTATTCTAGAAATGAATTAATATATGAAATACATTAATATATTAAATTTAGTATAATCAGCAGGTAAACTTTAATTAGGCAAGCAAATCATTTCCAATACAGAGTACAAAAAAATTAGATTTTACCAAAAATTATTCACTTGTAAAAATTTTCATAAAAAGATGGAAATATAAAACCATACAATACTGTGTTCCTCTAGGTTATTTATTAATGCTCATTGTGGCCAGATACCAACTTCTACTGGGGAAGGGATGGATAGAGTTGCAGATTGTCATTGTTTTTATTTTTATATGCTTCCTCAAAAGATAGTCTTAATACTGGAGCTGAAATTTTTTTCACTGAATCATTTTCATCTTCAAATAATGGAAATGAAAGACACACTAATTAAAGATCTGAAAGCCTTTTCATGTATTGAACACAAGGAAACACCCACCAACTCTGTTCTAAGGGCCACAAATTATTTGACATAAACATTCAAATCGTGCTAATTATTGATACTGCTAGTCTGGATGAGAACACCAAGCATCATCTGGCCCTTCCTCATGCCCACAGCGGGTGAGGAATAACGGTGCATATGCTGCATGCCTTTCCTTCTGCATCCCTGCTCAAGCTGGGCTCTCCTTCAGGAATGAGCCCACCAGTATCTGTTCCTCCTTCAAAGCGCAGCTGACACATTGTCTCCTCTCTTTAGACTTTCTGATCACCAGGGTTGAATCAATTTCTCCTTCATTTATGCACTCATTTTATTCTGCACATCTTCCCATTATAGTCTTAATCACACATTATTGACTATTTATGTGTTTTTCTCCCACTGCTAGATTGAGAGGTCCTTAACAAAGCACTTTGCTTTATTCACTTTGGCGTTTCACCACAGAGCAGGCTGACCTACTGTAGGTGCTCAATAAATGCTAGCTAAATGAATGGAACACACATTTCCACTTCAATGTTAATGTATGTGGAGGTTTCTTGGCTTGCCTGAGGCTGTCTGGCTGGCTGGAGGCAAAGGCCGTACTAGGATCCAGACCCCTTGATACATATTTACTAACTGCTACTATATGTCAGGTGCTGCCTGTGGTCCTCTGGATGCTAAGATGATTTTTCTGGACATTTGATAAAGATGATTTGTTTATGTGTTTTTCTTCCTGCTACCATGAGCTACTAGAGGTTAGGAATAGTTTGTCATCTTGTATCACCAGAACTCAGCACAAGGCCTGGCAAGTGGTTGGAACGTACTAGATATTTGCGGCACTCATGACAAACTGAAATGAATAGATGAACAGAACAGAAAAGAATATTCAAATGTTAGAGAGAGGAAAATTAGTCTCGGTACAGTATTTTGCAACAGGAATTTCTTTTTTTTCCATTCATGTTACCATTTCACACTATGTTAAAACTCGGTGTTTTTATTCCCTCTTAATAACTCACAAATTTACTGTTTTTTGAAATGTACAGTTTTTAAGAGTTTTTAAGTTAGAAAGCAGTGCAATGTAGGCATAATTTGTACATGTATGAAACATTATAGCTCACAAATTTTACATTATTGAAGGCTTAAATTTTGGGGGTACTGATCTAAATAGAGACCCTCAGAAAAACTGAGCAGTCAATGAAATCTTTAATGCCGGAAAGTTGTAAGCATATAATCTCAGTAATCAAAAGGGTAGCTGAAAGAGGGCACAGAATTTTCAGCATGGAAAGAGAAAAAAGGGAGTGATATTTCAGGCAGAAGGTAAAGGTTAGAAAAGGAAAAAAAAAAACCTTTGTAGGAAAGAGCACAGGGAAATTTGTGAATGTGAGTCAGATACTATAAATCTGAATTAAGCATGCTTTCAAATTCCTGAGCAAAGTTCATCGTTTTCCCCCATTCTTGGATGCTGTCTACTGCTCCACTATTCTCCTGGGCTTTTCACATTGGTCTTATTCTGGGCCAACCTTTGCCTGAGGGAATTCATGGAAAATCGGGGTGATTCTGGGGCCAATCAGATGTTTCAGGCTTCCTCAGGACAGATCAAGGATTTGGTGTTTATAAGGATTCTTCCGCCAAACCTCTCTTGGAACCCGGACAGGGCATGCATCATGAGTTGGCCTAGAATGGGACTGAGATGGGGAAGTCTGGCACACGTTAGCTGTAAAACAATCCCTGAGATCCTCAATCCAGAAGATGTGAAGCGAAATATTAAAGAGAGAACATTTAATATATAATGATTGAAATGCATGATAGTATATGCAGTCAACCCTATCTCTATATATCTATATCTGTATCTATATCTATATCTATAGTTGTTGTTGTTAGATGGAATCTTGCCCTGTCGCCCAGGCTGGAGTGCACTGGTGTGATCTCAGCTCACTGCAACCTCTGCCTCCTGGGTTCAAGTGATCTTCCCACCTCAGCCTCCCAAGTGGCCGGAATTACAGGTGTGTGCCATCACACATGGCTAATTTTTGTATTTTTTGGTAGAGATGGGGTCTCACAATGTTGTCCAGGCTGGTCTTGAACTCTTGACCTCATGTAATCCACCCACCTAAGCCTCCTAAAGTGCTGGGATTACAGGCATGGGCCACTGTGTCCAGCCTATCCTAATAATCTTTATAATGCAAGTTAAGAAAAGAAAGGCTGGAATGCAAAGAATCAAATTGTAGGTTGTTTGAAGAATGGGCAATGTTAGTGATTTCTTAAATGAGGAAGGAAAATACAAGACAGAACTATAAATTAAACAAAGGTTGAGAGAGGAAAGAAGTAAATTAATAAAGAACAGGGAGCAGGTTTTTTGAAAGTATACAATGTATAATAATTGCAACTTCACATAGTAACCATTTTAGACTATGGCATTTTACTTGCAAATGGATTACAGGGACAAAAAGGCTGTATCTTGAGGCACTGGTGCTTTGCAAATAACATGTTGGAGCATCTTTTATAAACCATTAATGACTTATTTTAACAAAATATGTAGACGTTATCCTGGGCCAAAGTAAGTCAAATCACTATTTTTATTTCCTAGTTGTAAATGCCTTTTTATTCAATTTGAGTCTATGCATGATTAGCCATTTGAAATGAGTAGCTTACAGCCTACATCTTTGCACTCACCAGTCACTTCTGAGCTATCTTTTGAGCCACCGCATTTCCTCATTTCTACAGGATTTCCCATGATCTCTTTTACTATATCATTTCTTTTCCCATTTATTTTCTGGATTCCAGCCTATCCTTTCATCCATTTCTCTCTCATCTTTCCCTTCCTAGCAAATGTTACAACATACTTGTTCAAGCTGAAAACCCAGAAATCACCCTTGAT
Source organism: Rhinopithecus roxellana (assembly GCF_007565055.1). Taxonomy (NCBI): domain Eukaryota; kingdom Metazoa; phylum Chordata; class Mammalia; order Primates; family Cercopithecidae; genus Rhinopithecus; species Rhinopithecus roxellana. The sequence continues at coordinate 137,136,545 of NC_044551.1, read as the reverse complement.
TCCATAATTTCTTGACTCACTTATCATTATTCTTTCTATTAGGTCTCCTGTGCTTTATCTGTTTGTTTTTGGACTCCCACGTTCCAGTCAATCTTCCTTCATACTTCTGGCAGGGACTAATTAAAATGCACATCTAATTGTATGGCTGTTCTCCTTACAAACCCTCCACCTTCCTCTAGGCTCATTTCCTCTTGTCTCCAGCGTACTGTGTGTATTAGCTCATTCTCACATTGCTAATAAAGACATACAAAGACTGAGTAATTTATAAAGAAAAATAGGTTTAATGGCCTCATAGTTTCACATGGCTGGGGAGGCCTCATAATCATGGAACAAGGCAGAGGAGAAGCAAAGGCATGTCCTACGTGGCAGCAGGCAAGAGAGCTTATGCAGGGGAACCCCCATTTATAAAACCATCACATCTCACTGAGACTTATTCACTATCATGAGAACAGCACGGGAACGATCCATCCCCAAGATTTAATTACTTTCCACTGGGTCCCTCCCATGACACGTGGGGACTATAACAATTCAAGGTAAGATTTGGGTGAGGATACAGCCAAACTATATCGCTGGGCTTTGGCCAAGGGGGAAATTTCATGTCATTTGCCAAGTCGGCTCGATCCTTTAGAAACACTGCTTTGATATACACCATTCAAGCCTTGCTAGAATATCCTGATATACTCCTCCTCTCAGTTACACAAACCTTAATTGTCCTAGGACATCCTATTACCTAATGCCCTCACTTACTTGGTGAAGCTTTGTCCTAACACTTGTAGAAGGCACTCAGGGACTTCCTTCTCTGTACCTGTACAGTCCTTGACCTCTTTGTTTTTATACTGTGGTATATTGTAATTTATTGTTAAACATGTCTGCTTCACCACCAGGTAGTGAGTTCTGTGAAAAATGGGCATCTCTGGTCCCTAACACAGGGCTTGGTTAATATGTGTGGGCTCAACCAAGATTCTCAGTTACGGTTCACTGGATAAATGAATAAGCAAACAAACTTGACAGCCATACTTTCTAACAGTGACAGACTAATTGAAATGAGTTGGGTGGTCTTGTAGAGTGACAGTACTATTTATTTGTTTTAATAAGATTATTACCTCAAAATGTAAGGAGTACAAGTTCTGGTAGGTTAAAGCAATCTCTGGAATGACTTCATGATTGCTGCAAAGGACATCCCTGTGGGAGTTGAGGGAATGGAGGAGGTGACACAGACTATTGTATCTGGGTCACAAAAGATGGGATTTCTCTGTATTTAGACCTGCTCAGAGTCTGGGGCATGATGGGCTTCCAAGTCATCTGTGGCTGCTGCTCTGTTACTGCCAGGAAGACACAAACATTTTGAAAATAAAACTTATTGCAATAGACACCTTTGTTTATTCTCTTCTCTATTTCTACGTCTTCCCTCCAAAACAAGGACATTACCCTTGATGTACTTTAAAGAATCTCTGTCAGTTGGGATCTCCAGTTTATTGCCAGCTTATCAGAAAAGGAGAGTATACACAGAACTTTCCATAAGGGCATTGCAAAATAAAGACTTGAGGTTGGCAACTGATTGACTTGTGTCATGACTATTTTGATCATACCTGAGAACTTAAGATATCAAAATCCTTATTTCAGACAGTCAGGAACTCCCAAGATGAAGACTGAACTGTTTCCTTTAATTCATGTCTCCCAACCTGGATCTCTGCCAGGCTGAAGAGAGGTAAAGACATCTAATGGGCTTGACCCTGGCCCACTTTTCTCCTGGGCTGGCCCTTGTCCTGATGGGGAACATTCTCGCTGTTGTGGTTTTCATGTCTTAAGTCATAGGGCCAACATCATCAATAACACTGTTCGATTTGGGACAGCACCAAAAATACTGCAAGTTATTTCTATTCTTCAGTTTCTTAAATGGCAGGTAGAGAGATTTTTCAAGGACCAATTCTGGATAGTGAACACAGATTTTATTTATGGCATCCTCAACTTCTTCCCACATAATACCTGACATTCAAATCTTTTTAAAATTGATTTCTCACTCTTCCTAATAAACTGACCTGCTCTTCAAGGAGTGGCTATAAATCATTCACTCTTGAAAATTTTCACTTTGGTTTCGGTTATTCTGTAGTGATCTGATAGCAATGAGTGGGGAGAGTCTCTTATATTCTATGTCCCCAGTTAATATGTCTTGTGAAGACTCACTTAGATGCTAATTGAGGGTTTTGCCTGAGCTTGTGACATGCCATCCCAGAGACTACCATTGACAACTGTTAACACACACTGCTCAATACCCATATTGTTCTGATATGTTAGAGAAAGTGAAGTATCAGGAGTGCAGAGCATCACTGGGATTGTGGAAACACAATACGTAAGTCACAGCCGTCAGTGGCTGCCTAGGGAGAGAAGAGTCTCAATGTATTAGAACAAAGTTCTATAAGAGCAAAATCTTTGTCTTTTTCACCTCTGTATCCACAGCATCTTGAATGTTCCCAGCACATGGATGACACTCAATAAATATTGTTATTGTCGATAAAAATAATGGAATTCAAGGCTGTAGCAACAGAGGTTCTTATTTAAAATGGAATTACAATGAAATCTGAAAACACATAGAGGGCACTTACTAGGTTTGTATACATGCTCTACATATAGGCTGATTCTACCACTAGCAACACCCATCCCTTAACCCCACCTTCTCCCATTCTCATACATAAACTGAAATTATAAAAGGAAAAAAAATCACGTGGAAGAGAGAGTTAATAGAATTAATGTCTCTTTTATTCTTCCTTAGAGCTATGCAATTAACATTTACTTCATATTGTTGCTGTTTTCTTGCTTTTATATCATTTTCTAGATTATAAGATTCTTGCAGACAGGAAGTCTCCTGGTGACTTTCCATCCTTGGTAACTAGTAGGATATCCGACAGTAGAATGTTGCTACAAATTGGTTAACTTTTCTGGATAGGAGTCCTACAGGGGAATAATGGTAAGGACAGCCTGATGATATATAATGCAGAGGCTCAGGCAGACTAAGCAAAAGCTAGTGGCTAGGAATGCAAACATTTCCCCTTGAAAACCAAACCTCTCTCGCCTTTTAGTTAGGTTTGCCAGGTCTGTAAAAGGTGAGTAGTCTTGGTCTCTAGTCTTACTTGTATATTACTTGTCCCTTTCCATGTAAAATCTCTCCTGGGACTTGGTTAATGCAGTATTAATATTTTCATTGTATTGGTTCATGTCCTGGCAAACCTTCTGCTTAACGGAGGCGGTGAAAGGTGTAATGGGTAGATGGTTGCTGGTCAGGGGACAATTGCTGATCCAGGGCCAGTTAAGCCAGCAGACAGACATCCTGGGGCTTCGTCAGACTTGGCATAAGGACAGGAAACCAGCATGTACTCCCTAGTGAACAAGAGGCAGAAAGGCCAACTGGAAGTCAGAGATCTGGGGAAAAGGCTCCTTGCAGGTTCAACAGTTGACCTGGAGGTAGAAGTTGTTAGATTTATAGGATGTTGTCAATTGGTCAGGGAACAAACTTCTATCTACCCACAACTACATCATGCATTAAGAAAGTCTCACAGACCAGATCTCCAAAACTCATAGCAGTAAACTTGAAATGCAAATAATTGTTTCTTTTCTGCAAATAAGTTTCTACCTCTTTCTTTTTTTTTTCTCTGAGATGGAGTCTCGCTCTGTCGCCCAGACTGGAGTGCAGTGGTGCGATCTCGGCTCACTGCAAGCTCTGCCTCCCGGGTTCACGCCATTCTCCCACCATGCCTGGCTACTTTTTTGTATTTTTAATAGAGATGGGGTTTCACAGTGTTAGCCAGGATGGTCTCGATCTCCTGACGTCGTGATCTGCCCACCTTGGCCTTCCAAAGTAAGTTTCTACCTCTTAGCTCTCCTGTCACATTATAGATTACTTGTAGAGATGGAGAGAATCGAATCCATTTATCCTCTGTAGTTGTTATCTCATTACCACTCACCTAATATGTGAATTTGTAATAAGTGGTGGATTTTACATTCCGTTGACTTGGGTAGGTGTCTGATGAAGAAAGTTTGATAGGACTGTTTAATAAGAGCTTCAGGTGCTTAAAAATAAATGTGCTTCACAATTCTCAGGCAGTTTCTCAAGACTTCTGCTGCATTTACCAAACACACTGACATCATTCCAGTGGCTTTCTTTATTTTAACTCATCTTTCCTGCAGTCCTGTCGTAGTTCTGCATGCTGCAATGCCACTGTGTGCCTGCCTCTGTTCCACACAAGGCTGTGCTCCTTGAGGGCAGGTCTGTGCCTTGTGTCTGGGTATCCTTAGGACCTGGCAGAGTACTGGGCCCTGAGAATTTCATAAATTAATGTAAATTTCAAGTCTGCTAATTAGAGGGCCTTTATTTGCTTACCTAACAATATAATTATTTCCAGCTGGTACCAGAAAAATAATCAGAGTTATTTCTAGGACCGACATCAAAAGTGCCAGTAGCATTTCAGAGTTAGGGTCTTCTGCTCAGCTTTCCACTGGGACTTGCCTGCTAGTTTCTTGGCTCATTTGTTATTGGGGGTTGCTGTGCCTGGACTCACATTGTAGTTCCTGCTGTTTTATGGCACTAATGTGAAGGATCCTTTTTCACTAGTGTAGGCAATTATGAATTGAGTGTAATTGCTCGAAGAGGACACGAGTCATGAATAAATACAATCTGAAAATTCCTAATATACATTGCGTTATGGCAAACAGATCCTTCCTTCTAGATTAAATACTTACAAATAAAATACAATTCATAAGAAATATTTTGGAAAGTGTACTATTATTGATACTGTATGCTAATCAAGGCTAAGTTACTTTATTATTTTATCAGGTTAATTTTTTTCAAAATTTATGTTTCCAAATTAAATTAACCAATAAGTAAAATCAAACTTGTCTCAATTTGTTTTCCTTATGCTCTGAATGCTATCCATATATGAATCCACAGTCCAGAATCATGGACCAATTCTTAGTTCACAAAATCTCATTTCCCATGGCTGCATATATTATGCAGATGATAATATTCTTAGGTGGGCATTGTCACCTTGGATTTCACGTGATGCTATAAAAGCTAGAGTGACATTGAGAACTGAAAAATGGAAAAGTATAGAGAGAAATTTTGTGTGTGTGATTTACATACATTTTATTTCTTTATCTCATTTCGTTCCATCGACTAGGCCCTCAGTATGACTTAAAGCAGGGATGGGGGCAGATTTATCTCATTAATAACTTTAAAAGGAATGAACCAAATGTTTCACCATTATATACTTACTCTGAATGCTTTTTGTTGATACATTTCATAAACTTAAGGAAATTTCTTTCTATTCCTAGTCCATTAAGAATTTTTATTAATAGAAAATGGAATTGCATCAAATGCCTCTTCTACTTTTATTTTGGTGATCATTTGGTGTTCATAAAATTGTTAAGATAAATTTCATTAATGAATTTGTTAACTGTTATGATGAACTTTCCCCTATAATTAAAAACATTATTAGTAATATTATTTTAAATTGACAAACAATACTTGTATACATCTAGATGGTATAATGTGCCATTTTGTTATGTGTATACAATGTGGCATGATTAAATCTACCTAACATATCTATGACCTCTCTTACTTAATTTTTATGGTGAGACATTTGAAATTTATTCTCTTATTTTGAAATATAAATACATTATTATTGACCATAGCCACCCTGCTCTGCAGTACCTCTCAAAACCGATTCCCCCTGTTTATCTGAAACTTTGTACCCTTTGATCAACAACTCCTCATTCCCGCCCTCATCAACCCCTTTCAGCCTCTGGTAACCTCAACCCCTTCCAGCCTCCAGTAACCATCATTCTACTTAGAAAATGTTTAAAAATAAGAATACCAAGAATGAGAGACAGAGGTTATAAATAGACAGAAAAATACTAGAAGAGAGAGAGGAAAGAAAGGGAGGGAGGGAGAGAGGGAAGGAACAAAAATGAGTGGAAAAGAGAGAATTTGAAGATTGTGTGAAAGAGAGGAAGGGAAAAATAATCCAGTGAACACATCAAGTTTTCCCTTCCTATGTGAACTGGTCTCTCATCATCTAGGCTCAGCACTTTATGATCTAACATAAAGCTTTATCACAGGCCATCAGCAATTTTGTTCATCCTGATATCCACACCTGGCAGTGGCTCGGCACCTGTTGTCTAACTCAGCAAGGCCAAGTGCAGGCTGCCAGCCCCACGGCGCACTCTGTCCTGTGGCCCCAGACAGCCTTCTCTGAACAGACTCTGTAGACCTGGCCTCCTGGCTGCCTGTTTTTGTAGTCATGATCGCTTCAATAATTTCGGGCATTATCCGTGGAAATGTACTGCAAACCTGATTTTTTAAATTAGGTATTTCAATTTCCATAACTTAACGAAATCTCAGTGATTTTGTTAGTTCAGTGGTGAGTTTAAGGGTATCATTTGCAAAATCATTTCTTCCAGATTCTTCATTAGGTAATTATAAAAACAACATTTCCTCTCCTATGGCATGAAGAGGAAATTAAAGCAGTCTTCCATCACTATCAAAATACTAATTTTCTTAATATTTTAATTGAATCCATTCCTCAGCAATAACACCTACCATTTCCTGAGCATGTACATGTGCCAGGGACTGAGCCTGTGGCTTTGCATGGGTCTTTTTAATCGTCACAATCTACTCTTCCACAATGACTGCCAATCTACAGATGAATAAAAAAAAGAGGCACACAGTGGTTCAAGAACTTGCTGGGCCGGGCGCGGTGGCTCAAGCCTGTAATCCCAGCACTTTGGGAGGCCGAGACGGGCGGATCACGAGGTCAGGAGATCGAGACCATCCTGGCTAACACAGTGAAACCCCGTCTCTACTAAAAAATACAAAAAACTAGCCGGGCGAGGTGGCGGGCGCCTGTAGTCCCAGCTACTCGGAGGCTGAGGCAGGAGAATGGCATAAACCCGGGAGGCGGAGCTTGCAGTGAGCTGAGAACCGGCCACTGCACTCCAGCCTGGGCGACAGAGCGAGACTCCGTCTCAAAAAAAAAAAAAAAAAAAAAAAAAAAGAACTTGCTGAAGTTTACAAAGTTAGTGAGTGGTGGAACCAAGTCTATGAACCCATGCATGAGCTCCAGAATTTTCTCTCTTAGCTATCAAATTATTCTGCCTCTGCAAGGTTGTTTAACAATAAGGATTGCCTAAACCATGTCTGTGTATCCTTTGAACACTTACTCTCAGCTGAAATTGGTGAAATGCCTGACAAATCTTATTTTTTTCATAAAGGGATGTGTTTGTAACTAAATTCATTTTCTGATAAAAAAATTATCTAAAACGTTTTTCCTATTATTTTGCTATAATATCAACTGAATAGATGGGAAGGCCCTTCACCAATATTTAGGCACTATCTATCTAGTTAAAATGAAGCGTAGGTTTTTTAAGCCCCAAGGAAAAGAAAGGGTGCTAAATTTTTCCTTCCTCCCTCCCTCCCTCCCTCCCTCCCTTCCTTCCTTCCTTCTTTTCGATGGAGTCTCCCTCTGTCACCCACGCTGGAGTGCAGTGGTGCAATCTCGGCTCACTGTAAGCTTCGCCTCCCGGGTTCACGCCATTCTCCTTCCTCAGCCTCCTGAGGAGCTGGGTGCCTGCCACCATGTCTGGCTAATTTTGTTTTTGTATTTTTAGTAGAGATAGGGTTTCACCATGTTAGCCAGGATGGTCTTGATGTCCTGACCTTGTGATCCGCCTGCCTCAGCCTCCCAAAGTGCTGGGATTACAGGTGTGAGCCACTGTGCCCGGCTACTAAATTTTTAAACTCCTAACATTCCTAAGCCTAGGAAGGAAGTCTTTCCGAATAACATACAGAACGTACCTATCTGCACAGGTTTATTACAAATAATGGTAATAAATGACTTATTTATTACAAATGATTACAAATAAAATGAAGCACAAGTTTATTACAATGATTAGAGTAATACTAGCAAGAAACATAAGTCTCTGTGACAAACAAAAAGGTCCACTTTCTTATTTTGGCACCTATATTCTTCAGATGCAGAAGCCAACCGCTTGCCTCTTCTCTTCAATTTGCTTGAGCAGATGGGGGATACAAAGGCTGGTAACTACAAGACTACATTTTCTCTTGAGTTGAGGGAATAGATTGGAGAAAAGATAAAAATGTATGCTTTTATGGAGAAACTATTGTTTCTCCCTGGGCAAAGTGAGGGATCATGGAAAAATACTGTATGCTGTATAAAAAATATTTTCAAAATCATGGGTACATAATCTCTTTCCTTTCCTGCTTGTTGAAAAACACGCACATAACACCAAGTTACTTTATAGGCCAGATGAGAGGAAAAATAAAATAAATGACTGTTAAACTTCCCAATTTTTTCAACAGTTGCGAGGAAGACACAACAAGATGTGATCTTCTAAAGTGAAAATTTCCCAAAGTACCAAGGAAAAGGAGAAACTGCAGGAGAGCTTCAAGAACCACAAAGACTTGGGTTTTGCATCTTGCCAGAAAATCCGCACTGTTGGTAGAAGCCTGGGGTAGGGCTGGCAGGACCTGACTCAGCGGAGAAAATGCCACCCACAGTCACTGACTGCTTCCGCAGCAGCGGAGCTCCCCTGTTTTCTCTGGAGGTTTCCCACAGCCGGGCCAATACCCATGTCTCCCAGATGGGAAACTGGACTTTTGGAAAACTGAAACTAAATAAAGTTGTATAACTTTTAAAAGAATTTACAATTATGATGCTTGGCTTTTTACATGCGCTTAAAGTCCATTTTCTGTTGAATAAATAATATTAACCACATATTAACCACCTAATAGCTTTAAAATGTCTCAAACAGCCATCACCGTCATTCCGAATAGAATCACACTTCTTTTTAAAAGATCACTGTTAAAAGATGAGGGGAAACAGTACCATTAAAAGGAAGCAAAACATAGTTCAAAGTCGGCTTCCATGAGGTAATGTACACTATCGACTAGCCAAAGGAATCCAGTCTATACTGAGATGAAGCATGAGGTTAAGGCAGGTGTCTGGGAGAAGTTAGAAACTCTCCCTCCCCAATTGCATTACATTATTGTCAAAGCCAACCAGATAGACAGAAATCAATGAAAGTTTTGTTGATCTGACACAGGAACTTGTGCACAGTGAAATGGGAGCTATATATTTTGTGCTGGAAACTGCCAGTCTCACATTAACTGCATGTATATGTGAATATACGTAGGGATGTGTGTGTGTGTGTGTGTGTGTGTGTGTGTATAGCATGAAGCAGAACATTTGAAAGAATCTTCAGAATTATTTCTGGTTAGATGTACTTTTGGGTAGATTTTATCTTTTTCCCTCCAGAAAGTAGTATTTTAATATAGTAACTCAGGCCTCAGTAAAGTGAGTTTTTTTTTTTTTATGTTACAATGCTTGCAAACTTAATGGTGGTTTCTAATGGAAAACAAATTTCCTCCCCTAATCATAATATAAGAATTTGCAGACCAGGCATGGTGTCTCATGTCTCACACCTACAATCCCAGCATTTTGGGAGGCCAAGGTGGGTGGTTCACTTGAGGTCAGGAGTTTGAGACCAGCCTGGCCAACATGGTGAAACCCCCTCTCTACTAAAAATACAAAAAAATTAGCTGGGCATGGTGGCAGGAGCCTGTAATCTCAGCTGCTTGGGAGGCTGAGGCAGGAGAATCATTTGAACTTAAGAGGCAGAGGTTGCAGTGAGCGGAAATCGTGCTATTGCGCTCTAGCCTGGGTGGTAGAGTGTGGTAGAGTGAGACCGTCTCAAAAAACAAACAAACAAACAAACAAACAAACAAAAAACTAGTTTTCTTTAATATAAATAAAATCTCTTGTATTTGTAAAAACGCAATTGTGGAAAACACTGAAATATTTTCCTATTTATTTTTATGCTGGTCAGCAAGTGGTTTGATCTCAGTAGCCAGCCTCCAGGTGCAGAGTTCAGAACTATAAATTTGTTGTACCTCCTATCAGTTAAAGTTGAGCTCAGATGGCCCTCCCTCCCCAAATCACAGTTCATCTTGAAAATCTTCACAGTGTGAAAAAGGTGTGGCTCAGAACAAACATCAGTGGATTAAAAATGATATCCTTTTCCCAATAGTGATATACATTGTGGGTATGTGATTAGAATATTTAAGACACCTGTTCACCTGGAACTAAGCCACATGTGTAATACATTAGAGTGTTCCTGGCTTATTTCCAAGAGTATGGATCCTCACTGCCATGAAAATACTGAGGGAGCCAGGGCAAAGATGCTTAAAGTTTCACCCTAGAAGCAATGCACGACATATATGTTTCACTGTTAACAATATTGTCACACTAAGCATTGTTGACTGACTAATATTTTAATGAAATCAATTATTTATTTTTGTCTCAGAAAAGAAACTGGCAGCATAGGCACACTTGTGTTAGCCTTGCTAATTACTTTCATTGTCTTGAAATCTCAATCAACCTACCCCCTTCTCTTTCACCCTACATCTCTCTCATTTTCTCACTTTCTCTCTCATTGTCTAACTCCTCTTCCTTGGATACAAAGTAGTTCAAAGGGGATATCAGGAAATAAATTATATCCTAATACTATCTACCAGAGTTCACTAAGAGAAATTGGGCAAGCCCCTCTATTTGACAGAGTTCCACTTATTATTTTTTTTTTGAACTCTGTTTTGACTGGACTTAATAGAATTACTTTTGACTCCTAGTTTTTTCCTTTTTCTACCCTTTCCCTAGTTTAAAAATCTGTGTAGTGAGGACCTTATTTCTGAAGAATTTCATAACGTTATTACACAAGATATATAAATGCATTATATGATAATTTATAAAATGTGACATTTTATTTAAATGTAAGCACCAAATACACTGAAGATTTCAGTGTCCAAAGTGTGTATGTGCGTGTATATACAAGTGAAAGTTTAAATTTTTTGCCTAAATTTACATATGCAAAAAGGAACAGCAGGAAAATAATTACCAGTTGTATGAGCATTATGTGCTAATGACTATATATGTACATAAGTTAATTCTTACAGGAAGACCAAAAGTGAGTTTTATTATTCCTATTTTACTGCTTCAGAAGCTGAAGCTTGGTGGACATTCAGAATGTTGCCCAAGATCACAGAATTTATGAAAGTGGCAGAAACCAGGTTTGTCTGATGCTGAAATGTGTGTCTGTCCCTCCTCCAGCATCACACTGTCTTTAATATGAAAGGGCAGGACTTTTATTATATGGATGTGAAAGTTTGAGGGTAGAGTTTTCATATTTGACAGTATTGTATTCAGAATCCTGACCTGTTTATGCGGTCATTAAAAGCGTACATGTCCTGAGGAAGGAAGATCTCTTGATCCCAGGAGTTTGAGACCAGCTCGGGCAACCTAGCAAGACTGTCTAAAAATTAAACAGTGCACTACTTCATTAGGAACTTACAAATGTATAGATCTTGATTTATTTTTCAATTTACTGTAAAGAAGCTTATATAGTTTAAAATAAACCTCCTAGGCCAGGCACAGTGGAGAGGCTGAAGTGGGAGGATCACATGAGCCCAGAAATTTGGGACCAGCCTGGGCAACATGGCAAAATCCTGTCTCTACAAAAAATACAAAAATTCGCTGGATGTGGTGGTATGTGCCTGTGGTTCCAGCCACTTGGGAGGCTGAGGCAGGAGAATCACTTGAGCCCAGGAATTGGAGGTTGCAGTAATCCAAGGCTGTGTTACTGCATTCCAGCCTGGACGATGGGCATGAAATTATCTCAAAAAAAAAAAAATAAATAAATAAATAAATAAATAAATAATAATAATAAAAAGGCAAAACAAAAACAACAACAAACACAACAAAGAAACCTCCTGAGGCCTCTATAATTTGCTTTTTTAACACACTGTATGTGATAAATAGTCCTCAAAGAAATGCATGTGCACCTTATTAGTGCAAACTAAAATTATATGCATATTTCCGAAGCAACTTGTCCTATGAAATAAAAATATAAGTATGGTGAAAGCTTTCAGGCTTTTTAGCACACACACATATACATACTTATAAAAAGTAAAATATTTTGGCACTTCTACTTTTCACAACTGCTTCTGTCTTTTCCAGTGGAACCTCTCTCAAGAATTGGTTGTCATTATGCTAATTTACTGCTCGAGACCACGGAGTGTCTTTATGATGCCAATTGTATCACATCTAATTCCGCATCAAATATTTAGAGTGCTTGATTTCTCTGTCTCTTCTTCCCGTTTTCATTGCCATCTTTCTTATCTCTTTTTCTTTATGTGAATATTCTCTTCACATCAAGCTAATGTTTTTCATGCCCTTGTTTCTTTTTTCTTGTGACTCTTTGCACACTTGGTCTTTTGAAAGGTTTGCCCACATCTTTTTCATCAATTGATATCCATCTTTCTGAATTTGACTTGTTTGAGCCTAAAAATGACTACCAATCATGGCTGCCTGTCCTGACTTTTTAAACTTCTTCCTACCACTTATTGCTTGATGATATGTTACCAGGAGCAAGCACTGCCATCATTGTCATCATTATCATTATCGTAAACCTTAGCAAGTGTCAGACTTTGTTCTAAGCATTTTATAAATGTTCATTCATTTAATTTTCATAACAGCAAAGCAGAAGGTAGTATTATGAACCTCTATTTACAAGTGATGGGATTAAGAAACAGACAGTTGGCCAGGTGTGGTGGTTCACACCTATAATCCCAGCACTTTGGGAGGCTGAGGCAGGTGGATCACCTGAAGTCGAGAGTTCAAGAGCAGCCTGACCAACATGAAGAAACCCTATCTCTACTAAAAATACAAAAAAAAAATTAGCCAGGCATGGTGGCGCATGCCTGTAATCCCAGCTACTCAGGAGGCTGACGGAGAATTGCTTGAACCCAGGAGGTGGAGGTTGCAGTGAGCCGAGATCGTGCCATTGCCAAACTCCATCCTGGGCAACAAGAGTGAAACTCCATCTCAAAATAAATAAATAAATACATAAATAAAAATAAAAAATAAAACAGAAAATCTAAGTAATTTGCCCAAGGACATATAGAACTCACGCAGTCTATCTCCAGAACTGATGCTTGTCAACATTGTGGTATGTTGCCTCCCCCTAAATATCCCATAGTTCTCATTATGTTGTTTTGTCCAGTTGATTCCCACATGTATTTTCTACCTTAATTGGACTGTAAGTTTTGTGAGGTCACAGACAATGTCTTCCAAACTTGTATTTCTCCTAGCATCCATATAAAGTTCTGTATATCCTAAGAATTTAATAATTATTGCTTGAATAAAAAAATCTACAGATAAAAGTGGAAGCAAATTTTTAAGATATACATACTGAAAGACCACTTTCAGATATGAAGGTAAAAATATAACGAGAATCTTGAATGCTTTAATGAATAATTTGCAATATAAGTCTAACTGCATTGAAAATCGATAATGAAATTGCTGTATTAATTTCTTTGTACTTCCATTTAATAGTTTTTAACTGTCATTATAAGCATTTCATGCACAGAATAAGCATGCTTTCTTTTGTTTAAGCCAAGCTGCTTGCATTATTTTGGCTTCTATTACAGATAATACTGTGGACATTTCAAATCCACAATGATTTGGAGGTAGTCAAATCAATATCAGCTACATAATACATAAAGGATGGATGCAAATTTTATAGCAAAGAAATTAATAATTAATTTATATCTGTTTACTGTAACAAAATTTTTTGTCAGCTTTTTCTGAAGTTTAACAATGCTTGAGCCAATATCGATAAATTATGTATAAAATACAACTGTTTAAGATAAAAATGCTACTAAAATAACTATATTATTTCATGTTTATAAATGTTACAAAATCTATCATATGTAGTAATTCACATAGTATTCTTTCTGTATGGTAGCTTAGCATAGTTACCATAGCTCATATCACTATTACATCTAACAATATTATTTTTTTATTTCAGCAGTTAAAAAGAGCCAATGTTTTCCATATTACAAAGACTTTGCTGAAGAGTCAGAAATGAATAATATAATATCAAAGGTAATAATTTCCCAAACTGAATTTACCCTGCATGGCACAAATGACTCAACAATGAAAATTTTGTTTAAAAAGTATTCAAATAAAAGGCTTTGTCCCTGGAATACAGCTCTAAGTGGCTCACTATCTAGGTTGAAAATGGTTTTGCAGGGTTGTATGTCCTATTTTTCCATGCCTGCAGTAAAGATACAATATGGGAATTCAGCTTGGTAATTACTAATACACCACACAGACACAATTACACCCTGTATGCTGCATAAAGGAATCACTTGTGGTCTGCATCCATTACAAAGAGCAGTAGGGGGCCAACATGCAAGACGACAAAACGCTTTACAAGACGGAAGGAGACCAGAAGAGTCGATGTACACAGATACAAGGACCTTGATTCTTCTAGCAATGATTTAAGCCTCTTTCCATCAATTATCGTCTTTTGTCTCAAGAGTCTTATCACCAGCAGCATTACAGGAACTGAATATAACAATGCTCAGACTCGTATAACCCTATGAACTGTGCTGACATTTCCACACCCTGTTGCTATGTTTGACCTGATTTACAGATTACTTAAGCAAAACAAAATAGGGGGAAAAAAAAGCATTCTCATTGCAAAACTGGTATATATGTATGTATACACACATATTTTTTATGACTTACTCAGAATTCCATTTAGTGAAACTAAAAGCCATCCTACTCTAGAAATGCTATTTTTCGAAGTAGTTTCTACATCACTTTAAAGTTTAAAAGTAAAAATCTGCTTGAGTGAAAATAATAATGGTAAGAAAGAGACTAAATATTGGCATGTTAAGGGGATAGACTGAACAAGAGAATTTCATGTCTCAGGGAGCTAAACTAAAATGAGTCAGCTGCTCTCTTAAGCTACAATGAGTCACAGGAATAATTTTCTTGCTGTGAAACTCCTTCAAGTTTTGAGTTTAATTGCAAGCAGTTAAGTGGTTTTTATTATAACAGAGTTTCCTCTGTTAATTATTACACGATGTACATTATTTTACAATACTTTCATTTAAGATTCTCTTTTAAAATACATCTTACAAATATGAATTTTTAAGACCTTAGGAAAGTTAGTTATTTATGGCAGTTTGTCAGGTTCCCTGAAACAAAGCCTTGTCTTTCAGAAAATGTTTACAACCTATGAGGAAAAAAAAAAAGTATCCTGGGGCTAAAATGTTTATTGGCACCTAGAAGTCTGAAGAGAGAGTCGGGCCTGTGGTTTTTTGAGGGCACTTTATCATCGCCCGCATTCTCAAAGGTTTCTCTGAATGAATAGAACTGGATTACTCAGCCTTCTATTCCACGCCTATTCCTCTCCATTTTCCTTGGCACGACTGAGAGCCAAGCTATTTTTAGTTAAGCAGTTTTCTATTTTTAGACAACTACCAGTTAGAAGACATTTGTTAGGGAAAAATTAAAAAAAAACACACACACACACACAAAGGGAGGAGGGAAAGAAGCTTCCTCCACATATTGTGAAGCAGCCTTCAACCTGTAACTCCAGGCATTTCAGCTGCTTTCAATCTTGGAAAAATAAAGAAAAATTCAGAGTTCAGGGTTTTAAAAATAAACCTACCCTCTGGCAAACAGACCAAAATACAACAAGCTGTTACTATGTGAAACAGTGACTACAAAAACAAAGAACATTCTCCAATGATTAAACTGCCAGAAAAAGTTGAAGAACTGATTAGGTTGTAAGAATGTTGCACAGGCATGTAACAATTTTCCAGCCTCTCAGCCAGATGTATCATGTTTTAGAATTTAGAGAGGGGGAAAAAATCTTATCTGTAAAGTTAAACTAAGGATGTGGGATGCAACTTTAAGGTTGAACCTTTTATTAAGCTTAAAGGCAATTAAATTGACTGCATCTTTCTAACATTTGTATTCTATGGAATTTCTCTAGAAACTATAACCATCTGTTTATAGAAAAACCGTACATTAAAAAAATCCAGTGCCAACAAAAAACAACAAAAAAGGCTGCTACATATACATACTACATACATGTGTGTGTATATATATATACATATATGCATTTAATGTCCACATATAATTACATTTATTAGTCTTACTTTTAGTCTAAATGGGAAAAATCGTTCTCAGATTGGCTTAGTATATCAAATTATTCTACTTATTCAAGGCCATGCCTTCACCTGAAGTTTACAGTAAGATTTTTCAGGTGCCCATAGTTGTAATTGCTTTCCTTCTCCTCTGTTAGCCCACTGTACTTTGTCTGTATCTTATGGTTCAGATCATTGGGTATCATAATCACAGATGCATCACCACTAACTGGCAGAACGCTTAGCAATGATCTTCATGTCCATCAATATCTACTGAATGAGAGAACAAATACCGTGTATATTCTGTCCACCATGGACTGCTACTGGCCCTGGAGGGTCGTGAATACCACGCTTTGCACATACACTTCATAAATACTTGTGGAAAAGAAAAAAAATCAATTCGTTGACCTTTGTTAGATCTTCTTAATTTAGGTAAAATGCTGCAGTTATTTATATAATAATTCAATATTTATAAATAATACACTTATTAGCATAAACTTCGCAATCACAAATTAAGAATTTGTGTCTTCTCTCTCTTTTGGTTAGCATTTTTTCTTCTCTGAACTTTTTCTCTTGACTTTGAAAATAAAACTAACTTTTCAAAACTTAAGAGTTGACAATGGGCTCTGACATCTGTTATAACCTGTAATCTTCATGACAGCCCTGTGGGGAGCTCAGGGTAGACAACATTAACTCAGGAGGAACCTAAAGCCCAGTAAGGTTACATAACTCGCCCTCCATTACAGAATGAGAGTCTGTGATGTTGCTATAACTGGAACTGAATTTTTAATATCCATCTTTCCTTCAAATTTGTGGAGCTTTTAAAGTCCTATGTCCTAGAAGTAAAATTTAAAAGACGAACTCTCATAACAATGCTTCAACAATATTCTTTAGGAAAATCACTATGTAGCTTTCTTTTCCCCCACATGAAATTCATTCAGAACAACTACAGTTAAGGAAAACCAATCATGAAGCCTGGATGAAGATAAAATTCCACACATACTAATTAAGAAAAATCAAAACCGTGTGCATGCATGATCTTTTCTTTCCTGTTGGAAAAGTTTACAAGGGACCTAGCTTATTTCTACGTCCTTACTACTCATTTTTCTTCTCCCTTTTCCATTTTCTCTTCTTCCTCAGGGCAATTCCAGCTTCAGTGATCCCTCAGTTTTCTCGTCTTTCTCCACAAAATCACATAGACTTTAACAAATATTCTGTTCCTTGGAGTAAATGCTGATTGAGTGATTCAACTTTCCTTGCTGGGTTTCTCTGCCCTGGCTCAGGTCCTGACTGGCGCACAGTGGGCATGTCATAAATCCCCACTGCAAGAATGAAAGGTGAAGTAGCCAGGTGTAACCTCTCCAGTTTACGTACCCTTTATTGGGCTGTATCTGTTAACCATCATGCCAGTTATTTATTTATTTAGTTAGTTATTTATTTTCGAGACGGTGTCTCACTCTGTTGCCCAGACTGGAGTGCTGGAGTGCAGTGGCGCAATCTCAGGTTACTGCAACCTCCACCTACCGGGCTCAAGCAATTCTCCTGCTTCATCCTCCAGGAGTAGCTGAGATTACAGGCATGTGCCATCGCGCCTGGCTAATTTTTTTTTTTTTTTTTTTTTTTTGTATTTTCAGTAGAGATGGGGTTTCACCATGTTGGCCAGGCTGATCTTGAACTCCTGACTTCAAATGATCTGCCTGCCTCGGCCTCCCAAAGTGCTGGGATTACAGGCATGAGCCACCTCACCCAGCCCATGCCAGTTATTTGAATGAAAGAGAGCACTAGATTCACCAGTTTCATCATTTACTGTCCAACAGAGGGTTTCTTTCATAATGGACAATTATATTCGGAAGCCACTAGTCACATCTTGCGATTAAGCACTCGAAATGTGGATAGTGAGACTGAAAAACTAAACTTTTAATTTTATGTAATTTAAATTATATTGGTATTTATATAGCCACACGTGGCTAGGCTACCTTACAGATTAATGCAGATCTATCTTTTGATCTGGTCTGGTTATATTATCCAAAGAAAATTCACATGACAGAAATGAGTTTATAATTGTCATAGTATAGATGCTAAATACACCATTTATTTACAAATGTGTACAGTAACTTTGAAAAGGGTTGAGTTTCTGGAACTAACCGCAGAGTCAATCAATAAACTTATGTCCTATTGAAATAACTGAGAGTGAAGTTGGCTTTAGATTAGTAGTAGCTAATTCATAGGGTAACTTTGGTCTATTTTTCTATGAAATGGTTTCCTCCTTGACATCATAGTGATGGAACTTGTTTATGATTAAACAGTAATATGCATGCTTTTATTTTTGAAAAATAAAGTATCTAATTCAGAAATTATAAAATAAGTTACCATTATTAAAATAAGTTAGTTATTAATTCATATATCTACTTTTTTGTAATACTTTTTTTTTTTTTTTTTTTTTTTGAGATAGAGTCTTGCTCTGTCTCTCAGGCTGGGTACAGTGGCATGATCATGGCTCACTGGAGCCTCAACCTCTCATGCTCAGGTGATTGTCCAACCTCAGTCTCTTGCATGGCTGGGAATACAGGTATGCACCATCACACTCAGCTAATTTATTTTTATTTTTGTAGAGTTGGGGTCTCTGTATGTTGCCCAGACTGGTCTTTCTTGAACTCCTAGGCTCAAGTAATCCTCCTGTCTCAGCCTCCCAAAGTGCTGGGATTATAGGTGTGAGCCACCATGCCTGCTATAATTTTTTTTTTTTTTAATGTGAGGAAAAAACTCAAACACCCATTGTATAGTTTTACTGTTTACAACGTTTCTTACCCTAGAACAGTAGCTCTAAATAGTTACTGAGTTTATTTACTAAAACATAAAGATAAGAGATTTAATTGATATGAAGAGGTTTTCAGAATCTAATTAACCTCCCAGCTAGTCATTAACTCTGTGACCTTTAGAAATAATTGACGGAGATTTTTTTTTTCTTATTCATATCTTCTTCCAGGTGGTTAAATTTCAGAGTAGCACAGAATACACTAAATACCATCGAGACATGACTGGATAATATGCCAAATAGCTGTAAAATGGGATATATTTCCAATAATATAATCTGTCTACTTAATCTGTTGTACACGTATGCGGCATTTACCTAATTATAGTCCTTTTAATGACTGAGTTTGATTAAGTCTTTTCCCAGAATGTCCTATTGATTATTTTGACCAAGAGAATAATGAAAAAGTTATGGTTAGCACTATCTCTCTGTACCCAAGGCACATGCCCCTAACCAATCCATCACACTTCCTGAATGTGTGGACTTGGACTCAGCATCTTCCTTAACTGTGTGCTCCAGGCAGCCAGTACCAAGTGACGGGCACCCACTAAGGAGTGAAATATTCCAGAGTCCTACCTCAATGGGTAGTGATGGGCCTTTTATTAATATATCACACTTCCAGAAAAACCTAAGACACTTCCTTTCAAGAATTAGTTTCACTGAATTTCAGTTGTAAGAACCTGTTTTATAGTATGATTCTAAGCCTCCATAAAATTACAAAGAGTATGAAATAGTCTACAGACACACTTTCAAATTCCATGCAGAAGGAAATACATGTTTGGAAAAGGAAATCTAGATCCTTGCTACTCCACCAGCAGCATCAGCATCACCTGGCCAGAAATACAGGATCCTGGAACCTGCCCCATACCCACTGAGTTAGAATCAGCATTTCAGCAAGGTACTCTGGTGATTCAGACAGGGCCACAGGCATTTCATTTGAGACCTGTTGATCCCTCTTGCCCAATACTGGCCAAAGCACTAACAGGTTTCTTCTCTCCCCTCCCGGAATCAAAATACTGTACCTTGCTCTGGAAGTCCTTTACTTGCCACCAGCACCACAAGCAATACTTCTACTTGGCTTCCTGTGCCTTGTGATTTAATTATTTATTTATTTTTGATGCAAAACAACATTTATTCACTCTGGCTGACTTGAAAGATTCTCACTTTTATTATTAGAACACATCAGATCTCACCAAAGAAAAACTGTATATTTAAAAATTTTATTTATGCTAATGATCATCAGTACGTTGCTATATATTGAATGTCCACAATATGCTAGGCATTGAGCTGGCAGCTGGAAGTACAGAGATGAACAAAGTTTCATCATGTCCTTCAGGGAAAGGAGAGGGATTTGTAATTAGACAAAACAAAAACAAAATCCCCAAAACCAACAGTGGAGTGAAGAAATTAAAATAATAAACACTCCTTAATGAAAAGAGTCATCATCTTAGAATTCTGCTTCTAGGCAAAGCTCAGAGTCATTCTTAAAACTTTACTTTTGACTATTTCATGGCTATATACTCAGTAACTTTTCCTGAGGAAGTAAGAATGTTCTACACTTTGATTCTTACTTGACACCTTTTAAAACCAATGCTACTTTTACTTAGATGGTATCAATGGCTAGAATGTAACATTTGGTTCAAATATGCTGCTTACCACCAAGTACCATATGCCATGAAATTTGTAAATATCATTAAAAATTGACAATTATCATCCAGGCTATATATTTTTCTCCTTTCATTTACAGGTATGGTGGGAGTCAGGGGAAAAGAGATCACATGAGATCTTTGGTTTGCTCTAGTTCAGGAAGGTTCATGTAAAATAATAATGATGATAAAATGGTAATGATTAATATTGATAAAGAAATTATATTACCGACAAAAGTCTATACTTTGAACCCTGTCTTTTCTGCTTCTACTATTATTAAGTAATTATCTGCTCACTGTGTTCATACTAATGACTGCAAACTATTAGAGCTGTGTAATAACAGAGACTAGAGGAAGTTCAGTTTTATTGCCTCACATTATTATTTGTTCAACAATGATTATTTTCTTAATAAATGAGACGTGAAGCAGCTCTTCATGTTTACAAAACATAAATTAAGCAAGAGGATTATTTTAAAAAAAGAAATGGCTCTTCAAATTTGATCTATACAAATCATTGTGGTATAGTTATGAGAAATATGAATACATTAAAAAATTTTAGACTCATTTCTTAAGACTTTGGGGAACAAATAAAAATATTATTTACAGGTACTAATAAAAGTCTTTTAAAGATATATAAACAAAATTACATTAAAATTCAGGGAAATAAAAAACATTTTTAATAACAAAATCTCTTTTTCCCCTTTTCCCTCAGAAGCCTCAACCCAGAAGGTTTAAATCTTTATGGAAAATACTAATACTTTGTTAATTTTTCAATACTATGTATTGAAAAGCAATTATATACTTGGCTTAACAGAGGGCAAGGTAGGCTTACTGAGTCACTAGCAATAAGATCTATATCAATTATGTTTTATAGTAAACCTAAGAAGGATTTGTAATGTATCTCAAGAATATTATATCTCTAAGCTTTTTCGTAATGAAAAATACTTTTCTGGAGAAATTAACTTACTAATTATATAGATAAATACTGGTCCAATGTTGCTTCAAGTAAATTAAAAATAGTAATAAGACAGAACTATCATCTTTCCGTTCACAAACTTCAAGTTAAAAAAAAAATACAGTAGACATCACCCAGCTCACACAGTTAATGCTCCCTGTCAGCCTGAACAACTTGCAAGTGCTTTCTGACAAGATCATAAGTTTACTGATTGACTCTGTGGTTATGGGTTAGGGGTAAAGTGTGCTTTTAGTTTTATGGTGAGTGTTTAGCTCCAGATCAGAGTCTCTTGAAGTGAACATTTATGCTCTGAATTCTAAAATCACAAGGTACACAGTTATTCATTTCCGAAGTGACTCCTCAAATTTTATATTGAATAATTAATTTTGGTATTAATTTGAAAACACAATTTGTTTAAATATCTCCCTCTTCATATTTCAGTCTAGACCAGTGCTGTCTTGTAGAACTTTCTGTGATGATCAATGCATTCTGTTCTATATCTTCCCTGTTTAATTCAGTAGCCATTAGCCACACATGACTACTGAATGCTTGAAATGTGGCTAATGCAACTGAGGAACTGAATTGGACATTTTATTTAATTTTAATTCATTTAAATGTAAATAGTCACATGATCCTAGTAGCTACTATATTAGAGAGTATGGACCTAGATTACTTGAGTGTTTTTAAATTGTGCTTTGATAAACTCTATCAAAATTTAATGAATTGTTTCACTGGAACTATAAACATATCTTTTCATACTTTAAATGTGCAATGTTACGCCACATGATTATCACTTGGTTGTATGTCGGTCTTTCCTGTTTGTTTATTCTATAAATATATTCTGAGGAGGTAACACTCTCTAGACTTCATGTTAAGCACTGGGAATATGATGGTGAGCAAAACGCGTACAGTCCCTTGCCCTTTGGGAGTTTAGAATCTAGTGTGGGACAGGCAACTGGATAACAACTTTAACAGTGCTCTGATGGGAAAGAGAACAAATGATGACTGTAACATAGGGGAAACCCCTAACACAAGTTATAGCGGCTTCAAGGATGACTTTCCAAAGTATAAATTGGGACCTGACTTGAGTGAAGGATAAGTAACAGCCAAGCAGAGATCCAGTAAGGAATTTTAAGACAAAACAGAGCTTGGAGAGATTGAAGAATGTACATATGTTTGGTGTGGCTTAAATATAGGATGGGGGTGGTAAGGGCAGGTTGATGGCAGGGAAATTGCAAAAAGTGAGGCTGAAGAGTAAGAGAAATACAGTGATCATATCATGCATGGCCTTGTGAGCCAACTTAAGGACTGTGAGTCCTTGAGGGGCCTTGGTTATATCTGTATCTCCAGGCATTTCACAGCATATAACACAGAGCAAGAATTCAACTAATTTTTTTTCAATCAATGACTGAAAGAAGGAAAATCTGCAAATGATTAGATAACTGAATCTGTTTTTTTCTCTTAAGAAAAGTATCCTTGTATAATATTTATCTATATAGCACATAAAAATAATTTTGTACATATATATTTATTTACTTTAAGTTCTGGGATACATGTGCAGAACATGCAGGTTTGTTACATAGGTATACACGTGCCATGGTGGTTTGCTGCACCCAACAAACCGTCATCTACATTAGGTATTTCTCCTAATGCTATCCCTCCCCTAGCCCCCCACCCCACAACAGGCCCTGCTGTGTGATATTGCCCTCCCTGAGTCCACGTGCTCTCATTGTTCAGTTCCCGCTTATGAGTGAGAACATGCGGTGTTTGGTTTTCTGTTCCTGTGTTAGTTTGCTGAGAATGATGGTTTCCAGCTTCATCCATGTCCCTGCAAAGGACATGAACTTATCTTTTTTATGGCTGTATAGTATTCCATGGTGTATATGTGCCACATTTTCTTTATCCAGTCTATCACTGATGGACATTTGGGTTGGTTCCAAGTCTTTGCTATTGTGAATAGTGTTGCCATAAACATAGGTGTGCATGTGTCTTTATAGTAGAACGATTTATAATCCTTTGGTTATATGCCTAGTAATGAGATTGCTGGTATCAAATGGTATTTCTGGTTCTAGATCCTTGAGGAATCACCACACTGTCTTCCACAATGGTTGAACTAATTTACACTCCTAGCAACAGTGTAAAAACATTCCTATTTCTACACACCCTCTCCACCATCTGTTGTTTCCTGACTTTTTAATGATCACCATTCTAACTTGTGTGAGATGGTATCTCATTGTGGTTTTGATTTGCATTTCTCTAATGACCAGTGATGATGAGCTTTTTTTCATATGTTTGTTGGTCACAAGAATATCTTCTTTTGAGAAGTATCTGTTCATATCCTTCACCCACTTTTTGATGGATTGTTTTTTTCTTGTAAATCTGTTTAAACTCCTTATAGATTATGGATATTAGCCCTTTGTGAGATAGATAGATTGCATAAATTTTCTTCCATTCTTTAGGTTGCCTGTGTACTCTAATGGTAGTTTCTTTTGCTGTGCAGAAGCTCTTTAGTTTAATTAGGTCCCATTTGTCAATTTTGGCTTTAGTTGCCATTGCTTTTGGTGTTTTAGTCATAAAATCTTTGCCCATGCTTATGGCCTGAATGGTATTGCCTAGGTTTTCTTTTAGGGTTTTTATGGTTTTAGGCCTTATGTTTAAATCTTTAATCCACCTACAGTTATTTTTGGTATAAGGTGTAAAGAAGGGGTCCAGTTTCAGCTTTCTACATGTGGCTAGCCAGTTTTCCCAGCACCATTTATTAAATAAGGAATCCTTTCCCATTGCTTTTTTTTTGTCAGGTTTGTCAAAGATCAGATAGTTGTAGATGTGTGGCTTTATTTCTGAGACCTATGTTCTGTTTCATTGGTCTGTATATCTGTTTTGATACCAGTATCATGGTGTTTTGGTTGCAGTAGCCTTGTAGTATAGACTGAAGTCAGGTAGCGTGATGCCTCCAGCTTTGGTCTTTTTGCTTAGGATTGTCTTTGCTATACAGGCTCTTTTTTGGTTCCATATGAAATTTAAAGTAGTTTTTTTCTAATTCTATGAAGAAAGTCAGTGGTAGCTTGATGGGGATAGCATTGAATCTATAAATTACTTTGGGCAGTGTGGACATTTTCATGATATTGATTCTTCCTATCCATGAGCATGGAATGTTTTTCCATTTGTTTTTGTCCTCTCTTATTTCCTTGGGCAGTGGTTTGCAGTTCTTCTTGAAGAGGTCCTTCACATCCCTTGTAAGTTGTAATCCTAGGTATTTATTCTTTTTGTAGCAATTGTGAATGGGAGTTCACTCATGATTTGGCTGTTTGTCTATTACTGGTGTATAGGAATGCTTGTGATTTTTGCACATTGATTTTGCATCCTGAGACTGCTGAAGTTGCTTATCAGCTTAAGGAGATTTTCGACTGAGACAATGGGGTTTTCTAAATATACAATCATGTCACCTGCAAACAGAGACAATTTGACTTCTTCTTTTCCTATTTAAATACCCTTTATTTCTTTTTCTTGCCTGATTGCCCTGGCTAGAACTTCCAATACTATGTTGAATAGGAGTGGTGAGAGAGGGCATCCTTGTCTTGTGCTGGTTTTCAAAGGGAATGCTTCCAGGTTTTGCCCACTCAGTATGATATTGGCTGTGGGTTTTTCATAAATAGCTCTTATTATTTTGAGATACGTTCCATCAATACCATCAATACCTAGTTTATTGAGAGTTTTTAGCATGAAGGAGTGCTGAATTTTGTTGAAGGCCTTTTCTGCATCTATTGAGATAATCATGTGGTTTTTGTCTTTGGTTCTGTTCACGTGATGGATTATGTTAATTGATTTGCGTATGTTTAACCAGCCTTGCATCCCAGGGATGAAGCTGACTTGATCCTGGTGGATAAGCTTTTGATGTGCTGCTGGATTTGGTTTGCCAGTATTTTATTGAGGATTTTCACATCAATGTTCATCAGGGATATTGGTCTGAAATTTTCTTTTTTTGTTGTGTCTCTTCCTGGTTTTGGTATCAGGATGATGCTGGCCTCATAAAATGAGTTAGGGAGGAGTCGCTCTTTTTCTTTTATTTGGAATAGTTTCAGAAGGAATGATATCAGCTCCTCTTTGTACCTCTGGTAGAATTTGGCCGTGAATCCGCCTGGTCCTGGACTTCTTTTGGTTGGTAGCCTATTAATTACTGTCTCAATTTCAGCACTTGTTATTGGTCTATTCAGTACTCAACTTCTTCTTGGTTTAGTCTGGGGCGGCTGTATGTGTCCAGGAATTTATCCATTTCTTTTAGATTTTCCAGTTTATTTGCACAGAGGTGTTTATAGTATTCTCTGATGGTAGTTTGTATTTCTGTGGGATCAGTGGTAATATCCTCTTTATCATTTTTTATTGCATCTGATTCTTCTCTCTTTTCTATTAGTCTGGCTAGTGGTCTATTCTGGAAATCTTTTCAAAAAATCAGCTCCTGGATTCATTGATTCTTTGAAGGGTTTTTCATGTCTCTATCTCCTTCTGTTCTGCTCTGATCTTAGTTATTTCTTGTCTTCTGCTAGCTTTTGAATTTATTTGTTCTTGCTTCTCTAGTTCTTTTAATTGTGATGTTAGGGTGTAGATTTTAGATCTTTCTCACTCTGTCCTGTGGGCATTTAGTACTATAAATTTACCTCTAAACACTGCTTTAGTTGTGTCTCTGAGATTCTGGTACGCTACGTCTTTGTTCTCACTGGTTTAAAAAAAAAACTTATTTATTTCTGCCTTATTTTCATTATTTACCTAGTAGTCATTCAGGAGCAGATTGTTCATTTTCCATGTAGTTGTGTGGTTTTGAGTGAGTTTCTTAACCCTATTCTAATTTGCTTGCACTGTGGTCTGAGAGACTGTTTGTTATGAATTCCATTCTTTTGCATTTGCTGAGGAGTGTTTTACTTCCAATTATACCAACTTTAGAATAAGTGTGATATGGTGCTGACAAGAATGCTGAATTCTGTTGATTTGGGGTGGAGAGTTCTGTAGATGTCTATTAAGTCTGTTTGGTCCAGAGCTGAGTTCAAGACCTGAATATCCTTGTTAATTTTCTGTCTCATTGTTCTGCCTAACATTGACAGTGGGGTGTTAAAGTTTCCCACTATTATTGTGTGGGAGTCTAAGTCTCTTTGTAGGTCTTTAAGGACTTGCTTTATGAATCTGGGTGCTCCTGTATTGGGTGCATATATATTTAGGGTAGTTAGCTCTTCTTGTTCCATTGATCCCTTTACCATTATGTAATGCCCTTCTTAAGTCTTTTTTGATTTTTGTTGGTTTAAAGTCTGTTTTATCACAGACTAGGATTGCAACCCTTGCTTTTTTTTTTGTTTGTGTTCCATTTGCTTGGTAAATATTCCTCTATCCCTTTATTTTGAGCTTATGTGTGTCTTTGCACGTAACACGGGTCTCCTAAAACAGCAGACAGATTGGTCTTGACTCTTTATCCAATTTGCCAGTCTGTGTCTTTTAATTGGGGCATTTAGCCCATTTACATTTAAGGCTAATATTGTTATGTGTGAATTTGATCCTGTCATTATCATACTAGCTAGTTATTTTGCCCATTAGTTGATGCAGTTTCTTCAAAGTGTCAATGGTCTTTACAATTTGATGTTCTTGCAGTGGCTGGTACCAGTTTTTCCTTTCCATATTTAGTGCTTCCTTCAGGATCCCTTGTAAGGCAGGCCTAGTGGTGACAAAATCTCTCAGTATTTGCTTGTCTGTAAAGGATTTTTCTCCTTCACTTATGAAGATTAGTTTGGCTGGATATGAAATTCTGGGTTGAAAATTATTTTCTTTAAGAATGTTGAATATCAGTCCCCATTCTCTTTTGGCTTGTAGGGTTTCTGCCGAGAGATCTACTGTTAGTCTGATGGGCTTCCCTTTGTGGGTAGCCCGACCTTTCTCTCTGGCTGCCCTTAACATTTTTTCCTTCATTTCAAACTTGGTGAATCTGATGATTATGTGTCTTGGGGTTACTCTTTTCGAGGAGTATCTTCTGGTCTTCTCTGTATTTCCTGAATTTGAATGTTGGCCTGTCTTGCTGGGTTGGGGAAGTTCTCCTGGATAATATCCTGAAGGGTGTTTTCCAACTTGGTTACATTCTCCCCGTCACTTTCAGGTACACCAATCAAACATAGGTTTGGTCTTTCCACATAGCCCCGTATTTCTTGGAGGCTTTGTTCATTCCTTTTCATTCTTTTTTCTCTAATCTTGTCCTCATGCTTTATTTCATTAATCTGATTTTCAATCTCTTATATCCTTTCTTCTGCTTGATGGATTTGGGTATTCATACTTGTGTACGCTTAACAAAGTTCTTGTGCTGTGTTTTTCAGTTCCATCAGGTCATTTATGTTCTTCTCTGAACTGGTTATTCTAGTTAGCAATTCCCTTAACCTTTTTTCAAGTTTCTTAGCTTCCTTGCATTGGGTTAGAACATGCTCCTTTAGCTTGGAGGAGTTTGTTATTACCCACCTTCTGAAGCCCATTTCTGTCAATTTGTCAAACTCATTCTCTATCCAGTTTTATTCCCTTGCTGGAGAGGAGTTGTGATCCTTTGGAGCTGAAGAGGCATTCTGGGTTTTGGAACTTTCAGCCTTTTTACACTGGTTTTTCCTCATCTTCATGGATTTATCTACCTTTGGTCTTTGATGTTGGTGACCTTTGGATGGGGTTTTTGTGTGGATATCCTTTTTGTTGATGTTGATGCTATTCCTTTCTGTTTGTTAGTTTTCCTTTTAACAGTCAGGCACCTCTGCTGCAGGTCTGCTGGAGTTTGCTGGAGGTCCACTTCAGACCCTGTTTGCCTGGGTATCACCAGCAGAGGCTGCAGAACAGCAAAGATTGCTGTCTGTTCCTTCCTCTGGAAGCTTTGTCCCAGAGCGGCACTCACAAGTCGCCAGTCGGAGCTCTCTTGCATGAGGTGTCTGTTGACTCCTCCTGGGAGGTGAAGGAGGCACCGGGGTCAGCAGAGCTTGAGCACTGTGCTGGGAAATCTGCTGCTCTCTTTAGAGCCAGGAGGCAGGAACATTTAAGTCTGCTGAAGCTGCGCCCACAGCTGTCCCTTCCCCTAAGTGCTCTGTCCCAGGGAGATGTGAGTTTTATCTATAAGCCCCTGACTGGGGCTGCTTTCTTTCTTTCAGAGATGCCTTGCCCAGAGAGGAAGAATCTAGAGAGGCAGTCTGGTTACAGTGGCTTTACATCTATATTTTTATAAGTATAAAATTAGAAGCTAATTAGATATAATGAATGCTCAAGTAAAGTAGACATATTTTCACATTTACATCCATTTCCAAATTTTGTGATACTGAGTTGGTAAAGAAGTCCAATTCCGCTATTTGCTGCATTTGCTTTTCAACAAAAATTGTACTCAATATTTTCACTAAACTATGTAAGAGCACTTAGCTCGTTGATAACTTTCATCAGCATTGTGAAGCTATACAAGTTATAAACTATTTTAAGGCATTTCCCATCCCAATTTAGGCCTTAATTATTACTGTGCAGAAAACATTTTGCTGTAGCAACTGTTCTTAGATGTCTCCAAATCAAAACAGAAGTCAGGATTCAAGTGACAGCAAATAAAATTTCCAAAATAATAAAATTTCAGGTAAATATAATCTCTCTCTCATCTCTCTCTCCATCTCCCCTGGCTCTTTCCTTCTGTCTCTCTCTCTCTCTCTCTCTCTCACACACACACACACACACACATTCTTCCTCTAAAAAGAAAAACTAATAATTCTCTATTGAGACAGTTGTGAATCAAAGGTTTCTTCTGCAGGAGTTATATCCATCTCTGAATTTCCTAGAGAGCAGCAAAGGGCCTTGTGTTTTATTCCCCTTCCACACTTAATCACTGGACTGCCGGCCCAGACTGAATGAGTAGCTCGTTAGAATCACTGAGTTCACTGAGGGGATGAGAGATTCCTTCCTGGCTGAGTGCTAAGTGATACTCCCATAAGGATTTTGTGGTTACAAAACATGTGCTGGATATGGAGATAACCTGTTTGGGAGTCCTGTCCCTCCAAGGATCACCTGGAATGCTCTGGAAAAACACATGACCTGGCTGAATGAGTTCTGTTGAATTGTTTAGCCTATGCCTTCATTTCAGCAGCTTATACTGCATTAATGAGGTTATTGTTCCTTTGCCATCCAATTGTTCCCAAGCTCATTTTTTGCATATATGTTTTACATCCTTAACAAGAATGCCAGTCTCCTGCTGTTTCAGAGTCTCTTGCACAGTTCTGAGCGTGAATGGAGCTTGCTACAACATTGCTAAGTGAAGCAATGGCCTATAAGCATGTCCTGTGGGATCTGAGTCTTCAGATCATCCTGAAGTACTCAACAACTACATCTTCTTCCAGGAACACACCCCAACGTAAACTGGTAGGGTTTGCTGTCTTAGACAGCTAAGAGAATGAGGAGTGGAGCTAGTGAACAAGCAGTGAAAGGAGCAGTTCCTTAATGCCATCAGATTCCCAACTGAATTTCAATAGTCTGACAAGCTAACATTTTGGGTAAATATCCCAGTCTACTTGTCAGAGTTAAGTAAAATGGACTTTCTTCAAGGGAAGTGTTTTAATGCAATAACTGTTTTTGTTTTTTTAACCAATGGATTAAAATTTTAACACATTTACTAAATCTGGCATATTTATATATTGTATCTAAACAGATATTCAAGCTGCATTATAATATAATAGTAAAAAAATCGATCTCAGTCTGTCTGTTAAGCCTTTGTGAGTCTTTATGCCACTGTGTGGAGTAGTGTTAATTATTAAGCAAAGACATGATAATTACGCAGAGCTTTTTTGCTAAAAGAAGGAATCTTTTTCAACACCCACGCACTGCAGCTTCCTATGACCCTGTAGCACTACTCTGGTATGGCCCAGAAATTTGTATTTCTGTCTAAATACTAGAACTTTTATTATTTCTATCTCTCCCCATACCTTTTCTTCTTGTGAGTAAACTGTTTTTAGAGGGTAAGGAAGAGGGGTAATGGTCCAAATGGGAAATATAAAACTAATGACCCTTCATGAAACATATTATGCTCCTCATTAAACTTACTCAGTTAAATGTATTCCATTAAATTAAAATAAATAGGATTTAAAATTTTACCCAGGAGTAGTAAACTATCTTAACTTTCAACTTTATGTTAGATCCATTCTAAGAACGAATTCAAATCCCTGATGTATCATAGGTCTTTGGCCTCCAACACAATTTATGAACTAGTGCTGCAGAGGTTTTCAAATTTAGTGTGTCTAAGAATTACTTGGGGAACTTTCTTTCTTTTTTTTTGAGACAGAGTCTCACTGTGTCCCTCAGGCTGGAGTGCAGTGGCGGGATCTCGGCTCACTGCAAGCTCCGCCTCCCGGGTTTACGCCATTCTCCTGCCTCAGCCTCCCGAGTAGCTGGGACTACAGGCGCCCGCCACCTCGCCCAGCTAGTTTTTTGTATTTTTTAGTAGAGACGGGGTTTCACCGTGTTAGCCAGGATGGTCTCGATCTCCTGACCTCGTGATCCACCCGTCTCGGCCTCCCAAAGTGCTGGGATTACAGGCTTGAGCCACCGCGCCCGGCCTACATGTATTGCTTTTTTTTTAGAAAAATTATAATCTTGCAAAAGCACTTTCAAATTCAATGCCTTCATTTTTGACATGAGAAAACTTCAGCCCAGAGGGGTACCCAACTCACCACACAGCACAAAAGTGCAAGACAAGGATTCAAATGAAAAACAATGACTCTTAACCCAGTGCTGTTTTTGTGGCATTTAAAGAAGTCTGACTTTCAAATATCCACCTATCAAAAAATAATAAGTTTTCATACAATATATGAAGTGGGTTTTGTTGTTGTTGTTGTTAAAGAGACAGGGTCTTGCTCTGTCACTTAGGCTGGAGTGCAGAGGCACAATCTCGGCTCACTGCAGCCTTGACCTCTCAGGCTCAAGCCATTTTCCCCCTCAGCCCCCCAAGTAGCTGGGGCCACACATGCGTGCCATCATGCCTAAATACAAAAATTTTTGTATTTTTTTTTTGTTGCAGAGATGGAGTTTTGCGATGTTACCCAGGCTGCTCTCAAACTCCTGAGCTCAGGCAATCTGTCCACCTAGGTCTCCCAAAGTGCTGACATTATAGGCATGAGCCACCGCACCTGGCCAATATATGAAGTTTTAAGTTGCCTTCAAGTCATATAATATATTCCTAAGAAAAACCCTCAGAAGATGAATGTTCTAGGTTTTAAACACCTTTAAGAAAGCAAATTTTAGAAGTCAACATATTTTTCAATTGGCTCATTATGGTTCTACTGCATTTCACACGACATTAAGGACTAGCACAGTTCCAGTTAAATTCCAACTCAAATTCTTTTGTTACCCTGACTTTTGTTATAATGGTTTTAGCAATGAGATGGGAGTTTTGAGTAAATAGGTGTTTTGTTTTTTGAATTTATTTTACATATGTATTAGTGCACACACACACAAGCAGTGTTCACCTTCATATTTTTGTACTTTCACATTTATATGCAAATAAAAAACTAACTAAAATGCATAGGTAAATTGTATTAGTGATCTTAAATTTCAAGATCAAGGCAAACACACAATTCAAATTATCAATGAAAAACTAAAATAATGCCTAGTATTTTATGCACATATCACACTAGATCTATTTATCATTCACTTTTGTTTCTCTGAAATTATTTCCTTGGTCTTGTTAGGCAAAAATAAAATACAACAATTAGCTCAATACTTTTGAAAAACTTTCAAATAAAAACAAAGAAATGAGAATTAGTCTTAGACAACTGTAACAGGTAAAAGGGAAATGGATGTGGGAGGCATATTCATTTGATCAGGATTAGCACTACATTTTTTCACAATATGGAACCAGTCTAAGCAATGGCAAGAATGACAGTGTACTCTGGCAAACTGACTCGAGTACATACTTTTGAAACACTTATTAATTTTCTTTTCATTCTGAGAAAGCAGGCACAATCTAGAGAAGCCAGAGTAGACAAATAGATAAAGAAAATAGGCAGGTGGGAACCATTCTTACTATACCTCTTCCTTCTTGGTTTCACAGTCTTAGTCATTGCTCATGAAGGGCACTACAAACTATTTAAATAGGATAGATGCTGAAAATCTTTAGAAAGTTCCAGCCAAAACTGTACGGTATGTTATTTATGCTAACAAGTCTAAAACTTTTTTACTTTCGACATCATGCTCATTTATTTTTGGCAAATAAAACAATTTTTTAAATCTGACATTGATTAAACACTGAGGTAACATTTAGAAATTCATTTTCATCTGATTTCTGATTCTGTGTATATTTACAGTTTTCATTGATATGTAAAAGATATAATTTTTAGGAAAAAACATTTCTAGGAGAATAATTGCCTTTACTCTTCTACCAAGAAAGCATTCAGAATAATGAATTACAAAGAGGAGGCATAAATCGAAAAACTGAAAGTGTAAGGTTGGGGTGAGTTCATTTTTAAATACACTTTTTCTTTGATGATGCTGGGAAACTATCATATACCTAAAAGAAATGATCAGAAGTCTCTAAAAAATGGATGAGCTATTCCCTGGCAAGAGTTTCCAACCATGGTGTCCTGATATGCAGCTGTGGACAATGACCACTTGCAACAGATAAAGCAAATAGTTTGACACTGGTACTTGATTTCTAGCAAAGACCAGATCTACATGGTCTCTATCATCATATCACTCTAACTTTTGAGGGGAAGAGAAAAGGTGGAGTAAGAATTGGGATCGATAATAATCCTGGGTCTAGCTATGGGACTTTATGAACATCTTAGGAAAAAGAACATGATGTGAATATGTGTGTGTGCCGGGGGAGGTCCAAACACCCCGGCTTGCAGAGGCTTGGGGCTCACCACGCATGCTCTCTCACCTCCACGATGTCTGAGTTTGTCCGGCTCTCATGCGGCTCGTTGTACTCCGTGTACTTGAGAAGCACTTTGTCCATGTCGGTGCTGGCATACTGGAACAGCTTGTTGGTGCTGTTGAAGATGATCAGCGCAATCTCACAGTCACACAGCACACTCAGCTCGTAAGCCTTCTTCATCAACCCAAATTTCCTCTTTGTAAATGTCACCTGGAAAAAAGAAAGCAGCCAAGATTTTTTAAAAAATATTCATGCGTGTGTGGTTTTTTCTTTTCTTTTTTCTTTTCCTTCACAAAACAATGCTGTGTAGTTGTCAGAGCCCTTGGGCACTAACACATTTAGAAAGAAAGCAAATAAATCTAAAATTAATTTCTGCTTATCATTTGAAAATGCGTGATTTCTAGCTTGCTGCTGAATGTGAGACTCTAAATGCAAGATTTAATGTAGGGTATTTTAATGAAGGTGACCAGGGAATTGGTCATGTTTCTTTGAGCAAGTTAAGATTTAAAAAAAGAAAACTAATTTCAGCATGGTTAACATATTTCCCAATTAATAATTAGTTTGGAGCTTGTTTTTGACTATTTGAAGAGTGGACATGACATTATGAACTTAGCATTTTAGATCTGTGTTCAAACAAGGCTTAAAATTGTCTACTCTCATGTCATTTAATTGAAAACACTTGAAGATGACGGTGCTCTCAGAGGATGTCGTATTCTGTTTTCCAGAAACCCAGCAGGGCGTTGGGAAGGCCGTTAGCCATCATATGCTTAGGGTTTTGGTTTCATTCTTCTGTGTATCTTTCTTCTTCTCTCAGGTCAGAAACTGTATTGTTAATGCCACCATTTTCTTCTTTTAATCTAATCTATTACCAAAACCCATAATTCCTTTCCTCAAAGTATTTCTCAGGTTCATAATATTTCCCAGGCGACTCTATCACTCATGTCCTTATCACGTCAATTTTGGACAGCCTAGCAGCTTCCTGTCCTAGATGATCTCCCTGCCCGGAATCACTCCTTCCTCAATTCATCTCAAACCGCAAAGCCTCACTCTTCCTACTGTCTTTTTCCTGATGAGCTGTCTACAACCGCTCCCTCCCCGGCTTTGAAAACTTCCTACCTGCCAATCCTACCAAATGCAAAAATATATTTCACTCTTCCCAATTTCAACTCTCTTTTAATTGAACTTCAGCTTGTTGCTCCAGTCTGGATACTGAAAAGGTGTGAACAGTCTTAATTTATATGGTCCACTGTTCCCCAGCAGGTATTCATTCTGTACAGTACTGTTCCTATAAAATACTCCTTAAGAGAAAAGTTCAATGGCCTAATATGTTTGGAAAATGAGGCACATTGGTATGTTAAAGGCTACGAAACCTTTTAAACTTTAACTTGCTTTTCAAACCTATTGCTGACATATTGTTTGTTTCTCTGCATGTTTATTTTGAGGATCACTTACTATCACTCTTCAGAACTAGGTTTTTGAGGCACATATTCTGGGAAAAGCTACTTTACTTAATTAAGCTATTGTTTTCAGAAGGAACTATTTACACTTTTTTCATACCTTCAAATCCAAACCACCTTGCAGAGTCCAGCTCATTTTATCCACCACAGATTTGTGTGTAATTCCTAATTGCATATTCCTACGCTTCATCTTTCTTTTTGTCTCCAGACACCCAATACATGTCCTCCAGTTCCTGTACACCTGTCTAAACATCCTGGAATCCCAAATCCTCCAAAGCTCAACCTCATTATCTTCAGTCTAGAATCTGTTACCCCTTTTGGAATCCCCATCTCACCATAAACTCAGACATCCAAACTAGAAACCTCAGAGAGAACTCTGAATCCTGGCCCGCCTCCTTCTCCCACTCCCCACCCTCCCGTACAACTAAATAGATTTGTGTTGACAAGGACTGTGGGCTAGCAGACAGAAAACCTGACTTCCCAGTCTCTTCATTCCTCCACATTTTGTTAATTATTATCTTACTTATCACCTTTTATTTTTCCTTAATGTTACAATTACATTTTATATTTTCAAATATACACAATATACAAAATATATACAAAAATATACAAAATTAAAAAATATACAAAACTGTGTATATTTTCCTATGTGATTTGTTTAACCTCTCTTCCACTACAGTGCATGACCCACAAGGGCATATGCCATTTTTATTTTGCTCACTACTTTATCCCCAGTGCTTAGACCAGTAGACATGTATGGGCACATGGTAAAAATCTATGGTACAAAAAAATAGGGGAAACCATTACGTGAAGTCTTTAGAAAGATACAAGTTGATGTATGTTACATATGTAATAAATTTTGCCATGAAATGTTTTTTAACAATTCATATGCAAACTTTTTTAAACAATACATATATTCCTTACTTAATAATAATTATATTATCACATTGACATTGAAGGTAGTATGGTAGAAAGCAAAGAACATAGGGTTTGTATTCAGAGAACTCTGAATTTGAATGCTGCATTTGCTAGCCATGTGACATTCACTTAAAAACTTCTTTTATGTTTGTTTTTTGAGACAGGGTCTCCCCCTGTCACCCAAGCTGGAGTGTAGTGGTACTAGTATTGCTTACTGCAACCTCCACTTCCCAGGGTCAAATGCTCCTACTGCCTCAACCTCCCGAGTAGCTGGGACTACAGGCGGTGCACCAACATGTTCTGGCTTTATCTTTATTTTCATTTATTTTTAGTAGAAACGAGGTTTCCATATGTTACTTGGGCTGGTCTCAAACTTCTGAGCTCAAGCGATCCTCCTGCTTAAGCCTTTCAAAGTGCTAGGATTACAGGCATAAGCCACTGTGCCTCGCCTTACTTTAAATAAAGTTCTTTGAGTTTGATTTTTTTCACATCTGTAAAACAGAGATTTATACCTGCTCTTAGGGTTGTTGTGAGGATTGTATCCAATAATGTGTGTATAGTATTGAGTATAATGCTTAGAGTAGGTGCTCAATAAATATTAGTTCCCGTAAATTTCTTAGTTGACTTAACTGAAAAAGAACTAGCAGAATATACTCGTCTTGGTGACTTGAAGAGTCTACCAATTACGGCTATTTGAGGATGTTATTATGATTGATAGAAAGATAAAGCTGAGCTATCGAAAGATAAAGCTGTAGTGACCATCCTTTGGAAAATAAGGCATTTAGGTATTTACTAGCCCATATCAACTAGTCAATATTTACTCAGTTACGTTATTTACGTTTCAACTTGGATAATTCTTCTTTCTTGTAATTGTCGGTGTTTTACCTTCTATTTCATCTTTATTGATTGTCTTTCTAAAGTACTTCTGATAAAATATAGCCAGTGTTTTATTTTCATATCTGATTATAATACTAGTTTAGAAAAGTTTATTCTGTTTTATTCAGATGAGTCATAACTGATATTAAGGATGGGTTGAAAACTAACTTTTTGGAATGACTAAATAAACATAATAATCATTAATTACACAGAACTGTACTGAATGTCTTTTAGTATTTCTTTTAGATCCATTTTTGATATGAAACTATACCTGCATATTGGCATTTTATTTAGTGAAATAGGCTACAGAATACGTTCATTACAGAAGGCACTGACGTAGACTACTTTCATATATCTAAAACCACTTTTAATCAAACTTCATGACCACAAACTGCATGTGGAATGTCTCAATACAGTATGGTTTCTGTTGTACTCAGAGCTCAGGATTTTGCACGTTACAACACTCATAATCAAAGTACATTTCAGTACAGAAATATCATTAATGCCACTATTTGTGTTTACTTTTAGTGCTCCTAAATTTTCGTGTAACCAAATAGGCTGCTAGATAATGCATACTTATTTAGTAATACCTGTCAAAGAAGTCAGTGCACATAGCTTCTTCTGCAATTTAAAACTGCAAACTGGAATGATGATTGTATTAAAGCATGTAAGAAAATATCTTCAAAATCTACTCTTAATTGCCCTAAATTTAATTCTGCATTATGTTCATAATCTTCATAGTATACTCAAAATGTATTTTATAATGCTTTTTCACATTGTTCATAGTTAGATAAAATTATTTTTAAGCATTAGGCTTTCTAAAGAGATCTGGAATATTACTCTTCATTTAAAATATGCCACTCAATGACAAAGATTTCAATTCTGAGCTTTTATACTTAAATAATGCGTTGTGATGATTACATTTTTCTTAACTTGATAATAGTTTGTAATAGGGGACAAGTCCATATTTCTTTTTAAATAACATGTTTGGAACCTTAGGTGAGGCAGAAAGAGGTTTTTACAGTAGTTAGGCAAAGAGTCACTGTTTTCCAGGATTTACGTAAGTCAACATGTTATTAAATTAAAGAGACTTAATGCGTGATATAGTGTAGAAAGCAGAACTACACTGTAAGTTTTTTATTTTGTGTTTTTTCTTTATCTTTTTGCATCTTTAAATAGCCCCAAATGTGATGATAGCATGTTAAGTTTTTTAGTGGCCCTGACTTTTAAATCCTAGAATAAGGACAGATATCATACATCTTATGTTGATAATGGCTCTAGAATCTATTAGGTATGAAGGAAAAACAGAAATTAAAATTTGAAATTTGAGAAAAGAAACATTCTTTATATACAGCACCTTACAAGCCAGTTACTAAAAATTTAAGAAAGTCTATTCACAAAAAGTGTAAAAATAATTTGGCTAAGTTTTATGGAGCATTTTCTGCATGTCAAACATTATGCTAAGCAATATTTATTGAATATTCTCTATGTCAGACATTTGTGCTAGGTACTGTGGGTTCCATTATATAAAATAATATCTCCTTTGTTCATATCAGTTCCTTGTGGCTGGAGAAAAAGTCATTTAATTCCATAACGTTTAAAAGGAATTTTCTTTATTTGGAACAAAATGCATGACTTGGCCAACAAAGTTATATTTTCAGTCAGGTCTAATAATCTGAATTCGTATTTTTATCTAGAGTTGAGTGAATTCAGTATTGAGTTAGAAAAATAGTAATAGATGTAAATTCAGTCAAGATGAGTATGAAATGAAATCTACCTTACTGGTTATTTCTAATCTTGACTTGGTGAAAGCTGATTGTGGTATTACTCCCGTCTCTCCTTTTCCACCTGGCCACTGGATGCGCCCATCATGCTGTAAGGCT
This sequence comes from Rhinopithecus roxellana, assembly GCF_007565055.1. Classification (NCBI taxonomy): domain Eukaryota; kingdom Metazoa; phylum Chordata; class Mammalia; order Primates; family Cercopithecidae; genus Rhinopithecus; species Rhinopithecus roxellana. The sequence continues at coordinate 137,098,030 of NC_044551.1, read as the reverse complement.
TAGTTTAAATGCCAACTTCTTTCTCTGATGCTTTCCTTGTCACATTCAGATAAAACTCATTCCTTTCTCACTGTAGTCCTCCAGCACTTTTTACAAATCTTTATTATCAGACTTACTCCACTATTACAAAGTTGGTTTTCTCTTCTGCCAGATTTGAATTCCCCAAAGACCCTCACTCAGGCCTCTCACAGACTCTGACCAGTGGCCACTCAATGAACCTTTGTTGAATGAGTGGATTATGGAATGGAAATACTCCATTTTGAAGTCTGAATGTTTCGGTATAATTTTATGTTAGAGTAGACACTTTTTACTTGCCTTTTAAATAATTTAATCTCCCAAAAATAAGAGATTTTGGACACATATACCTTTATTTTACTACAATGTTTAGCTTATTAGTGACACAAATCTTAAGATAAAGTAATTATACTATCTTGGAATTTATAATAAAGAAGGTAAATGATGTCTGGAGAGAAATATATATGTAAATATGCTGTAGACCTCAAGAAAAATGTACTTCAAAAAGTTCAGAGAAAAGTTTTTTCTTTTTTATCCCTTGCCTGGATGACTCATCATGAAAGATGAAAAAGTCTGAAGATAAAAATTTAATTTTACAATCACAGGATACAGAAAGAATGGGGAGGATCCATGGGTTCAGGATGACTGAGTTTGTTCAGCAAAAATGTATTCAACTTTCTGATGAGTTCAGATTTTCAAAGAATAAGCATTTGGAAAAGTGATGAAATCCTCATGCACAATTTGAGACTTGATGGTAGTAATTTAGCTGATTTAAATATGGCTGTTGAACTATAATTAATGAGGCCGACTTAATTGATCAATGTTAAGTTTATCAAAAAGCCTCTAGTAAAGTGCCATGGAGTTCAGTACTTTTCCCATCCCAGGAAACATTTCTGTCATTGGTTTAGATGGGAATATAAGAAGGCAGGCTTATCAGATCTGCATGCCATGTAAATCTGGGTGCTTGAGCAAACACAGTAGGTGATAGAGTCTATATCCATAGTGCCTTCTACAGCCTTTAGAAAGCTGGGTCACAATCAAGATGACTCAAATGGAGGTAATTTTAAAGTCCACATTCATATTTTTAAAAAACAATTACAAAAGGTCAGGTTGGAGAAAATTATGGAATTTTGGAAAACGATCTAAAGTTTTAGTGTTCTATAGTGGTAATTAATTATTCTACTGATCTTTTTGTTTGTCAGAACCATCTTTGGTAATGTATTCAGTTCTGAAGGTTACATTTTAAGAAGGCACTGACAAAATTAGAGCATCTACAGGATGGTAAACTGACTGATGTAGGGTCTGAGAACAATTTTGCATGAGGAACCACTGAGAGAATCTGGAATGTATAACTCAGAAAAAATAGAATTAAAAGTGAAATGCTAAACATTTTCTAAGATCTGAAGCATATGCCCGTGTGAAGAGGCAAAATTAGTAAGCATTGTTGAAAATCATAAAGAGGTTCAAAACAAGGGAAAATCTAGTGATGAGGACTGCCTAAGAGTGGACCTAGTCTCACCAAGCAGGAAGCAGCTCATTTCTGAATATGTTCACATACAGCTGCATATCCAGGAAGGTGTACAAGGGGTTCCTGAATTAAGCAGGAAGTTGAACTAGAGACCTTTAAAATATTTATTCTAATTTTTAGATATTCTTAATCTATGCCTAGGTATCATAGAGCTTTGAGTTAAGAGTCAATGGCAATATGGTTCACCAAGCATGCACCCTACAGAATCTCCTATGTTTTAGTTACTCAATCCCACCAATACATTATCGCCTCTAATTTCCATATTTCAAGAAATAAAATAACTTTTTTGTAGCTAGAAGAGACACAAAAGACTGTAAAGAATTAGACAACGTTAAATGATGGACGTACTGAAAATGCACAGAAAAATAATTACCCAGATTGACAAAATAGAAAATTCACATTATTAAAGAAATTTTAAAGAAGCAGGATATATGCATCATGACTGGAGCAGTGCAATGTAGAAAGAAAAACGTAAAAATTGAAAATTAAGTCCCAGCTCTGCCTTTTATGAGCTGTGTGCCCTTGCGTAAAATGGCTTAACTTACCTGAACCCCAGTTTCCTCACCTGGAAAGTGGAGGTAGTAATAGGCATCATATAGAATTTTATGCGAGGTCAAGTAGGGGATATAATACAAGTGTAAACTAACTTGTTAACTGTGAAACACTTTACAAGGTAAGTAGTATCTTCTCTGATGCACCAGGCTTGGTCGCTCCTTGAAACATACTGTAAAAGACTGGTCTCCTAGGACCGACTGTCAGCTTGTGTTACCATTATTTACTTAGGTCTAGATTAGAGTATCTCTCTCAGCTACATCCTAGCTTTTCTTGAGTACCTGGGCCATCTTTTGTTCATTGTTGTAATGTGACATCCAATAATAATACTTGGCTAAATAAATATATGTTGATAGAATGAATAGATATATGAACAGAGGAATTATAGTGTTTTTCATAATTCAAAATGAATAGCTGAAAATAAATTTCTATGGATGCTCAGACTATGTCAACAAGAAGTTTGCTACTGAGAGAGGGCAATTTCACATACTTGTTTTATTTTTTTGTGTGTCATTTTAACTTACTGTAAAAACTCACATTTGGTAAAATTAATCAGGAGAAAAACTGGACTGGGTCAAATTTTATGTGTGGGTTTGTTGGTGCAAGTGAAGCATATCATATTTCTTATTTTTTTTTTTAGATAACAGTGTTGCTTATTTGATGATTTTTTCTAAGAAGCTCAAAGATTTTATAATAAATTATCTCCCTACATTCGACAGTATCTCTTTGAACTTATTCTTTAGCACAGTTTATCATCCCTATTTTTCAGATGAATACTGTAAACAACAACATGAATTGCCTTATCCAAGGTCCCCAAACTTGTTCCTGGATGGACTAGAAAACCAACCCTCTTCACACAAAATGCATCTTTCTTTCTGTTAGTTGGTGTTCCTTCCCTCTTTTAGATAACTATGGATTTTAGGGGCTGAAGTTCAGCTCAATATCGACCCAGTCAACTGTTTATTGAGCAGTGCGCAGGCACTGTCATTTGTAATGTTACATTAAGAACCATCAGAAATTCTGGTAAGTACAAGCACAGTAATGCATAACATATTAATTAATGTAAGGACTGCTTTCTAGGTTAAAGTCAAAAAATAATACTAAGAACACTAAATTGAGAGCAAGTTGGTTTCTAGGTTCTGACAGTAAATCAAAGCTACTTTTGTATAGACTCTGCAGCCAACTCTGCCCTCAGACGCTCTGGTCATTCCCACTACAGCCACTGAGAACCACATACATGCACTAGGGCACAAACTAGTTCTATATTTATGGATGTTTATTTTAATTTCAGAAAATGGGAAGAATTTTAGTTGGTAGTAAATACAGGTCTGCTTACAGTGAGAATAAAAAAGGTGGGCCGCTGATTTACACAGGCAATGTAAATAACAAGTTCTAGAAACAGAGAAGGAGTCCTGTATCATTTCCTACAGGGTAGGGAAATTAGTTTGACTACTGTGCAATGGAAAGGGCATTTCATAATCTTTCTCCACTCCACACGACTGCCCCCTCCCTCATCCTCCCAGGCCCGGCCCCATTCATAAAATCACCTCAGAAGAACTTTCCTGCCATATTAACTATGGTAGTTCTTGCACCTTACAGGAAAGAGTTCTGATAGAAAAGGACTGTTAGAAACGGCAGCTACTCACATCTATAATAATAATTGAGGCCCAATTCCAAATTGCCTCAGACATATCACTAAGAGAAGGAACAAAAATCTCATCTATGGGTCCCAAATACTTCTTTCCACCAATCAGAATATTTTTAGCCTAATCTTAGTTGAACATTATGGTCCTCAATGAATGGATAATTTTTTATTGTTTTATTTTCACCATTCTTTAACTCATAAATAGTAGTTTCTTTGTTTTAAGACGTGTTTGGGACTCATATACCCAGCTAATTCTATTTTCAAAGGTTTGAGGTTTTATCATTTTTTTTCCCTCCAAATAGAGTCATGATAAATATAACCCTCATTCTGTGAAAATATTTCAGGTCGACTCCTCCTCCTCATCCCCCCACCTAGATAATCTCTCAGTTTCCTCCCAGTTGAGGAAACAGAATGACTAATGAGTGACAGATGGACAGTTCACAGATACAATACACTCTGTAATCCAGGAGCCACAGGTCTTCCTATGTGTTTAAAGGGTTAGGGCTGGAGTCAAGAGTCTGCAACGACAATCTTTAATTGGGAAAAAGGGAAATGCCCTCCTAAATGCTCTTTCTCTACCTCCCTTGTTCCTGACAGTAAGTAATGGCACAAGTGTTCTAAAGTATTCCTCTTCAGTTTTATTTTGTTTAATTCACTCTGTCATTAGAAAGGCTTGTGAGCTTTAGGCCCGATGATTACTCTCGGTGGGAGGAAGCAGTGCCTCTGCAGACTTGTGTTCTAGACAAGTGTTCCTTTATACAATGACGGGGCCTGCCATCGTAAATGAAAGGCTCTTTAAAGGGCAGCGAGGGACTCTTTTAAGCAGACTGCTACCACGTGCTTGTAACCCTCCAGCATAACTTGCGAGGATGAGACAGCAGTGTGTTCTGCTGCAAAGGGGACTATTGTCCTCATTACCCTCAAGCAAATTGAGCCTCGTTTCACTGAAATATAGTAGTATTTCCAAAGGATTTTCAAGCAGTAGTTCCTAAAATTCTGAACATGATAAAAGGATTAAAATAGGGGCTTAGAGTGTGGAATTTAGAACTCTACCAATCCCTCACCCTAAGTCAACATCCCAAATCCCAAAATAAAACTCTAAATCTTATGCACTGGATGAAAAATAATAAATCACAATTAGATCTAAATTAAATAATCAAATGCACATTAATAAAACAAGTGTTTATTAACAAACTCACAAGAGTTTGAGTTTTAAAATTTGTGACAGCTAAATTCTGATACATTTGTCTACATGAGGAAAAGGAAGAAGGATGACTGAAAATTATTAACTTGATCAGGATTTAAGAGATTTTACTGTGGCCCATTTTAAGGCCTCGGAATGTTTTGCCTTTTGAAAAGAGGACTAACACAGCAGGCTTCACATTTTTTATATGTGCTGCTCAGATCTGCCTGGTTCGTTACAGGGTTCATTTTCATTCTAAATCCAATCTGCAGATGCAGTCATAAAATAAATCCCTCTGTTTCTCCGTATCTCATCTACATAAGAGATATAATTTGAATCTGAGAAGAATCAAATAAACCAGATTAAAATTTTGGGGGCAAAAACATGTTTACTAGTTCAACAAAGCCAAATGTACCTAAAGGAAAGGTCAAAGGATACTTCATTCCCTGCTGAGCAAATGCTCAGGAAGCACATTTGTCTACATTTTCCTGTCATAACAGGAAGAGTGTAACTTCTTCCTTTCCACAATAGCTTAGGTTTTACCTCCTAACTCCAATATTTTCTCCCCCAGGGCTTTCCAAATCAATCCTTGCAAGACAGAAGGCTGTCTCCGTTATAGTTTCCAAACAGTTACATTTGTTGAAATGTTATTTAAGTGTTAGTGATTTCTTCAGTTAAACTGTTCCAATTTAAAATTAAAAGTCAAATTTCCAAACATTTAGATTGGTTCTCTAATTCTTATTAAAGGTCCAACAAATTTCAAAAGAAACACAAATACACATTACATATTATGAAATTTTAATTTATTTCCTTAATGATGTCTAATTTACTTATTTTTTTTAAATTTTTGCCCAAAGCCATTATCCTCAGAAAAAATAAAAGTTTCCAAACTACCTCCAACAAGAATACATTGGGATGTAAACTTTAAAAATACTTTTACATAATAATTTTTGAAGTAGTTTCATTTTGAACTAAATGTTAAAGAAGTTCAGACTGCAGAGGACATGGCTTTTGAAACAATTAGCATCGTGTCTTTTAACCTACAGTTTGGAAGAAACTTCTGGGTTTATGTGGTCTATTTATAATGTAATTATTTTTAGTGTTGGTTTCTCAGTAATACAATGTCACACAGTTTGTGCATTTGCAAAGCTAAAGGTGACTTGTAGCAGACACAGTGGTGTGTGTATGCATTCCCAGAGGTGAAAGGGGCCATTCAGTGTCAACTTACTACACAAAATGACATACAATAAATAAAAGCATTAGATTCTTTTTAAATTACAGTTTTAAGTAGAAATTATGTGAGATACACAAATTAGAAATGGAAACAATAAAAACCCTTGAGGCCCTCAAGTTCAAAGAAGAGTGACAGAATTCTACAAGAGACAATTACTCTTTTCCTTGTGAACATTTTGGCCTCTCTCAGATTTCCTACCAAAGGAAAGTGAATGAATGAGATTGATGGGGGTTGGAGCAATATCCTTCTGGCAGTAAAGGAGTAGATCTAGCTGACATAAATATACACTACAATGCACCAAATGGGATAAATAGTAAATGTGTGGCGTGGCACACTATTGCTGTGATCCCACTACACGGTGGGGAGACTATTTGTGAATTGTTTTCAAAATGCTAAGGGATAAAATGGAAATGAATGGCCTTAGGTCACAGCTGTTAAACATACATCTGAGCATTCTGCCTACTGCCTTTTTTTTTTTTTTTTTTTTTTTTAATTTTGAAACTCTTAGAAGTACTGTTTGGGTCATTTTCCCTTCTGGTTTTCTTTTTCAACCTCTTCAGTCACCAGCAATTCCAAATCTCTGAATAAAAACTTTTCCCTTGGTAATTTTAAGATTAATAAAAGAATGATTTAACTTATACGCATGAGGAGCTTTTAAGAAGGCATCCCCAATATGCAGCACTACACCCTATAATTCAATTCTGACGAGTATGATGTCCTAGAATATTACTATGATATACCCTAATTTTATTTAAATGAAATAAATTTAGTATAACTTTTAATAAAGTGTTGGGGAGGCAGGTAGCTCCTCCCCATTAAAAAATGATACTAAGAAAAAACAATCATCATCATCATTATTGTGAGGTATTCGCAGGCTTATTTTGGATTAAAAGATGGGAAAATCAATAATTTTTCACTGATTGAACTTTTTATTCACTAGGTCTGAAAGAGACTCCAGATACTTCTTGATTAACAAATATAATTCTTCTATAGTATTTAAAGAAAAATTCGCGAGTCTGGAAATTCTGTTTGTGGAGGTGGCCAAAATAAGTGCATTTAGCAGTGGTGACTGCATCTTCTATCTATTCTCCAACTTATGGTTTGGAATTCACCGAAAAACTATTTTTTTGAAGCAATTAATTTGTATTTCTCAATTATCCAGTTAGTCACATTTAAAGAGTGAATGTATCTCTCTTTTAAAAATTTTCTATTAGGTTATTAGAATGTAACTCCCAAATTTAGAACTGTAATTAACTTGGTGAAAACCAGGAAAAAGTAAGGAGTAAAATTTTTTGTTTTTAAAGAGTCACTTGAGGGCATCTATACATCTATTTTTTTCAGTTTGGTGTCAAATAGACCAGATTTAGTTTAAAAACACATCAGTATGTAGAAACTGTCAGAAGCTGCATCTACACTGAACACATTTTTCCAGCTTTTTTCCTAGTTCATCTTATATAATTTATAATTCATATAAAGAGACTGAGACGGGGACATAAGAAGAGGGGAAGTTAGAAAATTTAACAGCTATGAACTCTGAATTCTTTTAGTCATAAGGGGATTCTCCTGTTCTATTAACAGGAGAATGTTGCTAATTGTCTTTAATTTGTGCTCCAGTTATTGCACTGATAATTACATGAAGTTTTGTTTGCTGGCAAAAACTATTAGTGTTCCAGATCTGATGAAAGAAAAGAAAACTTAGACATTTAAATATATTTCTTCCTTAACCTACTATTTTAAGCCCCGTGTTATCTGACAAATATTTAAATGTCTTTTTATAACAAGTTGCATAAATAAATTTGGGTTTACCTCTCCTGTCCTTCAAAGTAGGAAAGCTGAAATTTTCAAATACAAACATACAAGTAAATAGGTTTAGGTTAAGCATGCCTGATTTTTATATGTCTTTCTTCCTAATATAACAGATTTCTAAATATATTGTTTGTAGAAAGAGTCATATAAGGACAAGACTCATTTAAAAACTGTTAAAGCATCCAAAATTACAGCTAGATAAGACAAATGCATTCAAGTGTTCTATACCACCAAAGGATGACTACAGTTAATGTATCTTACAGTTTGAAATAGCTAGAAGGAGGATATTGGACGTTTCCAAGACAAAGAAATGATAAATGTTTGAGATAATGGATATGCTAACTACCCTGATTTGATCACTATACATTATATGTATTAAAACATCACTGTGTACCCTATGAATATGTACAATTATTTGTTAATTTAAAAAAATGTAAAGACAAAAGAAATGAAACAAACCCCTCCCCAAACCATCTGTGCATAAAAACAAGTTTGCTGTTGAGTGTTTTAAGCCTGTATATATATGCTATTGTAAACTACAATAAAAGTGTCACAGAAAAAAAAATCTAACAGTTTCAGGAGCATGATTAAAAATTGGTACCATGTGAAAGAGGGTAAGATTATGATTGCCTAACTGATGGGGGTATTTCAAGGGTAAAACAAAATGCCGATTGAGAGACTGAAACTGTAGTGTTAGCATAAGCTGGAAGCTGGTAGTGATAAAAATGGTGAGGAGTAGTTAAAAATAATTTGGTCAGTAACATATATTCGAAAATAGTTCCCACAAGCATAAAATTTAGGAAACGACTTCTCCCCATCCTTTGTCATAAATCCTTCTCTGCAAATGTCCTGTGTGATCTTTCCTTCCTGTCCACAAACTATCCTCTTTGCATCAGCTCGCTCCTGCTCTAGTATCATTCTCTAGCCCCTTGTTAGCTTCTGAAGGCTCCTTTGTGTTTCTGCTCTACCTGTTCCACTTTTCCATCCATCTCCTCAATACCCTTTTAAGATAAAACCCTCATGAAATGAAGATTTAGGTAACATTCTTTATTGTGCTACACAGCACAAGAGTTGTTTTGACAGAAATCACATTAACTACAATAGCGAATGGTTCAAAGAACCTGAGTCTTAATAGGAATAGTTAATAGGTAAATTTATTGAGCACTTATTATGTGGTGGGAACTTTACATTTACTGCTTCATTTAATTATCTTAAGGACCTAATGAGAAAGGTACTATTTTTGTTTAATCCTCACTCTAGTGACGAAGGTACTGCTGAAGCTCAGAGGGGCTGAGTAACTTGCTAGAGAGTCATATAGATAGTAAGTGGCAGAACTGGGATAAGAACCAAGTTTGTATGTCTCTAAAAACCATGCCTCTTAGCCATTTGATTATGCTGGATGCGACATAATGTATTTGGGAAAAGCAATGACACAAAACCATCCTCTTAGTTATTATATTACACTAGATGCATCATGACATAATTTTAAAGAGCATGATTTGTTTTGTGTTGAATATGAGAGATCTGGGCTCAGATCTTGGTCACTTCCCAGTTTTAACTGTTCAATCTTGAGCCAGTTATTTAGAACTTAATAGGACCTTCAAAACTTTGCAAGATCTGGGTCCTGTCTAACATCCAATCTTTTCTCTCATTTCTCTACAGTCATACACCAGGCTCAAGTCCCACTGGTCTTCCTTCAGCTCCTCAGTCAAGCTCTTTCCTCTCTTAAGGAGCTTTGCAAATACTGCTTCTGGAATGCTGTCACCTGCCTAACTCTGACTCATCTTTTAGCTCATCTTTTAGCACTTCCTCAGGCCTTTCTCCAACCCTGATGTAAATACCTTCTATTATTCTTTCATAGCACATATAAGTGAAATTTTTGTTATATATTTTCATATTTCATGTCTGTTTAATTCAATCAGGGGTCCATAAACTGTAGCCTACAAGTGAAATCCAAATGTCCTGTTTTTGTCTGTAAAGCTTTATTGGAGCACAGCCACACAGGTTCATTTACATATTGCATATGGCTTTCAGACTACTAGGGCAGAGTTGAGTAGTTGAGACAAAGACTATATGGCTCACAAGGCTAAAAATATTTACTATGTGGTCCTTTACAGAAAAGCTCGCTGACCCCCTAAAGCAGAGGATAAACTGGACAAGATTCTTGTTCACCACTGAATACTTAGCGATAGGTACACTGCAGTCTAGTAACATTTGTTGATTTCACAAATAAATGAACTATTCAGCCATAAAATGGGACTTATTAATAAAAATTAATTGGAATTATATATATATATAGTTCTTAGCACAAAATTGGTAATTACTTTTATTAGGTTGTGTGAAATTTCTGTAAGATAAATTAACAATTGATAGTTATTTTTACATACTTGCTTAAGGAATCCATGATGTTTAAGCTTGAAACTAAAAATAAATAGTTTTTGTAAACTTGGAAATGCCGAAAATTTTTTAAATAAAAAAAGGCTGCCAACTTTTATTCTCACCTAAACTATTTTATGTATTGATGTTTCTGAATTTGAGCTATTCTCTACTTCCACTAAGACGGCTAAAGTAAAGGTAAGATTCAATTTAAACAGCCATTCTATTTTACAACAGTTTTATTTCTTAATGATATACAACTTATCACATCAGTGCTGTAATATTTCATTTCACACTTGAAGTCAGTATTTCTTTTTCTGGAAAAAACATACCTTGTTCTGTGTATAGCTAAATAAACAAGTGCAATGGCAGAGCAGTCTTTGACAGCTTTTAAGAAAAGATGACAGTGAGCCATTGCGTGAGGTTCTACTGGACAGTCTACAGTGGGGCAGCTTCAAAGAGGGCAAAGCAGCTAATATTTTTCTTTGCAACATGTGAATACACAGTTGAAAGCAAGCCCAGGTTAGGGATGCCGCTACACAGTATGATATGCTGTTTTGGATTTGCTAGTTTTGTTTATTAGAAGTGCCCTACATATTTTAGGCTCTTTCCCAAACGACTCTTAAAACCGCTCTCATAGTGGGTGAGAGGTGCACAAGACAAACATTTATATGTAAGATGTTTGAAATTGTCAATAGCCTCTAAAATAATCACTGAAATATATATTAAAACATGGTGGATTTCAATTTTACTAATTCTGTTTAAAAGCATTGAACTTACAGGCCTACTGTATCTAAAGACTGGAGAAAAGAATAAATATATCCTAAATTCTAAAGAATAAAATCAAGAAATCTGTCTTCAGAATTTAAAAAAATGGTGAGTCAAACTAAGCTGAATTTGAGTAAGTTTTCTTCTTCTAAAGTTATTATGACTTCTAACCTGGATGAGAGTAACAGCCACTGTACCTGCAACTGTATATAAATAAAGAAAAAATATTCAATTGTTAGCTCAAAAGTACGATATTAAAAATCTTTTTTTTCTTTTTGTTTATTTGAGACAGGGTCTCACTCTGTTGCCCAGGTTGAAGTGGAGTAACATGATCACGGCTCACTGCAGTTTTGACATCTCGGGCCCTAGTGATCCCCAAGTAGTTGGAAACACAGGTGCGTGCCACTACCACACCAATTTTTTTTTTTTTTTTTTTTTTTTTGCTTTTTTAAATAAGAGATTGCATTTCCCTATGTTTCCCAGGCTGGTCTTGAACTCCTGGGCTCAAGTGATCTGCCTGTCAAAAGTGCTGGGATTACAAGCATGAACTACCACTCCTGGCTTTAAAATTCTTCTATCCCTAGAATTCCTGTCATTTGTTACAACATGGGTGAAACCAATCGGAGGACATTATGTTAAGTGAAATAAGTCAGGCACAGAAGGACACATTTTGCATGTTCTCACTTGTGCGGGAGCTAAATTTTTTTTTTTTTTAATTGAACCCCCTGAGATAGAGAGTAGACTGACGGTTACCATAGGCTTGGAACGGTAGCTGGGCATGGCGCGGGGAGGGGATAAAGTGGAGATGTTTAATGGGTATAAAAATAGGTAAGATGAATAAGATCTAGAATTTGGTAGTACATAGGGTGACTACAGTTAATAAGAATTTATCGTATATTTAAAAGTAATTAAAAAAATAGAATTGGAATGTTCTTAATACAAAGAAATGATAAATGCTTGAGGTAGGCACACCTCAGTTATCCTGATTTTGATGACTACACATTGTATACATGTATCAAAACATCACATGTATCCCATATTAAATACAACTATTATCTACCCATAATAATTAAAAATAGAAATTAAAAAATCTTGGATCCCTGTTTTTTTAAAATAAAGCATAATAAAAGCTCATGAATTCAACCTGCAAAAACTCTCTTCTAACTTTGCAAGCAAAACAAGATACAATGAATATCATAAACCTAAAAATTATCTGATGTTGGTAATAAAGTGTAAATGCTCATTCACATGTTTTTGACTGTACTCAAAATAGGTTCTGGTCCAAATAACAAAGTCCAAACAGTGTTACATGATGTTCAATATTTCAGTGTTAATCTCAATTTCAAGCTATAGGCCAATTAAAAAATAGTGGTTTTCTATTGACACAATTATTGCTTTTTGGCTTGATCCACAGCAAGAAACGATGTGCATGAAAACACTAAAGGAATCCACCATAAATCTTAATATTATTCACCCTTTAGCTAAACATGCAGCCAAAACTAGTTCAAGTCATGTGTACCTGAAAATATACAATAATTTAGAGGAGTATAAACTTGAAAACCTAAAAGTTTCTCTACTTTTTAATGGTATACTGACTGTGATGCAATAAATAATTCCTATTCATTATAATTTACACATGAAACAACATTATATTTAAAAAAATGAATCAATCAGTTCTAGTCCCATTTGTATGTCCAAGAAGACAAAAAGGGACAATAGAGGACATGGGCGTCTGTAGTTGTGGGGAAATTACAGTCTAGTGGTTGTCCCCAGGGCTACTGTGTAGCCTTTCTTCAGTGTAACTGAGCAATAGGCAAAACACTCTTCTCTTCCACAGTTCAGAAACGTCTTCTCTGCAGGTTCCATGATCCATATGAGATGGTTGGGACCCTGCATTACTATAATTTCTCCCAGGACCATTATTTAATATTTAATGTTAGACAAGCTACCCAGCTGTCCTTATATAGCCTAACTAAATCCACTCTCCCCAAGTGTGAAGAAAAATAGAATCAAATTGCAGGCATTCATGATATACAAGTCTTTAATGCTGAACTGAGCATTTGAATGTGTAAAGTCTTCACAACAGATTAATTGTATCACACAGACATTATCACTGGCATTCTAGAAAAAAATTATAACACCATCTGCCTCTATGTTTATCAAATTCAGATTTAAAATGGTATGAGTTAACTGATAGTTCTTGCCTATATGTTTTAAGTTATTAATATCTTGTGTGGGTGTTTTCTTTGTTGTTGTCAGCACAATGTTAAAATGTTTGGATGTATTTCAAAATCTCATTTACTATGAATAAAATGAAAGCCATTTTTATACAGGATATTTATCCCATATTATAAACCTTTAAGTGAATGACCACAAAAGGTCTAGTTCCCATGAATATAAGGATATCTTTGTTTGATGATGTGTGCAATGTAGCAATGTTGTGCTGATTAACTCTTAATTATCAAGCTATTCATGTCACACAAGCACACTTTCCATTTAAAATTTGTATTGAACTAAAAAGTGAATGATCACAAATGTGTAAACTATATTTCTGACAAATAAAGTGATTTTTTCTCCTTTATATATAAGAGACTATCAGCACTTTAACTGGCCACATTTAATTAACCCAAACTTCTCTTAATAGATGTTTACAGATTCAAAATATTTTCTGTACCCTTAACATATGTGGAGAAAATATAATTAATAAATAATGATACAAAGAAAGTTTACTCCACTCACCTGTCTGTTACGTTCATCCATAATCCTCGTAATCTGAATCTTTTTTCTCCCCATAGTCCCCGTTTTTCTTCTCTCTCTCGTCCCTGAAATTATGTATTTTTTCCTTCCTTTTCTTTCTCTTTCCTGTTTCCTCCAAACAAATCTCCTTCTTCAGCACTTGCACAGCTCAGTTCCCAAATTCCTGCATTCGTTCCTGCTGAACAAAAAAGAAAAATTAAATACCACTCTAACAGCAAGTCAGTTTCATAAGAACTATCATATTCTAATTTTATCAAGGAAATAGGCTATACGGAGCTAAAGCAATAAAATGAATAAAAACAACTTTTTGTTAAAAGTATATGGTATATCACAGACAGGAGCATATCAGGTAGGAATGTTTTATTTTTTAATAATGTCGTAAGTAATTTAACAAGTCATTTAAGTGATGCTTTTTTAAAGACTAACACTTGAAATGTATTTTTTTTTGTAAAAAGTTTCCTAATCTTTTTAATGAAATTAGGTGACAATTTCACCCTTCTGTTATGAAAAATTACCTAAATCAGAGAGTTAATGAACCTTTATGTACCTGTGTATGCTAAGTAGGGCAGCTAATTCATTTCTGAAGGGAAAACAATCTCCTGTTTTGACAGCAGAGGTGATAACGTCCCTCGTTATGCAAATAGGATGGACGATTATGAAAGTGCTGTTTGATATATGTAAATGTCAACTAATTTAAATCTAAATCCTTTACTCTTACTTTAAAAAAATTATTGCTGTGAGAACACCGTAAAAATAATATGGAATATTTAATCTTAGATTGCAAGCATCTATCAGCAGTGAGATCTTTTCTTTTTGAAAGCCCTTAAACTACATCTTAGATAACAAGCATCAAAAAAGATAAGCATTGATAGAAAATAAATGGTGCAAAATTAAGATTATTCTTCAATTTATACCATATTTTTATAACAGACCATCCATCCTCTAAATTTAAATATTTACAAACAGACATCACGTCTTTGTGGAGTAAGATACAAAACTGCAGAAGCTTCATATTCCATACTGGCGATCTCTGGGTCATGAATTAAAATTAGAGAAATGATCATCAATAACATGAGGTAAGTCCAAGAAACCCAGAATATTAAAAGTACGTACTTTACTTGGTTTTAAATTATATCTGAAAATACTTGAACACAACGGAAGTTAATTGCTCTGAAATGTGAAAGTTAACAAGAAAGCATTCCACAAAGGTTTCTTCAAGCAACAGCTCCAATTATTCTATTTCGTCTTAGGTCAATGAATGCAACAACTTTACACACTGCTCAGAATTTCCCTGTTTATTTTAGCTGGTGTCTGACAACGGACCTGATAAATTCCCACATGCATTATGTAATGCTAAGCCAATGTCCTGGCTATTTAATAGATTATTTGGCTCCAATTCAAAGTTCTTGGAACAGGAAGGCTGTTACACATTCAATTTGACCATTAGCTGTCTTTTGATTTCTGTAATTTAATTTCTAAACTCTTTATCACCTTGGGTTTTTTTTTTTTTTTTAAGTTTTTGGTGATTATTTAATTGGAGAAGCTATTATGACATAATTAGTTCTGGTGGATTAAGTGCTGCTTAAATACTAAGACTATCCCTTCTCTTTGCCCCATGCCTCTCTGCTAAACTGCAGTTCGGTTCTGCCTCTCAGAATATGTATGTTGAGTAACATTATGACCACACAGTGCTCATCAAAAACTATTGCTCCAGCTGTAATTTTAAATGTTGGAGGTGGTTCAAAATTTTAAAGAGTTGCAGAAATAACATACATTTGACAAATACACATAAAAATGGTTATAACATATTGAAATCACATTAAAATATGAAAAACCCACAAAGCATAATTGCATCATATATTTGATGTTGCTAGACGCTGTCCATCTATTTTTAGAAAAAGTCTTAAATGTCACTCAATGGGGCAACTTTCCTGTGTTTCCTATAGTCTTACCTTAGAAGCAAGCAGCATGTTAGAATGGTATTTCCCATGCATGTTTAAGACCCCAAAGATACAAACAAGCTTTCTCTATCACAGAAAGCCAATGCATGAATCCACAGCAAATGTATATAGGACAATTTCCTTTCCTTTCATTGAGCTGAGGCCAGTGGCACTATCGGCTTACAGGACTATGGCTGCCTAAGCGCTTATTCACTTCAAGGTGGAGGGTCAGGGTGAGCAGACTAGAGTGTGGTGATAAGGCAGAAGAGACAAGAATGTCTACAGATCCTGATTTCAAAATACAAATAACCAAACAAGCAGCGAAACAACCTTGGAGAAAAGTCTCAGAAAGGCAGAGAGAGTTCCTGACGAACCAAACTGAGGAGAGTTCCTCCCTATCACCACCCCATATTTCACAACTTCGAGTGAGACCATTTTTAAAAAGAGCAGAGCAAAGACTTAAAAAAACAAAATTCTTAAAACATGCTGGAAAAAAATTTTGCCAGAGAGAATGTGTGTATGTATCTATGTATATATAAGTGCTTGATAAAAATGCCGTTGAATATATTTTCTTTTTTGAAATATGCAAAGCAATATAGAGAGAAGCAAGTTTAAATTTCAATAGAACTAAAGTTTTGTTTTCTGTATAAATAAGTATTTCTTGAGATATTGTCTTCAGAACATTTCTAAAATGCAAAATTTGGTATGAAGTACACATGCAGAGTAATATGTGGTGATGATGACACTAAGTAACTGGTTATGAAGTAAAGTCTATCATGAAACGTGGTTTAGAACATTTGATTATCGGTCACCACATTTCAAGGCTGTCAGTAAAAATTTAAAGAATTAGGAAGGTCAACAATAGCTCACGCATTGTTTTCTTAGCACATTTTCTCTAACCTAATTTTTATGCAAAACCTATATTTTAAGGTCAGTTTCAAGTATTAATTTGTAGGAGGCCTAGAGAGGTAAAGAAAGAGATTATTTAACTTTAGTAATCTGTAAAACTGTTTTGTGTGTTTATGAAAAAGGATTATAATAGCTTGCCTACATGTAGTAAAATTTCAAGTTATGCAGAGAGCTTTCATTATGTACAATCAATCATAAGCTTAACATAATTCCAACAGCCTTGCCGCTACTTTTTCCACAGGAAAGAAACATTCTTAGAAAATGACAGAGCTACATATAAATAATCAGTAATTGAAAAAAAAAAGAAGAAATGTTCTACTATAGCTACACTCTACAGAGTTACAGTCTTCTGCATTTTTTTCTAAAAAAAAAAAAAAAAAAAAAAAAAATGCCAACCCAGATAAAAGAAAACTAAAATGAGGCTGCTTACTAAAAAGGGGAACTTCATTACGGCAGGCTTCTGTTCATTTTGAGTTTGGCATAAGCAGGCAGAAGAAGGCAAAGTGGTTTGAGACCCAAGTCGAGAAGAATTTCTTCTGGACAGATGCTAAAGATCATTCTCCCACTGGGCTATCTCATTTACAAACAAGTTCCCTTGAGTGACACATACCTCCCCCTTCCATTTCCCTCCTCCCTCCCTCCCTCTTTCTTGTCCTCTTCCTCCCTCCTTCCCTCCTACAAATCTCTCCCAGTAGCACAGAAGAATTTTGACAGAATGGCAGGAAACACGCACACAGACTGGTCAGGGAAGGATATGATGTCAGCAACCACGAACAATAAAAGGTGTAAAGGTGCTTCCTTCCCTAAACTGTTCCAGAAGTGTAAAATGGGAACCAAAACTCTCCACTTCCTTCTCTGAGCAGAACTGTCTGAGTGCGCTGTGCTGCACACCCCACACACAGAGGCCTTGGAGAGGTTCAGATAAGGGACAATGAGGACAATTCAGACCTGGGGCGTGATTTTTAATTTCCATCTTTAAAACACCTGAGAAAAATCCATGTCAGCTCTAGGTTAGTGTTTTATTATGATTGCTTTAAGAAATGAAAATAAGAAAACAAAAAAGTTACTTCATTGAAGTAGCAGATATATCTCAATTATTGTTTACCAGGCCTTAGAAAAATCATCGTACATAGTTAATGCAGTCATATACTTGGAATTTACCCTTTCAGGCAAATGAAAAATTCTATGCAAGCAAATAATAAAAATAGATAAATTAAAACTTTTGGTTAAAAAAAGAATTATGAAAACCGGCGGGAAAAAAAAATCAATGCATGCTGGTAAAATATGCTAATCATTTGTTTGCTCCCACATTAAAAAAAAAAAAAAAGATATACTGAGGGGGAAAAGATTCTTATGGTTATTGAGGCTCTCGAGGTTCTTTAAGAAAATTCAAACTAGGAACCAAAGTATATAACACAAACTTTGCATCTATAGTGAAACTATTTAATCTCCTCGCTATTAGGTTCTTTCTAACATGGAAATGGCATTCTACATAAGGTTTCTGTAGGAAGAAAACCACATATCAAGTGGATCTGAGTCATCATCAGATTTCAATCATCTTCCCACAACACTTTGATTTAGAAGTTAAACATAACCTTCAGTTATGTGTTTTGATCTTAGAGTGAGACTGCCATGCCACATTAAAAGATGTGGGAAGAAATTAATTCTCTTCTCCTAAACTTATCTTTGCAAAGTATGTATTTTGCTAAAATAAGTACAATGCAGTCACTTAAATAAAAACAGCCTATGAATAATGATAAAACATTGAAATATGTGATGCCAGTTTTCAAAAAAATTCTGCTTTTCTTTTATTCGTATTAGCAAATATCTTTTTCATTGACTTACATTTTCACTAATGCTAGCATCCTCAAATAATGTTTCGTAAAAACTCAAAGCTGCAAACTGAGCATACTCTATCACACAACACTCACAACAGTAAATAATACTATTAAATAAATACAAACTGGATACATCGTAAGGGGCAAAAATGATCATAAGCCTAGTTGCTGCAAGCCTGGTATTGCTAAATCAAATAATTAAATGATTCATTATCTTTTTAAGTGGAAAACTTTGCTCAATATGTTACATCTAGTTACATTTAGCTTTCTATTTTGTGATTTGTTTGAAAAATGTATGAAGCATACAATTATATTTTGGTTAAAAGAAACAGGCAGAACTTTTACTTTTTTTCCAATAAGAGCTATTCTGAACTTCAAAAGGTATAACCAGATTACTCCTCCTATAGATGCTCGACTGTGTGATGTCTTGAGTTGAGGAGTATTTCCTTGGCCTTGAAAGTTATCCATTTCTCTCTAAGCTTACCATGTATTTTATAAATGTACCATTACCTTAGTTATTAGTGCAATTTGAGTTTATTTCCAAATCACATACCCAAGACTCATTCTTCTAAGGGTAATAAAAGAACAGCCATTCTTTTCCACTAGATAAATACCATCATGCCATATGCCAATTTATTTTCCCAACTTATTCCAATTTAGTATCAATATGATGAATTTCAAATCATCTTCAAGTCTCAGTAACACAGTACCACACATACAAATAATAAATAATGTTGACCATCTTTTCCAGTTCCTCACACCTGCCATGCTCCTTCCTGCCAAGAGGCCTTTGTGTACTATGCAATTCTTTCTGCCTGGATGTTCCTCCTTTCCTTTTGTGCGTCCTTAACTTCTCCTCCCTTCTGTCTCAGCTTCAGTTTCACCTCCTCAGGAAGTACTCCACGCCCTCCAGATGACATCGAATTTCCCTCTCATAAGATCTAAGCACTAAGTCCTTCTCCTTTGTAGCACTTGCAACAGCTGAAACTGTATGTTTGTTCATCTTCCTCAGCATCGGTTATATTTGTTTGTTTCACCTTTTTATCCCCAGTATATACCCTTAGTGTCAAACATATAAAAAGAGCCAATGACTATTAGTTGATTGACAATCAATTAAGATTTGTATCTCTCAACTGATGTATTTTCTTTTCTTCAGCTTCTATTTTTAATGACTACCACTAAAAATATTTTACTATTTTTGCTTATATAAAGGCAGATTGATAACCTCACTTAATACTTCATCATATTTATATAGCATCTCCTATGTGGAATTAGAATAATTTATACTGAGAATTGGAAGTTGAATGGATTTGGGGATCAGAAAGAACAGGGTTGGAATTCTAGCTTGGTACTTGGACGCTGTGTGACTCCAGAATGATTAACCCCTTGGAACTGTTGTTTCCTTGCCCTACCCATAACTGAGAAAACAATTTTCACTTGTAGGATGGTTATGATCATAAGATGTGGTACTATATGTGAATCCTGGGTACATAGTAGTACTGGGAACATAGCCTACTGCTCGTATGATTGCTTCTGTTTGAAGGCATAAAGTGAAAGTCCTATCATATACTAATGCTATCAAGCGAACAGTGTAGTCCTTACATTTACCATGAAGATCTCACTTTCCAAAACTAATGATTAGCAACTTCTAACAGATAATGCCTCATTTATCCTGTAACAATAATCACCAAATGAAGAATAAATTTACAGTGTTAAAAAAATTAAGAAGTTTCTCTTACATATCAGCTACGGAAGAGCTTCAGGCAGCAAAAGTGGAAATAACTAGGGAAATATATCAATTTTCCCAATGACCACGGCTGCTGAAAACTCTACATTAATGCTTCTAGTCCTACTTTAATATCTTTCCCCAAGGACAAAAAGAGATGAAATGTATGTCAGAAATATAATAAGGCTAAAAAGGAACTCGTTTTCAAAACCCCTGCAATTAATTTAATAAGTGGGCCTAACCTGCCATTATCCGTGACATAAATCATTTTATTTACACAGTTCCAGAATTTAGGAGACACATACCTCTCTACAATTGTATTGCATTATAAACAATTTAATAACTGTGAGGGAAGCATAGTCTCCCTGTCATAGTTATCCATAGTCTATTTTGTCTTGAACACTTTTTTCACACTGCAGCTAAAACAGCATTCTCTATTCCCATGCCAAAGTAAACTCCAAATGTTCTAAATATGTGAAGAACCTTGTGCTACCCAACCCTACCACACCTTTTAGCTTTTCCACATTATATTAGATAATTAATTCAGGGTTCTATCATGTCTTTGCTTTTCTAATTTTTCACAACAGTGCAGCTACTATGTTTTCTTTCAAAGGCCTCTGAGTGATGTGGCAGGGCTCACCACAAAGGTAAAGCCTGCACTGTCATATCACAAAGCAAGAGCTACAATTTAGCATCACAGATAGTGTTCTGTTCCCCAGCTATAACCTCTCAGTAAGCACATGCAGCTGGATTTTTGTTGCTGTTATTGAACAATGCAAGTTAAGCACTAAACAACATCAACATCAGTGAAACAAAATAGTCTGTAAAGCAAGCTAGGCTAGAAGTGGGAGATGTTGCTATTACATATTTTCATGTTATTACAATAAAAACATATAAATTCTGAGATATCTCATGATCCTGTTAGAAAAAAATTGTGTTTGCTATATTCTGCATCTTTAATATATCATATTTCATGATTAAAATGGAAATACTCTAAAAATATTTTTCTCATATGCCTATAAGTGTTGAACATATTTTTCAGTCTTACTGATACATTTGTGTGTGTGTGCACATGTGTGCACAGCACATGGAAAAACACATTTTAGTCTTTCAAAATGTGTAAATGAAACAATAAGGGTACATTTTAAGACACCTGAGTTGTCTTGAATATTACCACCAGTAAATAATCACAATATTATTAAGACTGTGGTGTGAATGCCTAAAAGGACGTTCTCAGTAAAAGCTTTATTTTACTCTGCATTCAAATATTGTTAAATGATTGAAAATTATGTCCTTGAAAATAACTTGCTGCTTTCATTGTTTATTTTCCAATTTATTTAACATCTAAAGATGACCTTGAAATGGGAAGAAATACCATTGTCCCCCTGCCAATGATTTTGTTGTACATTAAAGAGAAAATTCTAGATAAATCATCGTTATTTAAGTGGAATGTCATTTATTTTTATCTCTAAACCTTACACATTTAGAAAGTTCACATAGAATCTTTACATGCTAAAATATGTGATGTTCAAAATGCTATAATACTATCTCTCAAAATATATATGATATTGCTATTATATGTAGCTCCACATAGAACTCAGTGATTCATCAATTTTTCCATTTCTCTTCATCTCTTTTATAGCATCCCAATCAACCTAATTAAGGCTTTGTTCATCTGAAACCTCTGATGACAATTTGTTTAACTCTGTCCCACTGTGGTCTTCTTATAAGGAGAATTAAATCTGATCTTCTGACAGCAATCATTAAATGATCCCAACTGGCCCCAATTAAGCCACATGGCTCATGGGCTTCCATACAGTCAAGTGCCAAGTTCTCTGTTTCATTTACACATTGTTCTTTACCTTGGTTTATTTTCTTAAAGCCAGTTAAGCATGTGTCTTATCAAGTGGAACTAAATTTCCTTATGTACATTAGCTCAAGACACAGTGCGTCAAGTGACTGCACACCGAAGTATCACATAGGACATCTGAAGCCATTCTACATAGCTGCAGAGGTACTAGCGAAAAAGAATCTTTACATTTGTTTACTCCTCCTGAAATTGACCCACATGTACATTCTCGAAATAATACACGTGTTTAAACAGTTCTAGCTAACATAAATCAATAATAACATCTCATTTGGCTTGTTTATAATGATCTTTTAATAGAAAATTCTCTGCATTTAGAAGGTGGGGTTAATATTCCATTTTTTTTTAAATCTCTTTACCTCCCTCTAAAAAAGCAGTACCAAAGTAAGACTTCTGAAGTTAACCTTTCTTACCCTTAATTTCTGCTCTAATTTTTTCACATGTGCTCAATTGTAAGTTCTGTAATGATGTTCCCAGGCCTTCCTACAAGCGCAGGTAGCCTCAGGATTTAGAGCTCATTGATTGTGTGCTACTCTAGGGAAATGACTGATTAAAAACAGCCTCATGAGGAGGAGTAGCTCCTATTCACATCTGGCTCATATGATTCTAAAGTCTAATACCTGTATGAAAATTTGATCCATAGATTTAGATTTTGAACAACTGCAGCAGTTTACCTAGAATACTTTAGATGTCAAAGCAGAAACAGTTAAATTAATCCCACTATGACTGGTGTCTGACACAGGTTCTGAAGGCTTTAATCAATTAACCTACTTTCTTCTGAATATAAACAAACACACTGTATTTTTATATCTATTCTAATTATGGCTATCACTGATCATCTGCTGGTATTTGATGCAGGATATCTGTCATAGTTCTCAGAGCAGATGGATTAGAACATATCTGTCCATCCTAATCATACATTAAAAAATGTTAGAGAATTGAAATGCATGCTATGCATCTTATAGGACATTAGCCTTGATGGGACATGTAATTATTTTTATGACTCGACCAACAGATGTAACTGCAAAGAAAATACAATGGAATTTTTAACATAGTGATATATTTGGTAACTCCAGGAAAACTATTATGTGCATCTTCTTTATGATAACTAAATATACACCTGATCATCTATTCACTTAATAACTGTGTTCTTCTCAAAAGAGGAAAATTCAAAATATTTGTTACAAAATGCTGATGATCTAGAAAATACTTACCAGACTTACAACTGACTTTTTAAAATGTGTAATAATGAACTAAAATTTTAGTAAACCAAAACAGACACCGGATGTTGAATTATGAAATATTTCTCATGTATTATAGTAATCTCCAATAAGATTTGATGTTAATTTTAGAGCATGCTTCTGCTAAAAAGGGCAAACCCTGCAACAGATTTAGTACAAAGAAGCTGAAAATATCCTGTGGAAAAAAAAAATCTGTAGAGAAATCAGCCAGCCCAAATCCTGCCATTACTCAGCACTGTAGTGACGTGCGGATGTTTGTAGTGGTTTGAGGAGCCAGCAGGGGTGGAAACTCTGCGTACTCGACTCCAACATGATTGCAATTGAACCTCATCAAAGTAAGAGCTCATAATTTGTCACAGAAAACAGCCAATTAACATATGTTAGAAAAAGGCTTCATAAAGATAATATATGATTAAAGACCCAGTGCAGCTGCTGAAAATCAAAACTATGCATTTAAAAAAGAAATCTCAGCCTAAGCTTCCGTATGGTTAAACTGATAATGGCTACTATGATTTTTTTTTAAGTAGAAAAATATAATTACAGTGCTTCTTATAAGTTTGGGGTTATGGCAAGGGAGAACTGGGTACTGTGGCACTATTTACTATGTCTTACTTAGTTCTATAAATAGTTGAAGCCCTTGCCAAAACTCTGTAGTTACTTTGTTATAGTGCTATTTTAAAACACAGACCTTCATTGTGAGCTAAATGGCCTTCAGGATGCACTTTGTAGTTATAGCATTCCTCTCAAAACTATATCCTCCCTTTATCTGTGCAAAGCTCCAGAACAAGAGGCCTCTCCATGACTGCCCTGGCTCACTGGAGAACATGCTGGGGCTGTGTAACACACTGTTTGAATACTTCAGAACTTCTCTCAGGGTGATGGGCAGGAAGGGTGACAGTTAAATGTCAGAAATGAAATTAAGGCACACACATGGAGTTCGGGTCCTCTAACAGGATGCAGTCCATGCTACCTGTCACAGCTTTGGAGCAGACCAATTACATGTGACATACTCGGTGTATTCTGATAGTAGATTTCAGGTTGGACTACATGGGAATCAAACCCTGGTTAAATCACTGTAACAGGGTATACCGTGAGCCAAAATCATGATGCTTAATATCACAGATATCAGTGACAAAATTCAATCATTAGTCACAGAGACAAGAAGTTGTCAAGCATGATGCTACGTGCCAGGGATACCACTGAAAACAGAACAGAAGGTCTCGGTCTTCGTGAAGCTTATGTTCTAAGGCGAAAAGGGGCAACACACAAGTGCACCCATATGATGATTTTAGATACAGAAGTGCTATTGAGAAGATATCGCAGTAGAATGGACGAAGGGGTGATGAAGTGAAGAAGGGCAGAGGTGGGCATCCATTGGGTTGATTTATAGGGAAGGGTTATTTGAGGAGATGATGTTTGAGGAAAGTCTTAATCCATGATGGAGTCAGACGTTATCTGGAGGATGATTACTCCGTCACTGTGCCTGTCACTGGTGGTACAAGCCTGGCCAAGTCATAGTTTTCTAAACCCCAGTCTCTTCCTCTATAGAGTGGGAATAGTAACAATATATACATTCTATTATGAGGTTGTGAGGCTCAAATAAAAGACAAAACTACATTCATTTGTAAAAATTCAGATGGATACCACTCAATTTCATATACTCATTGTCTAACTTGCTTCCTTCACTTTGATGTTATATAATTTTATAAAAATTATAACTACTTTGAAGCCCTAGGAATATAGCATAATGCAAAATATTTCTAAATTGACATCAGTTGAGTCCAAAAGCATATCTTCCCTTGAAATGTGAATATTTCATGATGGCAGTGGCCACTGGTTGAAACAGCTCTTTTCATTTCACAGTGCTAACTATAGATAACACCATGAAGAATCTGGTAAATACAGTGCAAAATTTCTGCAAGCGTAAAATATAGAATTATATAAAAATCACACTTTTTAAAATTTGAGAAATAAACAATTTTACAACCATACTAATGTAACTTGTCCATGGGCGAGGTTGATTTATTTCCTCTCTCAAAGGACCCAACTCCCAAGTAATCATCAGAGCTTTGATTAAGATGTCAGCAATATTTGAAAATCCCAGTGTCTCACGGTATTGGAAATATTCATGTGTCTTTGGACATCCCCACCTATAGAGCAAGCTGTGTAGCCTCAAGCCAAACAGATTAATTTCCAACTTGGAATGAATAGACAAATTGAATTATCTAGTATTTTAAATGAAAGCATTTTTTAAGAAAAAAATACAGTCCCAGCGCAGTGGCTCACGTCTGTAATCCCAGCACTTTAGGAGGCCGAAAAGGGTGGATCACCAGAGTTCAGGAGTTCAAGACCAGCCTAGCCTACATGGTGAAACCCCGTCTCTACTAAAAACATAAAAAGTTAGCTAGGTGTTGTGGTAGGTGCCTGTAATCTCAGCTGCTTGGGAGGCTGAGGCAGCAGAATCGCTTTAACCCGGGAAGCAGAGGTTGCAATGAGCTGAGGTTGTGCCATTGCACTCCAGCCTGGCCAAGAAGAGTGAAACTCCGTCTCAAAAAAGAAAAACAAACAAAAAAATACAAAGGCAAGAATTACAAATTCTAATAAATAGAAAACTAAAGGACAACAGGCTCCCACTTTAATTTTTAAGGTTGTGAAACAGAAATGTCTAATGACAAATGATAGTATTTTAGGGAAAGAGGTCAAAATTTCCTATGCCTTAAGGAATTAGGGGTATATATTTTCAATTCTCCTCTTTTTTGGAGGAAGTTGTAAATAAATTTGATTCTCCATTCCAAACCATTTTCTTCTAATTTCCTGTTTCATGAACATAATTTATCAGTTTTAAAATAGCGTAAGTTATATAATTTACCATGAAGCCTAAATGAACACTTACCGATTTTCATTTACAATCAATCAAATGCCCGACAAAAGAAACATAAATTTGAAAGTTTTTAAAAAATAAACACTATATTTTTCTTTTCTAAATGTATCATGGTATAGATATTATAACAAAAAATTGCATTTGATTTTCTTCTCAGTGCTAACCAATACTTCACATTATATTCTCACCTCCCTCCCTATCTAGTAAGATGACCTCTGGGGTACATTTGCTTCACCCTCCAAAACCCAGTCATGACTGCATACAAACCAGACATGGAAATATGAGTTTCTCCTCTCTACTTGTAGCATTCCCCACTCCATTTTTTCATTTCATCACCTTTCTTTATCTCTTTTTCCACATGTTTGGAACTGAGGGGATATGGAAAGTGAAACTGTCAAAGAGCTAGGAATAGAGGTGTTCTCAGACGAGCAAAATGTTTCCTCCATACAATCCAGGCAGGGCAAGGACAGGCACGCTGCAGAGGGATGTTGCCCCAGGCCAGAGTGAGCTGAGACAGTTTCTAGGCCGAAGGCCTAGCAGGAGGCTCCTTATCTCAGCGTGTCTACACATTCTGTCCCAGGCTGTTTTCAAGGATAGCCCAAGTCATCCTCAGCAGATAACACTAAACGGAAAGTATTACAGTGCTTCCCTTGTAAAAAAAGACTATGTACTATAGATCAGAAGTTACTAAAATGGATCCTATTTTAGCCTGATTCTCTCAAACCTAGACTCTAAAAGAAAGCACTCTTGGGTGGGGGCAAACTCACGACTTTCCTTTCCTTAGAGATCCCAAAGTGCCTAAATTAGCATTCCCCAAAGTGGATTCCAGAGATTACTGGTTCCTAAGATTTTAACAAGCTGTTCCTCAAAAAAAAAAAAAAAAAAAAAAAAGTTCAGGAAAACCGATTTATTTGTTATAGGACTTTTCATATTTTTCTACATGCTGAATGCCAGAATCTGGACTATTTCCCAATGTATTTCAGATATCCCTTGGAAATGCTAGCTTTAAAGAAAATAACAAGCTTCTTCCCTCTAACCACTGAATACACTGCAGTGCTGAAATACCTCAAATACTTGGCTCAGTGCTTGGCACAAGGAAAATATAATGGTATTGCTGAAGACATGATAAAACAATGGAAAACTTTTTTTTTTCCAGTTTTACAAAGAAAGTGCAAACACGAGACCAGGTGCAGAAAACTGTTGTTCACTTGAAGTAAAAGTATTAGTAAATTATTTTGCCATTAAAGAGTGCAATTTGTTTCCAAACCCCAAAGCACTAAGTGCAAAGCAATATTGCACAGTGGAAAGAAAGCTCCATTTGGAGTCAGACTCTCAGTTGGGTTCACTAGCTACCCAGTGAACTTTGGGCCAGTCAACTTTTTTAAGTCTCATTACCCTCAGACATAAAAAGCGAGCTGGGTTCAGTTTCTAAGATGCCTTTCAAGTTCCTAATGGTATACATTCAATAAAGGAGGAAAGCAAAACAAAACCGAAAAAATGAGGGTTGGAATGATTCTCACAAGAGTATCATCCTAGAGAAACCATAAATTGGCAAAGAAGTTATTGTCTGGATAAACAGAATTGTTTTCTTCCACATTTTAAAATATTGAATGATATGTTCACCTCAGCCTCAAGCAATATAAACAGTTAAGATCAAGGTTACACTATGCACTCTGGACCACTAATCACATTTAGAAGTTTAATAAATACATAATACCTAGGAAAATATTAAGGTATTGAAAGCTTTACATGTATTAACTCTAATCCTCAAAACAGCCTATGAGGAAGGCACTATTACAATTTCCATTTTACAGAAAAGAAGGCTGGAGGACAGAGTGGTTAAGTAACTTACCCAAGGTCACACAGCTACTGTTAGAGCTGTAATCAATATAAATATATCAATATATCAATATTGCATCAATGTATCAATCCAGTCTCACACTCAGAGAGTCGAATCACATACTCTGTTACTTCTCTATGCTGCTAAGTGGTATTCAAGGGAGTACTTAAAACTTAAAATTCTATGTAGAAAATGTGATGTTCAGGATTTGGTGGAATCTACAAATTATTTTTAAAATGAGTGTTCTTCAACTCATCTCACATTTTCTTATTCTTGATGGCAAAAATGAGTTTACTTCCCTGGGCCAGCAAGGGAATAGAATGTAAGTTAGATATTTGTCTTTACTATTATAATTTACTGAATGATCATCAGTAGCTGTTTTTGGTTTATTTGTTTTTTTTCTACTTTCTACAAATGAATGTGGTTGTTCACAAGGAAAACCAGGTAAATGTATACTGTATAAATCAATATATATTCTTCACAGTTCCTGGAAAAAGAAACCCAAAAGAGTTGTCTTCCTGATAATGGGTCAGGAGAGCCAATTTCACTTATGATGAAGGTAAGAATTACCCGAATTCTCATCTGAGAATTACAGTTGAGAATTACGCAGATATCTCATCCCCAAAGCTTGAAGCAGTCATCTTGTTTTCTTTCAAAGTACCTTGAGTAGTTTTCTAAACCACACCTAACCAGCTCTGGTATGACCCTGGCCACTATCCTTACTCTCCTCCCCTTGCCACTCCTCTTCTTCCTTCTTGTTAGCTCTTCCTCTTTCTTCTCCTTATCTCCTCAAATTATGGTCTACTACAAATCCTTCTATTTACAGGGAAGTTTCCACTTCAAACTTTTATAAAGTTACATACTTCTTCAGAATACTTTGTGTTTTAGAGCTCTGAGTTTAATTGTGCAATTCAATCTCTATAGGTACATTATTTTAGAAGCACCTTTATGGCTATCAACTTTATAAGACACACACCTAATAAAATATACTAATTGTATAAAAACAGCTGACATAATTGGCAATATATTTATAATTTTTGGAAAATACTGCATATTTTGGTGCATTATAGAAGTTAATATCACAATTTTTTCACAATGTATTGTGTAGCCTTGCTCTATCAGAGCCTATAGAATGAGGAAGTAATCATGCATATATATATATATATATTCAGCATTTGTCAGACTTTTTTCCTACTTTCATAGGCAGAACACCATGTACCTATATTTGTACATATATAGTACATCTATATTCACTTATATAATTATATATGTTATTGTACTAGTTGATGAGAACAGGTCAGAACCATTCAAAAACTCCATAAGGCAACAATGCCACATTATATCTATGTCTGTATCTATCTATCTGTCTATCTATCTATCTATCTATCTATCTATCTATCTATCTATCTATCTATCGTATTTATCTATCAAGCTATCTATCGTATTTATCTATCAAGCTATCTATCTATCTATCTATCTATCTATCTATCTATCTATCTATCTGTCTACCTACCTACCTACCTACGTAAGACTGAGTTCAATTTCAGATGCTGGGCAGTTGATGGTGCAAAGTGAATGCTCAAAATGGCTGCTTCTCTATCCCATGCACTCCAAGAGGACTTCTGGTAAACAGGAAATCTCAGATTTGTAATTCAGTAAGAAAGAATCTGTTGGCAAATATTGCCTTTCAACGTGAAGACACCTCTAGGATAATTTTTATGTCAGTATCCCTCACGCATGTTTGTGGGTCCAGTAATAAGTGTTCTGAAAAGGGAAGAGTGTGCATATTACTCTTATATGCTAAAAAAGCGGACATTTCCATCAAGTAACTAGTTCACATACCCAATTATTGTTTGGTCACAATCCTGATGATTCTGAATTTCAAAATTATATGAGTGTTTGTCTTTTGTATCTTATGAAATAGAAAAACAATAAGTATAGAAAAACCTCTACCAACTCCCTTTGAAAAAAATTAGTTAATATGAATATTTAGTGTTTCACTAAATTTACTACGGAGAATTCCAGAATGGACTTGGAAATTTCAACTGCCTTAAAATGGATCTTTATGAGAATGATAAATTTTGCCATGTCAGAAAAGAGAAAAAAATCTTTTCTTTTGGTTAGAAATACAATTTGTATTTTCCATTCATCTAAGGTAACAGTAGAAACGCTGGACATTAATATTGGCAAGAGTTATGCAGGGTCATATCATTTTTCCCTCCATCAGATAATACCATACCCAAATTATTTCACAAAGATTCCACCTCTCCTATTTTTAAGGCCTTCCGGAAAAGGAGCAACATAACCTTCCTCAGTATCCTATTTTGATGTTGCACAACTCTCACTCTCAGGAAATTCTTACTTATAGCTAATCCCTCACGGAATACTTTATGTCCACTCCTCTTGTTCCGTCCTTTGTACAGAGAACAACATTTGGTGATCACATCCTCATGTCATACACTTCAAGACTGTGTATTGCTTTGTATCTATTCTGTTAATCTTCCCTTACATTGGGTTTTATTTCTTCGCCATCTTTGGAGCTCATCATTTCCCATCAGATTTGCCTAGATCTCTGCAGTCCAAAAGTATACACAGTCCTTGAAAAGTGCTTTTGTTGTATAGTCTTATCAAATAAATATTTTTATTTATCCACACACTGCATGAATTTTAAAGTAAATGTTTGCCTTTGCACTTATTTCAATTTTGTAATTTTTCCCTTACCAGATTTGTTTCTAGCCAACTCTTCCACATTTTGTATTTGGAGAGTTTATTTTTTTTTCTCCTTGGCTTCAAGATTTCTGACCACTTCTCTAGTTTACCAAGGTTATGCTGAATTCCTATCTTTCAAGGGCCAGACCTCAAGCACTCTTTATACAGGATTTGTTGGCATTTAAAATGTAATGAGTAAATTATTTAATTCACTATTCCTTTAGCTACCATTAAAATCTGTGTGTGGTTTAGATGATATTTTCCCAATTTATGGATGAGGATGTCATATGGTAGAAAATCAAAAGCCTTAGAAAGTTGAAATTATACCTATCCTTTTTCCTTCACACTTTATTAACAAAGATGAAAATATTCTCATAGGACCAGTTCTTATATGATGCTACGTTGCTTAATACACCCTGAACTTTTTAAGATAAATAACCCATGGATTTCATGGCAATTATTTCCTTGTACATTTTTAAGTCTGCAACTAAGACAATTACTAACTGTGGTTCCCAGCGTCATCCTTCATTTAAGAAATGTTATCAGTGTGATAGTCAACTCCTAGTCTTACTCAAAAATTCTTAAGACTAGCAGCCTGTGGCCTCATAATGCCATTACTATTGAAATGATCTTAGGGCTGGGTGCTGTGGCTCACACCTGCACGCCCTGCACTTTGGGAGGCTGAGGCAGGTGGATCACTTGAGTCCAGTTCGAGACCAGCCTGGGCAATATGGTGAGACTCTGCCTCTACAAAAAATTTAAAAATTAAGTAGGTGTGGTGGCACATGCCTGGAGTACCACCTACTCATGACGCTGAGGCCAGAGGATCGTTTGAGCCAAGGAGGTTGAGGCTGCAGTGAGATGTTGTTGCACCACTGCACTCCAGCTTGGGTGACGTAATAAAACCTTGTCTCAAAAACAAAAACAAAAACAAAAAAACCAACAACAAAAAAACTGATCTTAGGCTTTAGTGAAACCTTTCTAGGAGGAGTTCCATGAAATTTGTTTTGTTCCTTAGTATCAATGGATTCCGTAAGTCATACATACTTGCATTATATTTCATGTATGTGGTTATAAACATGTGTTCATTTCACTGCTTAATAAAGGTGAAAAATAAAGCAAAGAAGCATTTCATTTATTCCTTCACTCAACAAGTTTTTCCTGAGTCACTACTATGTTCAAGGCACTATTCTATGTAATATGTCAGGGAATGAAACAGACAAAAATTCATGCCCTGGTGGAACTTACACACTCCTGGTAGCACATCAAAAATGGGCTACATTTTATTTTATCTTTTGCTGTCGTTTTTGGTTAAACAAATTCATAAAAATCGTCTTTTAATTTTGATTCTCCTTATCCAACTTTAAGCCCTATTTCTTAGAACTTTTATTTCTATACAATTTTAAACTTCTCCTATTCTCATAATACATTCAAATTTCCATTCCTCATACAGCTCTTTCTTTAAAGGCTTGTGATTTCAGATGAAGTGTTCTTTGACCATTTGTGCAATCCTCTATGTTACATACTATATTTTATAAGAAATACCTTGTAATATTTACAAGTTCTTTGAAATCTGCTCCATTAAAATTAATCTTTTCTATTGTTGACTTCTTCAGATCTTTAATTCCTATCTGTGTTTGGGTGCTAAAATATTGAGAATCTGGCCAATCACCAGGTTTGATGAAAACTAAACTCTTTAATTAATAATATTTTCCTAGCTTTACTGAAAGAAAAAAAATCTAGTAAAACAAGAAAGCTAACTCACTTTCATGTTTTCTGGTATTACATATCTGTGGCGTCTGTGACTGTAATATTTAGATATTTCTATTATATGATGATGAAAGCAAGTAATCAATGACTCTAACATATAATAAAAGACAGTGGATTAGAAACAGTGCAATTACAGATGTCAACAATATGCAAAAAAAAAAAAAAAAAGAGAAGCTAAACAGTGAAAAAAAATTTCCTGAGAATTCATTAATTTAACAGCCACAAAGTTACAGTCAATAAAGAAATGGGAAACATTGTGATAGTTTCTTTGCCATAATTTCAATTTTCATTAAGTATGTTGAAAAAATTCGCAGGAAGAAAAAGGTGAGATAAAGGAGAAAACACCTTATGTGTAGCTAGATGTCTACCAGTATGTCAACTTCCTAGATAAATTTTTCATGTGCTTATGAGAATCTAAATAATAATAATCTTCTTTAAAAAGACGATATGCTAGGTTAGGATCTCAATAATTTGTGAAGAAAAGCAACTTTTTCTTTTCCAGAATCCTTGAAATTAAGCGCGGGTTCTATTCAGTGAAATGTGTGGACTGGAGAGGGCACGTGATGATGATGACCACAACATCTGCCCAGAGAAACATACTGCCCCTCCTTCAGTCCTGCTCTAGAAGGAGAAGGAGGGTATGACGAACAGAGATTATCAGTGGCTACTGATTGGTAGCCACAAAAGACTGAGTTATTTTGGAACATCTCGATATATAGGGGGTGGTATCTTCTCAACCCTAACGTTTTTCCTATCTCACATTTGGGAGACATGAAGGGCTTTATAAAAATCTCTCTAGTTATTTAAGTATTTTGCTTTTTTAAAATTTTTTTAAATCCTACGGTATAAAAAGCATTTCTATTTGGGTATCTTACTCCATTATCCATGTGAGATGGACAGACATGTTATATCACGTAAAATATTGTTTGTGTATTATTTAAATTTGGTTCCCCCCAAAAAACCCTCAATGGTGAACCAACAAATTGTTGAAATTAAGCTAAAAAAATCAGTCTATCTTTGGAATTCTATTGAGACATTGCAAAAATGAGGCAGACCAATTATTAGGCAGATAATTTACATTACACAATTACATTTAAACTGCATTTTTCATGTGTCTGAAATTCAAGTTTTATACCTCATTCATTTTTTTTCTAAGACTCAATTTCTCCACAACGAAGTGAGAGGTGTTAACTATGTAATATATATGTTTCTTCTATATGTAATTAAAAATTTTATTAGTTATGATCTATTGAAACAAATATCTATGACTTTATCTAATCCAGAAGATTATGTTAACAGATTCTATTTCAAGTTGCAAACACAGAAGAAAAAATCTGAAGAAATAAGTGTGAAAATTGGCAACAAAGTCTTAATTTGTGTTTGATTGTTCGATGAAACTTGTTTTTTTGTTTTTTTTTTTTTTTTTTGAGACAGAGTCTCGCTGCTCTGTCATGCAGGCTGGTGTGCAGTGGTGCAATCTTGGCTCACTGCAACCTCCACCTCCCAGGTTCAAGCGATTCTCCTGCCTCAGCCTTCTGAGTAGCTGGGACTACAGGCATGCATCACCACGCCCAGATAATTTTGTATTTTTAGTAGAGATGGGGTTTCACCATGTTGGCCATGATGGTCTTGATCTCCTGACCTCGTGATCCACCCACCTGGGCCTCCCAAAGTGCTGTGATTACAGGCATGAGTCATCACACGCCTGTGAAATAATTTTAAATCATCCTAGTAAAAGTGGTAAAATTTAATGAACATGCCCCAGGCATGTTATTTCTATATTTCAATTGGACCTTAATCTCCGGTAAGTTCGTAATCTCATGATTATACTTCATATTGTATTTCTGTTGAGGAAATCAAGGCATTGAAAAAATGCACAATTTGTCCAACTTTATATTGCAAGTAAGCAACAAAACTGGATTTTGAGATAAGGGAGGCTGACTCCAGATTCTAACTTCTTGAAAAGTCCTAAGGAAATATTTTTATCATGTTGTTTTTCACTTTTATATGTCAAAGTCCGAAATCAGTTGATAGTGATATACATATATCAAATTCAAGTACATCCATGATCAGAGCTTTTACCTAAAAATATACCACAAAATTTATTTCTTATTTGATTAGAGAAGGGTGTTTTGTTTTGTTTCTGCTTGGCTTTTTGTTACCATCCTTTGAAAACTGGGAAAATATACTGCTATCTGTAGTCTTAATATAGTACACCAAAAATACTAAGTAAATCTAACTTTTTCTCTGATTCAAATTATATTTCTTAATGCACTTCTATTTAAAGTCATTCCAAAAACAACTCTTTTCCCTATGGTTAAGATTGTAAACAGTGTTATAAAATACCAGCAAGTATTTACTTACAACTTATAACTAGGGATAAGATATCTCTAATTTTCCATTTGGTGTATGTCTTAGTAATGTAAACATAATTAGGACTCTGACTATATAGATTAACTTGACAATGAATTGGAAAAAGGTGCTGCTAAAGGTTAAATGTATAGAGGAACTGGTAAGAAATGCCGTATT
Source organism: Rhinopithecus roxellana (assembly GCF_007565055.1). Taxonomy (NCBI): domain Eukaryota; kingdom Metazoa; phylum Chordata; class Mammalia; order Primates; family Cercopithecidae; genus Rhinopithecus; species Rhinopithecus roxellana. Next base: position 137,062,916 of record NC_044551.1, on the reverse strand, counting down.
CTGCAATTTATTGAACATGTCTTATCTAATAAATTTCTATGCCCTTCTTATCAAATGATTCTTAAGAGTTCTGTGTATGAAAATAGTTCACTTTGTGCATTTAAAATAACCCATTGATGGTAAGCAACTTTCTAATACCTTACAATAGATAGGATACTAAAAGATGTCAATGACCGGTGAACCTGTTTTAATTCCATAAGTTAATTAATTTGAACTGCATGTAAAAGTTGAAGCTAGAACGAACATTACAAAAAACGAACACTGAACTGCAACTGTCACATCCTCCCGTGTCAATGGTGCCTATAATTGCTGTTGTCAACAGCTGCTTCAAATTGCCAAAAGACCCCAGAAACAATTCAGGAAGGAAAAGTTTTTAAATGGATCCACATTATGGAAAAAACTTCCTTTATAGTCACTGTTCATTTCCTGCACTGAAATATGACGTAGAAGCAACTGTAAGTAAGAAATTATGACCTACTTAAGGGCTTTTTAATAAGTCAAACTTTCATTATGTGAAACTTCTTTTTTGTAGTCATTTCAGTACCGCCATACCACTAAATCTGAGGTTATAGCAGCAGTAGAAGTATTGAGAAAGATCACACTTTTACTATTTGTCATTATCTTTTCCATTCATTTACCTGAATCTTATGCATCACAGTTACCTTCCTGTGTGATAAGGTTATCTGAAGTAGGAAACAAGCAATAATACATACGAGTCTTCTATGGTAAACATCTCAGAAGTTGGTGATAAAAATACACATTTTTATCTTATATAATCTAAATAACTTTTAAATGGTAATAACACTAACTTATGCTGCAGAAAACTTTTTTTTTTTTTTTTTTCCTGAGATGGAGTCTTGTTCTGTCGCCAGGCTGCAGTACAGTGGTGCGATCTCAGCTCACTGCAACCTCCACCTCCTGAGTTCAAGTGATTCTCCTGCCTCAGCCTCCCAAGCAGCTGGGACTACAGGTGCACGCCACCATGCCCAGCTAATTTTGGTGCTGATAATTTTTATAAAACACATAATAAAAGAATTATCTTAACATCAAATTTTCAGTCTATATCTTCTTGACATGTGTTTTCTGCTTATTAGAACTTTGTTAAAAGTGGTATAACATTCAATTACACATTTACCCCATAAGAAAAATAAAATATACTTCAACTCTTTTTTTTTTTTTGGGGGGGGGGGGGATGCATTCTAGCTCTATTGCCCAGACTGGAGTGTGGTGGCACGATCTGAGCTCACTGCAACCTCCACCTCCTGGGTTCATGTGATTCTCCTTACCTCAGCCTCCTGAGTAGCTGGGACTACAGGTGCCCAACACCATACCAGGCTAATTTTTGTATTTTTAGTAGAGACGGGGTTTCACCATGGTGATCAGGCTGGTCTTGAACTCCTGACCTTAGATGAGCCGCCCACCTCTGCCGCCCAAAGTGATGGGATTACAGGCGTGAGCCACCATGCTTGGCCTACTTCAACCCTTTACGAAAGTGCAACAAATATACGGCATTTCCCCATAAGGACAGAAAAATGACAGCAGCAATACCACGGAGTAAACTGTCATTTCAGAGAGCAAAGGGAAAATGAAAATCATTACAAAAATCACTTTATAATATTTTTGTTAGGATAAAAGGAAATTAAGCAGTAAAATTCCAAGGAGAACTCTCTTTGTGCTCAACATGGTAGAAATATCATTCAAACACAGTTTATCCCTGCAGGGAGATTACCTGTAATGCCACCAAGGTCACTGTCAAGTTGTATTAATGGCCATGTTCAGTATGTCAGTCACATGAGTTAGAGCTGCCTTCTTCTTTTTTCTACTGCATAATGACCAGCCTCTAAATGCACACTGACAAATTGAGGTGAGTGAATATGTTTTTCCAAAATATAGATCGAAGAGTTTCATTCCACCAACTCTTCTATTTCAGTTGTACCAAACACGTGGAATGGATACAGTCTGGCAGGAAAGAGGTTTTAAATATTCCACTTTGAAAACTGAATCATTTTTGAAATGGCACTTTGAATCTTAAAGGGAATTATTTGTGGCTGCATTGTGATTTTTCTTTCAAATGCACATTTGCTTATATTACTGCAAAAGCACAAAATATTTTTTAAATGTAGGAATGACATTTTTTATATCGAAAATGTCACTGGAACATGGAGTTAGCAACAGAATGATTTAGTATTCAACAGTTAAGCTCTATTGCAGATTTGTAATTTTCATTTATCAATATTATTCATCATTTACAGAAGAAATGTGAGAGTGTGGACATATTGTCTTTTGAATATATCTACTGACTGGAGTGTAGCAGTCATATTTATGTACTTAGAGTGAAAATAGATTAACACATCTCCTTTACAGGACTTATATTTAAATAGAATAAATCACACCCTGAAAGAATAAATGATATTCTAGTATGTTATAATAAGACTTGCTCATAGAAGACATCTCTATTAAAAATGTATCACTTTAGACATAGAATACCAATGTAGTCCTAGCTTTGGGATCAGCAATCTATTACAATATCTGGAAATTTAGCAATTTCAATTTGCAATTTGCTATCAGAACTCAGTACTGATTTCTTTGTTTCACTTACATACTTTAATTCACCAAAACATTACTGAAATGGCTGGGAAAGAAAGAAGACATGAAGAAGCACTTCCCTGCTTATATCAGCTGACCGGGACAATATTTTAAAACTATATTTAGAAAAAGATCAAAAGAGCTGAGTACAGCGGCAATTCTCTGTGCCAACTTCCTCTATTACCACTTTTCTTTTTTTTTCACTTGGTGACTTGACTATACAACATATGTTAAAAAAAAAAAAAAAAAAAAGGGAGAGAGAATAATCCCAGGACCTCTAGATAGAATTTTAACATGTGAATCTGATACATAAAATTAGGACAGAAGATCAGACACCAATCTATACCTTTCATATGAGACCACCATTTCTATTTTGTTTATCTCATTTATATTTACACAATTTTCGTTAATGACTTGGATCGCAAATGCATTACAAAAGAGTTCCTCAAATTTGAATTTGAACACAAACAATGATTATCTAAATTACAAAAGTTAGAGTGAAATAAATTCCACTTATAAAGTACATAACTAAAAAGTGGCAATACACAGAGTGCAAATAAACTTCATTCAGCACACTTACAATTGTAACTAGCAATTGGGCACAAAATGTAACTAAAAATCCATATATAATATTTTACCTGAGATTTTAAATATTTAATTGTCATAATTTTTCAAAAGATGACATAGAATAATTTGCCATTTAAAAAATTCCTCAAAAGTAGAGAGCAGAAAGACGTTGTGGAGAGAATCTACTGGATTTAAAAACGTAATGATGATCTGTATTTGAAAGACCAAAGTTATAGTGGCCAAAACCATTTTAGTAGGGGATAATAAAGCTAGTTCCAGAAAATCGATTGAATGGCTGCAACTTTCTAGTTATGTCACATCTCTTACTTCATAGAATATTGGGTAATTTTACACGGATGAAAATTATGTCCTTACGGTAAAAACTCCCATTTTCACACATCTCTATCTCTCTACATAGTAATCATAGTAGGCAATATGCTAAGTGCTTTATGCATATTATTTAATTCTTATAATTATTCTAGTCACAATAAGGTAGATAAGCTGAGGCACATTTTGAAAACTTCAGTAGTGTAACTTCTCACTCCACACTGTTAACTAGTGATTTGCAACTGCAGTAAGAACATTATAAAAATGGGCAGCTGATGAAAATTAAGTTTGGATTGTGGTAAAACAATTGACACTCTTGGGGATACAAATTCCGTTTACCTATGTCATTCTTCTCTGTGAAAGAGTTAGTTAAAAGATTCTCCTTACTAATGAATAAGGTATTTAGAGTTCTTAATGGGCAATGTAGAAGTAGTATGTGTTCTTCGATGACACAAAAATTCTTCAATATTGGAAAATACCTCTTAAAATAATATTATTGTGAGCCAGGTGTGGTGGCTCATGCCTGTAATCTCAGCACTTTGGGATGCCGAGGTCGGCGGATCACAAGGTCAGAAGTTCGAGACCAGCCTAACCAACATGGTAAAACTCCGTCTCTACAAAAAATACAAAAATTAGCCAGGCGTGGTGGCACCTGCCTGTAATCCCAGCTACTCAGGAGGCTGAGGCAGGAGAATCGCTTGAACCCGGGAGGCAGAGGTTGCAGTGAGCCGAGATTACGCCACTGTACTCCAGACTGGGCGACAGAGTGAGATTGTCTCAAAAAAAAAAAAAAAAATATATATATATATATATATATATAGTGCCAACTACTTTAAAACACTTTAAAGTATTTTCAATTTACTTGTTTCTAAATAATTTAATTTGAAAATAAAAAGCATTCATAAACCCACATGCTCCAACTGCTTAACCCTTAAAATTCACACATCTAAGAGCCAACACACATAATTTTGGCTAACCCGTTGAATTCTATGGGAAATATCTTCTTTGTCCTGCAAAGATTGCAAAATTTATTTGTTAAAAATAAATAATAAGGTCATATGCACATAATATGTGTGTGATAATATGTGTGTAATAAGGTCATATGCACAGAAAATGAGTGTGATATTTGACTAACACACAATGTTGTCTAAGGCTCAATTTAAAAATCTACAATAAAAGTTTGAACATATTTATTCTATTTAATCTGTGTCTTAAGTGTTTAACTTTAGATCACATTCATGACTGGCCATTATTAAAGTTTTGTTTTCTCTGTTTCAGGCAAATGAATCTGCAAGTTGCCTTCAGAAATTATCTACCATTAATCAACATTTCAAAATGCAGAAACTTCCAGAAATTAGCAAATCCAGTATTCTCTAGATCCATTTTTAATTTAATAATTTGAATTGAAACCATTAACATTTCATTCCAATAATTTTTTTAAAAAACACTGAAGAGATAAACGACAAAAGTAAAGTCACATTTAATGACTTTAGGGTAGCTTGTAGGATAACGTAGGATTATGTGGTAATTATAAAATCTATTTCCTAGACCTTCCTCTCAAAAGGCAAAAATCAAAAATCCTTCAAAGCAAAATTTCTTGACTGTAAAAGTTTAAAAAGGATAATGATTGTTAATCCTTGTTTTGTCTCATGCACTATTCTATTCATTTTACATATATTAGTTCATCTAATCTCCAGAAATATGCTGTTGTAGTATTATGCCCATTTTACAGACGAAATGGAGGCCAAGAGGGCTTCTCTTGCCCATGGTAAGAGGCAGATCTAGGGTTTGAAGTTACACAATCTGACTCCAGCATCTGCTTTTTAACTATTACACTAAAAAGAATCCAACATTTTAATGAAAAATAATGACTATTTTGATTGCCTTAAGAATGCAGCATCTGAGTAGGAACTGCCAAAGTAGATGAGGGTATGGAGGATTCAGAGTTGAAGAGGACCTTCAGGGCCACTATGATGCCCAGAATGCCCTTCACTTCAACATGGAGCAGTAATTGTAACCTCCAGGTCTGTGTGCATACTCTGATTTTGGTGATCTCTACGACACACACACACACACACACGCGTATACACATACACACACACACACACACATACACACACACATATGTATAATTCTTTAAGAAAGAATATATATGTACAGTTGACACTTGAACAACACCCACAGGTTAGAACTGAGAGAGTCCACTTACACATGAATGATCTTCCATCTCTACCACCCCGAGACAGCAAGACCAACCCCTCTCTTCGCCTTCATCAGCCAACTCAATGTAAAGATGAAGATGAAGACCTTAATGATGATCCCCTTTAACTTAATATTTTCTCTGTTCTATGATTTTCTTAAGAACATTTATAACATTTTGTTTTCCGTAGCCTACTTTCTGGTAAGAAGGCAGTATATTCCTGTCCAACATGGTGAAACCCCATCTCCACTAAAAATAGAAAAATCAACTGGGCGTGGTGGCATGCATCTGTGGTCCCAGCTACTAAGGAGACTGAGGCAGGAGAATCGCTTGAACTCAGGAGGCGGAGGCTGCAGTGAGCCGAGATCGCGCGACTGCACTCCAGCCTGGCAACACAGCGACACAGCGAGACTCCATCTCTCTCTCTCTCTCTCTCTCTCTCTCTCTCTCTCTCTCTCTCTCTCTCTCTCACACACACACACACACACACACACACACACAAAGAGAGAAAAAGAAAAAAGAAAAAAAAGAATGCAGTATTTAATACATATAACACACAAAACATGTGTTAATTGACTGTTTGTGTTATTGGTAGGGCTTCCGGTCAACAGTAGGCTATTAGTAGCTAAGTTTTTGGAGGGCCAGAAATTATATACAAATTTTCAACTGCATGGGGGGTCGGCAACCCTAACCTCCACGTTGTTCAAGGGTCAACTGTATTTTAGTAGAAAACTTGGCTACTTTGCTTCATTTTTGAGTAATGCCATGACTTCACTTTGTCTTCCATTTTGATGTCAATCAACCTGTACAAGTATTGGATGCAGACTTACTAAACTCACTCAGTGTGAACAGCCTATCTGCTAGGATCCGGCTAATTTTTCTGCTAGCTTTTAGCTTCTGCTTGCTAATGTTCTATACGCTACTATTCTTAGTAATTTCACATTCTTGATGACAAGTTGGCTAACTTAATTAAGGTTTAAAAACTCAGTATTTGGTCGTGTGCAACTTTTTATTTTATATTTTAAAATTAAAATAGTTTCATGCATTTATATTTGTGTGAATAGGTTGTAATATTTATTGTAAGTACTGGAAATTATAAAATCTATTTTCAGCACCTCAAAAAGATTAAAGTGTTCTAATTGTACTAAAATGTACCAAGATGATTATTACTTGAAGCTTTATAATGCAATCAATACAATCAGACTCAATCCATAAGTACTTTATATCTAGAATATAAGCAGTTCATCAAACTATATTTGTATTTTAGTTTGCAACACTTCCATAATGACAAGTGAAAATTCAAATGACCAAAAGTAATTGTGTTTGGCAGTCATATACATTCCTTAGCACTATAGTGACAAAAAAATAACTTACTGCTATCGTTATAGGTATCATAACATGATTAAAAGAATTTTAGCAATGTATGTTGAACTGTATGGTTAGTAACAGCAAATATTTTTAATATTAAAAAACACATCCTTTAACTAAATACTTTAAATCTTTTCTGTATAATTAAAAAGTTAATTTAAAAGTTATTTCTTTTAAAAAATGTTAGAAAAGCACACACCTAAAAGTACCAGTGGGACGGGTGAAAGTTGAGATGAAGAAAATTCATGAAACATGATGAGAAAAGGTAGTCAGAATCTCACTCTAAACTTAGTGCCCGTAAAGGACTATTCAGAGTAGCGGTCTCTTTCTATTTATTTGAACACTGGATTCTGGTTGTATTAACCATTCCTTGAAATAAGTATACTGTACAACAATAAAACTTTCCTTAATAAAGATTTTTATTATAATTCTTTTATTTTTCCAAGTGATAATTAAAATGGTGCATGTGCTGCTCTTAAGAATGTAGTTCTAGCTGGGCGCGGTGGCTCATGCCTGTAATCCCAACACTTCGACAGGCCAGGGTGCGCAGATCACCTGAGGTCAGGAGTTTGAGACCAGCCTGGCCAACACGGTGAAACACCGTTTCACCATTTTTGTATTTTTAGTAGAGACTAAAAATACAAATACTAAAAATACAACAATGAGCCGGACATGATGGTGCACGCATGTAATCCCAACTGCTCAAGGGACTGAGGCACGAGAATCACTGGAACCTGAGAGGCGGAGGTTGCAGTGACCTGAGATAGCACTACTGCACTCCAGCCTGGGCGACAGGGCAAGACTCCGTATAAAAAAAAAAAAAAAAAAGAAAGAAAGAAAAATACAGAACGTAGTTTTAGCCAGACACAGAGGCTCATGTTGGTAATCCCAGCTCTCTGGGAGACCAAGGCTAGAGGACTGCTTGAATCCACAAGTTCAAGACAAGCCTAGGCAACATAGCAAGACACTATCTCTATAAAACTGAAAAAATTAACTGGGTGTTGTGGCCTGTGCCTGTAGTCTCAGCTACTCAGAAGGCTGAGGAGGGATGATCACTTGAGCATAGAAGTTCAAGGCTGCAGTGAGCTAGGATAACACCATTGTACTCCAGCCTGAGTGATGGTGGGACACCATCTGTTTTGGTTTTGTTTGTTCGTTTGTCTTTAAAAAAAAGTAAAACAAACAAACAAAAAAATGTAGTTCTAGCTGAGTGTGCAATGAGTAGTGATATCGTCTAGGCTGGACTTGTATACACTTAAACAAGAGCTGATTACCAAGCAGCTGTGTACACAGGGTAGACAGGTAGCTTCCATTAGGACCATTAAGAAGAAACGTTCTGTTAGCTACATAATGCCCAGAAATTTAATAAGTTGAAAACAGTATTAAGTCACTATAATTAAATGCATATAGATAACTGGAAACTGCCTGCAAAAATGAAATCTATGCAAAATAAAAATGACAATCATTTTAGGCAACAGTATAATTAAAACAAATACATCATAAAGACTGCTCGTGAAAAGTAAAACTTAGTGATCTGAATATCATTTTGATTTTCTTATTCCCATCATCACCTGATGCTAAATAGCAATGGAAAAGATAAAGGCATGATTTAGCTTTTATTAGATGTCCACATAATGAATTTATAAAAGAAATAAACCCTTTCCAATGTACTTGAATTTTCAGATATTTACAGGAATAAGTGATCCACATGCTCAGATGCTCATGACAAAACAAATAGAACAATTTACATGAACGCTTTGGATAAAGCTTAAACTTCAAACAAGGATAATAAGATGCACTATGTCTCCTAATAAATCATAAATGTGTCTTTCAACATTGTTTTATCAGTGACAACATAATTGTTATTTCACGACTTCACTCGTGACACAAACAAGAACCACATTAATTCCTAATTTTTACATGGGGGCAAAATCTGAGGAAGAACTGTAAAATTACAATTTAGGAAAGAGGTGGAAGCATTCTTTATCTACTACCTGCATGTAAAATGAATTAAAGACCATTAAGAGCAGCTTTTTCTAGCTATATAAGAACCATATTTTCCGTGAGACCAAAGTTTCAATCTATGAGACTTCTAAACCTCAGTTTTCCTCTCTGTAAAATACGTATTAGGATACAATAAATAGATCCTATTGCCATGGGTTTATAGAGTAGCTATGATCAACATCCTTTAGCCAATCAGGTAGTATAGCAGATGCGGTGCAAAAAATAATTTGCTAGTTGAGAGATTAAAAACCCATCAAGAAGTATATCCTGAATAGAAAGGTGAATAAAACTTAATCTCAGCACACCAAAGAGCCTACATTTTATCAAACTTAGAAAGATACTTTAAAAATTAACTTTAGTACAACGTAGAAATTAGTAAACACCATAAAAGAGACGCTCAAAAAGTTCTCTGAAAGTCAGATGTGGGAAAGATAACCACTAGGAAAAGCCTCAGGGTGGAAATACTTTATAAACTACTTTTCCTAGGTCTCTCTCACCTGAATTAGGATAATTATTACCCTTCATTCACTTGCTTCAAATTAATTCAATAAAGATGGAACATCTATTATGTGTAACAGACTCATACAGACCATGGAGAAAACAAAGATGAGTAAGGTGCAGTCTCCAAGCTCAAGGAGTTTACAATCTAATGTGGATTGGAATAATTTGCATTTATACAGTATTTCCATTTTACAGTTCTATTGTGCATATATCATTTCACGCAGATCTTGAGAATTATGTTTACTGAAGTCACAAAAGTTGGTATTTGTCTACTGTGATACGAAAAAAGGACTGCAGTGAATCACAGCTGCCTCAGTAGAGTCTTTAGGGTCTTGTGTTTCTGAGAACTGAGGTTCATTCTAATTTTAGTATTTATGTGAATGGCTCGGCCCATTCTAGAATAGCTTCTGTGTGGTTTACTATCCAAAGTGGTTCTATGTGCAATAAGGGAGACAAGTATGGCAGGAGGTACCCAGAAAGGGTGCTGAACCCCGTGCTGTCTTTGCTGAAGAATCCTGAAGAAGAGACACAAATTTAAAAAGAAACTTTGCAACTTTTCCTGAGGGTTAGTTATAGTTCATTTTTAAACAGTTGTTATTAAATGTTGGAATTTGAAAGAGTCTTGCTAAGTGCTATACAGAATACGTAGGAAGCATTTAAAAATATATCCATATTTAAGTTTATTTTCTTAAATAATCTGAAAATATTTTCATCTATAAAACAAATTACTTCCACTTTTAGAAAAGCATCATTACAGTTTTTTGAATAGCACAACATAAGACGTACACTTCTTTCAACAATTGTGGATATTTTTTATTTAACTATTCACAGATTATTTCTCTGATACAAAAAAATAAACTAGCTAGTCGGGTAATTTAAAAACCAGTGCATAAAATAATGCTCTTCATGTTGTATAATGTTTATTCCCTTTCTGATACAGTTTAGCTGTGTCCCCACCGAAATCTCATCTTGAATTGTTCCCATAATCTCCACATGTCATGGAAAGGACCAGGTGGAGATAACTGAATCATGGGGGTGGTTTCTCCCATACTGTTCTCCTGAGAGTGAGTGAGTTCTCATGAGATCTGATGGTTTTATAAGTGGCTTCCCCATTCACTTGGCACTCATTCTCTTTCTTGCTGCCCTGTGAAGAAGTACCTTCTGCCATGATTGTAAACTTCCTGAGGCTTCTGTAGCCTTGTGGAACTGTGAGCCAATTAAACCTCTTTTCTTTATAAATTACCCAGTCTCAAGTATTTCTTCATAGTGGTGTGAGAACAGACTAAAACAGTAAATTGGTACTGCAGAGAGTGGTGTGCTGCTGTAAAGATGCCTGAAAATTGAAAGCATCTTTGGAACTGGGTAACGTGCAGAGGTTGGAGCAGTTTGGAGGGCTCCAAAGAAGGCAGATTTGGGAAAGTTTGAAACTTCCTTGAGACTCATCGAATGACTTTTACCAAAATACTGATAGTGATATGGACAATGAAGTCCAGGCTGAGGTGGTCTCAGATGGAGATGAGAAACTTGTTGGGAACTGGTGTAAAGTTAACTCCTGCTATGTTTTACCAAAGAGACTGGAGGCATTTTGTCCCTGACCTAGAGATCTGTGGAACTTTGAACTTGAGAGAGATTATTTAGGTTATTTGGTGGAATAAATTTCTAAGTAGTGAAGTGTTCAAGAGGTGACTTGGGTGCTCTTAAAATCATTGAGTTTTATGTATCACAAAGATGTGGTTTGGAATTGGAACTTATGTTTAAAAGGGAAACACAGCATAAAAGTTCAGAAAATTTGGAGCCTGACAATGCAATGGAAAAGAAAAACCCATTTTCTGAGGAGAAATTCAAGCTAGATGCAGAAATCTGCATCAGTAACAAGAAGCCAAATGTTAATCACCAAGACAATGGGGAAAATGTCTCCAGGGCATGTCAGAGACTTCCTGGCAGCCCTTCCTATCACCCAGAGGCCTAGGAGGAAAAAAAAGGTTTCGTGGGCTGGGCCCAAGACCTTGCTGCTTTGTGCAGTCTTGGTACTTGGTGCCCTGTGTCCCAGCTGTGGCTAAAACAGCCTGAGGGTGCAGCTCAGGCCATTGCTTTAGAGGGTTCAAGCTCCAAGCCTTGGCGGCTTACACGTGGTGTTGGATCTATGGGTACACAGAAGTCAAGAAGTGAGGTTTGGGAATCTCTACCAAGATTTCAGAGGATGTATAGAAATGCCTGGATGTCCAGGCAGAAGTTTGTTTCAGGGGTAGAACCCTCATGGAGAACCTCTGCTAGGGCAATGCAGAAGGGAAATGTGAGGTCGGAGCCCCGATACAGAGTTCCCACTGGGTCACTGCCTAGTGGAGCTGTGAGAAGAGGGTCATCATCCTCCAGACTACAGAATGGTAGATCCACTGACAGCTTGCACTGTGCACCCAGAAAAGCCACAGACACGCAATGCCGGCCTGAGAAATCAGCCAGGATTGAGGGGTTGGGGGGCTATACCCTGCAAAGCCAAAGAGGCAGAGCTGTCCAAGGGCATGAGAGCCCACCTTTTGCATCAGCATGACCTTGATGTGAGCAGAGTCCAAGGTGATCATTTTGGAACTTTAAGGCTTAATGACTGTCCTACTGGATTTTGGACTTGCTTGGGGCTGGTAACCCCTTTGTTTTTTGGCCAATTTCTCCCAGTTTGAATGGGTGTATTTTCCCAATGCCTATACTCCCATTGTATCTAGGAAGTAATTAACATGCTTTTGATTTTGATAGGTGGAACTAACTAACATGCTTCTGATTGCTGGAAGGCACTTGCCTTGTCTCAGATAAGACTTTGGACTTTGACTTTTGGGTTAATATTAGAATGAGCTAAGACTTTAGGGGACTGTTGGAAAGGCACAATTGCATTTTGAAATGTGAGAGTATGAGATTTGGGAGGGGCCAGGTGAGAAATGATACGGTGAGAACAAACTAATACACTCCCTTTCTTCAGATTTCCTGTAAAGTAGCTGAATGTGTGCTTAAATTACAGTCCAAGTCTAGACAATGCAAAGAAAAATCTCAAAGCAGGATTTTAAAAACAATGAAATTAATAAAACAGCAACAACAAAAACTCTGTGAATTAAATACATGCAGTATTGTTTTTAGACTCATAAGACTATTCGGCAAAGTATTTTCTTCCTATTAATTTAATTTTGACAAATTGAGGTATTTCTTGATAATGAAATCCAACTAGCGAATATGTACTTCAAATCAACTCAATGCATACATCTTTACTCCTTGCAAAAATTAGGATCTTCCTCAATCTTCCCTCCATGCTCCTACATATGCCTATCACCTCAAGACCAACCTCTACATTCTTTTTCCTGTCCCTCATATAGGAATTCACGTGTAATATTCACCTACAGTATATTCAAGGTACTTTTCCAGTCATTTCAGGGGACCCTTAAAAAAGCAAGACTACCATAAATATTGGAATAAAGGGAGTGACAGAATTCATTTGCTCATTAATTTCGCAAGTTAATCATGGGCCTTGGCTGTATTTGTACTTGGTGACCACAGGCAACAAAACTTAAAGCTCACCTGGGATGTCAGGAGGAGGCAGCCCGGTAAGAGTTAACTAGAAGACAAGGAAGGGAGTGAAGTGCATTTGATAAAGGTAGGGATTCTGGGACCCACCCATCTGTGTCCTTATCCTTGTTGGGTGCAGTCCTTCTCTGGCCCTCACTTACATCCTTGTCATTCCCTAATCCTGGATCAGTTAGTTACTCCTCGGAGAAATCTCTTTCTCATGTGTTCTGCATGTCAGTTAAAGACAACTAATAAACATTTAGAGTGATGCTTATTATAAATCTGCATCAAGGAATAGAAAAAGCTATTTTTTAAAAAATAACATAAACTAAGAATACTTGAATTTTTAAGCAGTAATCCTCAAACTTCACATTCTCATCATTTAAATATTATGTTCAAAGTTCTCCCCAGGAAGGTAGTAGTGACGGTATTACTGGGAACATAATGGTATGTTAGAGTCTATACTCAAAAGCAAGACACGCAGTGACAAGGCACATTCAAGTTCTTCCATTAAGATCCCGCTCAACTGTTTTCTCCTTTGTGAAGTATTTCCAGAATCCTCATGTAGTACAGATTGGGCTTTTTACTTCCTGTGCTATCAAAAAGGTAGAACCAGCATGCAAGGAAAACAAAGGAGAATGCTGTTTCACATATGCAAGTTCCTGTATTAATTAACTGAAGATGACAGTGTTCCATAATAAGAGGAAAGCATTAATGTTTCCAGTATCCTAGTTTAGTTCATACCTGACAGAATGTTATATAACTGCTATAACCTCATCCTAAAAGAAGCCAATAATTTGAAAATTAGATTGATCTTATTAATTGTACACATTGGGAAGTTGCACTCAACGAGCAAAAACTCTTCACAGACATGACATAGATGTAAAGCTAATGGCTACAAGGCTGCAAAAATATTTGCTCATTTATGAACAAGTCAACAAATTGGAGGTTTTATTTTCTTGTGGGAGTGAATTCAGCAGTGTTCAACAAAACATATATTTTAGTTTATTTCTTTTTAAACAGAACAAACACATTGGAGACTGTAGCAGATACTAATATTTTCTTTAAACAGCTTCATATAGTTTGGTAGGGCAATTCATGATAAAGTTTCTTAAACCCTACAGGTCTTATCATTTTACTAAATACTTTCTCTAAGTAGGAAAGAGTATAAATTTCCTTTAGGTAATGGAAATAAGTTACATTTTTATGGCCAGTTCAGCATTCTAATAATGACTGGAAATACCTATGAAACCCTATGTTTCACAGGTAGGAAAAGACAACAGTTTCTTTTACATAATGGCAATACGTTCCATTTTTACAGTAGGTTCAACATTCTAATAATGATGGGAGTGCCAACGAAATGAAAGAAGTACCTTCTAATTTTCTTCCACTTCTCTAAGGCTGGTAAGGGGGCAATCCTGCCACTTCTAATGTGGACAGGTGAATAAATGAATGAAACTATTACTTTGTATGTTTTGTTTTTTTTGTTAATGGTGAGGTAGGTTTTTGGCAACCTTGTCCCAATGACCAGGAAGCCGTGTCTGCTGATCATAATGGTGGATTTGTCCATTCGCTATTTCCCTCAACATTTCCCCCCTCTAAAATCATAAAACAAATGAAATGTGTTTTGTTTTTAGAAACTGTAAATTTTTTTCACTTTAAAAAATGCCATACTCCAGGGCATACCTTTCAGACGGCCTTAGGTTATGTCTGTGTGCCAACTGCAGCCTCATTCTGCAGAGCTGCTCTGCTCAGCAGAGCCTAGCAGTTATGATCTGGAAGTGTTGGCCCCACCACGTGCATGACATTAAGATGATCCACAGCAATCCTGCAAGACTACAGTTTAAGTAGAGCTTCCAATTTGCTGTGGTTGGCATGACCTAATTTTGGCTCGAAAGGTACATTTTTTCCCCCTCTGGGTTTCACTGACTACACATTGGAGAAAAAATATATGTTCTTCAAGGGATTCTTACTCTTTCCTTTCTTAAGGAAATTCAGGGAATTTAACAACTGCTGGCCTCTGGCTAATACCCAAACTAAAGTCTTTTTCCAGCTTCGCCTACATCTTGACCCCTCATGCCAAATATTTTAGGCAGTCTATTTATAAAGTTCATCACTTCCCCTGTTACTTCATCTTTAGAAATGCCAATAATTTAGACACTGGAATGACGCAGCTGGTCTCATAGATGAAAAAAAGCAGGATTCTATAGAAAATTTTCCTGCCATAACTTAAGAAATTAATTTATTTTCTTCTCAATTCTACAGCTAGAATGGAAGTAACACCAATGTTCTGTATTTGCTTCACCCTAGAGTTCAAAGATGTTTCAAAGTAGAAATTTTGAATGTTCCACTAACAGTAGTTCTTAACGCTGACTATACATTTCAATCACTTCAAACACTTTTTAAAAACACTGATACCCAGACCCATCCTAGACCAATGAAATCAGGATTGTTAGACCAGGTTCCCTGGCATTGTTACTTGTTAAAAACTCTCCAGGAGATTCCAATGTGAAGCCAGATCTGAAATAAATCATATTAAAACTCTTAGAAACATAACCACCGCAACACAGGTATGTTGCATTATCTCCCTTGGATGTAGTATGTTCTTGAAATTTACTAGTCCATCCAGTTATGAGCTAATTCACCTGAGTTGCTCAGCTATTGGATGAAGTGAGAGAAAAAAATTCATCAGGACAATCTGAGTCTTAATAGATTTATACGTTAAAATCATAGAAAATTTTGCCCTTTTGAGGCAACAGTCCTGATAAATATGCCCCTTTTCTGCGGACCCAGTATTAGGAAATTTCAAGGGCTTGAAAATTAACCATTTTTACATGGATCAAATTGACTTTTTGGAGGGTTTCCAGTTGTATTTAAAAAATATAAATTTCACCTTGTGATATTTACTGACTTGCAAATCTCTAATATTATGCTAATTAAATTGAATGCTGTATACTTAATTTACTCAAGGTGATAATTTTCTAATTACATGTATGATGTTAATGTATTATCTATTTGAGATCAAATTCACTACATTTTGTGACTTCCAAAAAAGTCAACCCATTAGACCAAAGTTCTCAGTCTTTCATAACTAATTTATTTCTCTACCTCAGTCACTGGGAAATGGTATTAGCAAGCAGTGCAACCCAGTTCTTCCACCTCCCTCCACATAAAACAGGGCTTTTTTCATTAAATACCTGGTTTGTGAAGAAAACGTTATCTAGCAGTTGCGACCAAAAGGTTTACAGACTTGGAATTCTGTTCCATTTTATAACTGAGATCATTATCTAATCCCTGCTCTTTACATAAGACTTTATGTGGTTCATTTTATGGTAAGGCTTCCTATGAAATAATGAAACAATTTTTTTTCTACACAACTTGTGGAACTAGCATTTTTATTTTCCTGTCATGTCTTGCCTTTTCTGACTTCTGTCATACACACAAACACACACACAGATATATGTGTGTATGTTTGTTTGGCAACATAGGAGGGATAAGCTCAGTTTCTTGGATTCTACATGCCTTATAAGATCATGGTTTACTATGTTTACAGATTTATCCCCTTCTATTACAGTACCCGAAGTTCTTTAAAAATATACAAGATGGTTTCCTAACGGTATGACATTCCTCAAGTACTTGTCTTTCTTTAGTTTTACTCTTTTAGAATAAGAAGGAAAACAAAACGAGAAATGCCCTTTAAGTTTTAAAAAAATTACTTTGTAACAGATATAAGTTGAATCTCCACTATGTAAAGTATTCTTGGGTAGCTCCCTGTTTGGCCCTTCTCTCTTATTCATAACTTGTTCCATATCCCTTGTCAAAACAGTGGGTTGCAGGGGAGGACCTGGATCAGGTCATCCTTCCTTTCAGCTGTGTCTAGGAAATAGGGCAGGAGTGGGTGCTGAGGAGGAGTATGTCCTCCCAGTTACCTCGAGATCTCCAACAGTGAGGTTTCTACGGCATACCAGAGAATGGAAAGAAGATTAGGTTGGCACTTCCTACTTCTGGTACCATCTTCACAGCTTTATTAGGTGCCCCCAATTTCCACAGAATCTAAAGGCCTGGGCAAGGCCTACACAGCTTTTCTAAATGGGAAAGCAAAGTTGAGAATATGGCAAGCCATATAAAAAAACATATGAAAGTCTGCTATGCTTTCAGACGGCAGACTAGCCCCTAAAACTTCTTTTTCTGGAGTACTGCCAGGATTTGACTCATCATGTAAGACTCACCTTAGGCATCCTCGACTGAAGATTGACCTAATCAGTCATCTCCCAAAAGAGCTGAACATTCTATCAACATTCTATCAATTAAGCGTTTACTTCACTTTTAATATACCTGCAGTATAGTGTTTATTACATTACATTTATGATTGCACTTTGCGTATTCATCTCCCTCATCAGACTGAATTCCTCAATAACAGAGTTTCCATCTCTCGCTTTTGTATCCCTAATGAAACACTCCCATGAAACAGTGAAAAGCTGACTTATTAGTTAATAAATTTATACAATTGATGTCCAAGGAGAAGCATTGGGCAATAGCAGTAGACATTTTATTGGCAGAGCCAAAGGTAGTTTTCAAGTTACAGGTTTATTTGTTTCTGAAACTGTAAGAATGCATGGATTTGTATGCCCAAGTTCAAGATTCACTATTTTGAAATATACAACACATTATTATTAACTATAGTCAACACACTGTGCAGAAGAATACCGGAACTTATTCTTCCTCCTGTCTAACAGAAACTTTGTACCTGTTGACCCATGCCTCATCTCCCCTTTCCCCATCCTCTCCAGCCCCCATTTCTGGAAACTGCCTTTCTACTCTCTACTGCTGTAAATTCAGCTTTTAACACTACACATACAAACAAGATCACACAGTATTTGTCTCTCTGTGCCTGGCTTATTTCACTTAATGTAATGTCTTCTATGTTCATTCATGTTGCAAATGACAGAATTTCCTGTTCTTTTTTTTTTTTTTTTTTTTTGAGAGAGCGTCTTGCTCTGTCTCTCAGGTTGGCGTGCAATGGCACCATCTCAGCTAACTGCAACCTCCACCTCCCGGGTTCAAGCAATTTTCCTGCCTCAGCGTCCCGAGCAGCACCTGGGATGCACCACCAGGCCTGGCTTTATTTTGTATTTTTAGTAGAGACGGGGTTTCACCATGTTGGCCAGGCTGGTCTCAAACTCCTGACCTCAGGTAATCTTCCCGCCTTGGCCTCCCGAAGTGCTGGGATTACAACCCTGAGCCACCATGCCTAGCCACGGCTTTTTTTTTTTTTTAAGGCTGAATAGTATTTCACTGTGTATTCAGTGTTCTCCACACAAAGAAATGATAAATATTTGAGGTGATAGTTATGTTAATTAGCTTTCTTTGATCATGCTATAATGTATGCATGTGTGGAAATATCACATGTACCCTATAAATATATATGGTTATTATATGCTATTTAAAAATAAAAATTCACATTTATCTTTTTCTAACTAGTGGTTCTCAACCCAAGCTTTACATCAAGAGCTCCCAGGCAGCTCTGAGAAACTGCAATACCTGGATGGCGGGTCAATTTAATATGAATCTGGGAGTGGAACTTGGGCACTGGTGTGTGTGTGTATGTATATGTATATGTATATTTGTAATATGCATATTTACATATTTATAAATATGCATAAATATAAATATACATAAATACATAAATTATATGTGTATTTTATATATTTAGACACCAGGCCGTACTCTGTCACCCAGACTGTAGTGCAGTGTCACTACCAGAGCTCAGTGCAGCCTTGGAGTCCTGGCTCAAGAGATCCTCCAGCCTCAGCTTCCCGAGTAGTTAGGACAACAGGCATGTACCACACCATCACGCTCGTGTTTTTAGTTTTTTTTTTTTTTGAGATGGAGTCTCGCTCTGTTGCCCAGGCTGGAGTGCAATGGCGCAATCTTGGCTCACTGCAACCTCCCCGTCCTGGGTTCAAGCGATTCTCCTGCGCCTCAACCTCCTGAGTAGCTGGGATTACAGGTGCCTGGCACCACGCCCAGCAAATTTTTGTATTTTTAGTAGAGACGGGGCTTCCCCAGGTTGGCCAGGCTGGCCTCTAACTCCTGACCTCAGGTGATTCACCTGCCTCCCAAAGTGCTGGGGTTACAGGCATGAGCCACCATGCCTGGACGTTTTAAAAAAATTTTGGAGACTGGATCTCACTATGCTGCCCAGACTGGTCTCAAACTCCTGATCTCAAGCGACTCTGCAGCCGCAGTGTCCCAAGTAGTTAGGATTACAGGCAAGAGCCACTGTGCCCGGCTAACATCAGTATTTTAAAATAATTCTCCTTACAGCCAATAATTCAGAACCACTTATCTAAGCTAACTGTTCAAAGGAAATCCAATGTTTTATACCTATGACCTTGTCACTTGGCATATACCAAATTTCAGTTATAGCCCATAGTCTTCTAATGAATTCTGTTTGTGAGAAACTTGGTTGATTTTAGTCTCTGGATGTTTAAACTTTTAAAAAAGGCTTTTGAAATGCAATATGAGCTACATCACAATCCTCTTCAAGGAATATTACTAATAAGTTTATGCAATTATCTTTTATAGAATTAACCAACAGCTATAACTTCCTCCTCAGTCTTAGGGTAATCCAGGCCTTTAGAGTGAATAATTATTTCCTGCATATTTACAACTCAAATGGATATTAATATAAACAAGGTGTTTTATGGAGTCTTAGAGCGTGCTTTACAGTTAGAAGATTTCAAACAGAGAAAATTCAAACAAGTTTAGTCAAAATCACATTAGGAAGTAGATATAACTGGTCTCAGGGGTTTTGCTGGAAAGAGAAGAATGAACACTGAGTGTTATCAATGGCACTTAATATTGCATAAAGCACACAAAACTCCCCCGCCAATGGGCATCATAAATGACAGGAAGGCTGTTTATCACTGTAATCAATTAATTCCAAATAATACATTGAATCCCCAAATCTTCAAGTCACATTTCTAATAAACAAATTTTTAAATACAGAGAGCATAGATGATTTGCATATTTGCATGGTAATCCAAACAAGCATTTCATTCTCTTCAACAGTGAAACAAAGCGGAAGCAAATGTAGTTACTAATATGAACTGTGGAAATTTGGCAAAGAATCCATGACATTAAAAATATGGCAGCTATTAATTTGAAGTCCAAAGCTTGTATATTTGGTAATTCAGAAATGTCTGTGTCCCATTTGACCTCTGGCCAGCCTCTCTGTCCTCACTTCTAGTCAATAGTACGGCAATACTTTTATGAAAAAACAAGGACACTGTTTATTAGAAAAAAGAAAGTTCATATTGTTTCTCATGGTAAAAATTCTAAAAATGACCCTTTTCCTTTTTCAAAGGGTCTTTTACTGAAACCAGAAAAATTCAGTTAAAAGCTAAAAGCTATGCATTTGATGAATAAACTTGATATTATATTTCTTAGTTTTCAAATATAATATGACCTTGTTCTAACGCGTCAGTAGTTATTTCACATCTAACTCTGGTTAGGTTTTGTTGTTTTCCTTTTTTAACTACAAAGAAAAAGTTTAAAGGTGTTCTTGAAGTTGAATTCTCTAGAATATCCATCTGCACTAATTAAATTTACTGAATAACTCCTGAAATCCATTTAATATTCATTTATAGACCCCGTCATACATCTCACATTTTAAAATTAAAACCATATAAATTACTATGATTCTTGCAAATGCAGGTTAAAAATGAAAACAGCTCAAGAAATGAATAGCGAAGTGGTCACTAGACAGCGATGACATAAAATGAGATTTTCCCATTTCAATTAAAACTAATATTGTAGCTGGAAAAATATATTTTCGCAAACAGTAATAAGACATTGCTTGTGAAAAGACGATTCATCAAGTAGTTGGTAATATATGTTTTTCTCACTTCACGTTAACAATGTGGAAGTATATATCACAGACCAACAATTAATTCACTTATCTTTAAAAACAATACAAACATGTTTACACAAACTTAGTTATATTGTCATTCCAAGGTTACTAAATATTTTTCCCCAAGATGCCAGGCAAAATGAAGACTCAATAACTGACTCTTTCTTTCTTCCTATCTAACAGATAAGATCAGGTATGTGAGATTTTGGCTTAATAGGAAGAGAGCGGACTTGAGACTGACTATCTGGGTTGAGATTCTAGGTCTGCCATTAAGAGGGTAACTTTGGACAAGTTACTTTGCAAATTTTTACCTCAGTTTCTTCATCCATATAATGGGGATAGTAACTGCACCTACCTCATTAAGTTTTGAGGAATAAATGAATTAATGCATTTAAAACTTCAGGCCCATAGAACAGTGCTCAAGTATATGGTATGCTCTCAAAAAAATGTTAGCTGTGGTTTTTATTGTCTTATTATAATTAGCAATTCTTTCAAATTAATAATATAAACTTTTAAACACATATCATAAAAGTTATTATAATTATTAGAGATATTTTGAGTAGTGACGCTGAAGAAAGTAAAAGTGGAATTCCTAAGTCATAGTTGAAAGTATCAATTATATTTATAGAAGATCAGTCCTACTTTCAACCACCAAGCCAGCAAGAATTGAAAACCAACTGGTCAACATATGTCGATGCAGATGGAAAAAGGATACAACTGTCTTTAAATTCCCTAAAGAAAGCTGAGTGGAGAGCCTTCTGGTCACTGCAGTCCAACCTATCATTACGCGTGCAGCGAGACTCTTTGATGGGTTTCTTAGTCTATGAATAATATATATTTTGGGGACAGTGTCACAAAAATAATCTGTCTTTGCTCCAAAAAGACCTATGACTAAGCAAACGCAAAGAAAGAATTACCTCCCAACCACAAAGGAGGGTGGGACCCCCTGTGTTGGAAATCAAGACAACTGGCAAAACTTTAAAAAGTATTTTTGAGATAAAAATGGCCCCACCGTTCATATCCTGGAGAACCAGCAATATTTCACATTTCAAAACTACTCTTCCTTTGACTTTAAAAAATAAAGCTGGGGGGAAAATATCTGATTACTTCTTTATGAGGCATTACTAAATAAAAAAGCCTACCTTTTTAGAAGATCTGGTATTTATAAGCATTTCACAAGGCAAAACACAACTGCAAATATTCAAGTTCGGTGAATACTGCTAAGAAGAGTAAGCTTTTCCCCCAGTGAAATTTGGGATGATATTTGCACTTTGAGTGATAGAAGATTTTAAGTATAAATAAGTTTGCCTCTGGAGTTTTGTCTTGAAAGGATGTCATGTATATTCAAATTGCAGCAAAATAAACGATTCTGGTTGTTCTCCAAGTCCGTGTGACACCCCCCACCCAATACTGGCATAGTTAGTTAGTGAGGCCGTCTACTTTCTTGTAACAAACTACAATTCTCCCCCAACCCTCCTGCTGATACTGTAAGGAGAAGAGAGAGAGGCTATGACAATCCACATGATTCAGCTAGAACATTCTTATCAGTTCACTACCTATGATTCCTGGCCTTTTAAGCCAAGAGCAAATATTCTGAATTACCCAAAACAAAGCAATGAAATTATTTACAGGTTAGTTAAAAAGTCGAGTTATCTGATGTGTGAGATTACAGATTTAAAATGTTGGCAAAAAAAAGTGAACTCCAGAATTGTTCTTTATGATTCATCTTAAGTCTGTGTGCTGTGTTCACAGAGTCAAAAAACATTATAAAATCAACTTACAATAGTCACATACACATTATAATATTTGAAATAATACAAACAAGGATTCCTGTTTCTTTATGAAGAAAACTTACTATAACAAGCATGTGATAGAACGTCAGAAAGACAATTTAGCAATTAATCTATATGATGTAACAACAGTGTCAATGAGTTCCAACTGTAAATTATTTTCTTACCATAATGACAAAGTTGTTTCACAAAGGTCTTAATTTATATTGCTGGATTTGTCTATGTGACAATATATCAGTTTCATAATCATGTTGTGCCTTAAACGTATTTTGTAATTTTTCCCTAGGCAGAAATCTGAACCTAGTTTTCATACACACATATATATATATATACACACACACATATAAAATGTTTCATTTGTACAAATTGTCATTCCTTAATATATTTTCTTAATCTGCATTTTTAGTGCATGTGAATTATAACTGATTAAAAAATGTTTAATTTTCCTGAACTTTGAGTTGTTCTCCAAGTCAAAAATTGTTTTAAAATCCTAAAACTAGCACTTAAGTACCTTTCTAAAGCCTTCAATTCTGGGAGATATTTAAATATCATGAACTGTATACAAAATGTAAATGTGTCCATTATCTATCTGCATATGCAGTACATACTTACTACACACACTTGAAATTTCAAATTCTATTAACTTACTATACTTATGAATTCAGAAACGAATGCAACTTCCATTGCTCAAATTTTTTTAATTCACATAGTAACAGAAAAATTATTTTTTATGAAGACAGCAAAAACTGATTTTTTAAGAACAGTCAATAGAAATACAGAAATCTTAACGAACAAAAATTAATTTCATAACTAATTTTCTATTATGCTTTTAAAACATGCACGCTTACAAAAATAAAATGTCATATTATTTTGTGAAAGGACAATGTATCATGCGCCTCTATATGGACTAAGAACGTTTTGGTAGCTTAACTACTTGGTTTTAACTTAATGGGTCAAACACTTAGGGAAATCAGTATTATGTATCAGATCAAATAACTGGTACTTGTGGCCATATCCTAAGTATTCTATTACAAGACATTTTTTAAACAATGGTTTTGACTTGAGTAGGAAGGTAGGTTTGCTTTTAGTATGAGGGAAGATATGTATTGAAGGATTATGCAGTAAATTTCATAATTGGAAATTTAATAATTTTATATAAAAATCTATGGTTTATTTTAAACAATCCTATAAAAATTTACTCATATTTAAATATGACACATTTCATAAAGATGTTTGTGAACTTTTAAAATTTTACTTTTAATGGAAAGTAAATATTTGGTCAAAAATATGTTTGGAAGAAAGCTTTTGGTCTATGAATATTATAAAAGTTTCTTAGAAATCTCTTAAGGCCTGAGCACAATAAAACTAGGGCAATGCATATATTCTCAGTTACTCTTTAAAAAAACCTGTAAAAGTGACTATAGTGGCATGTTCTGACACATTCTTTTCATAAACCGAACCCTGTTAGTGACAGCAGAACAGATTGTGTGCATCTGCTGGGAATGAGCCAGATGACAGTGGAAAAACGCACATGGATACCTTGGCACAGCAAATAAAAAATGGAGAAAAAAAGACCTGGAAGAGAAAGTGTTCAACTTTAATTGAAACATTCTTTCCAACATGATGAACATCATCCAACCACATCTTTTAGCCTGTCAATTTTACATATAAAAATGTGTTTTAAAGGAGTTCTTTGTAAATTAGAGCTGTTTTGTCCTCTCTCAGCACTAAATATTGACTCAGGTTTTGGGTTATTTCTTCAAATTATGGCAATGAAATAAGCATTAGGGTAGAAAAAGAGGCCAAACCACTCTACCACAGCCTGGTACAAAAACACTAAACTTATAAAAACCCTTTCGGGTTCAAGTCAAATTTTAAATATCTGGGGTAAGTTTTTGAATTATGTGGGTATTATATTGACAAGTGCCAAAGATGCCACAATTCAAATATTCTGCAAATGTGACTATTGTAAATGTTGCTTGCACTCAAGAGTACTACAATATTTTATTTTATGCTGATCAACCACAGTATTGTTTAAACAATTGGCTCAATAGCAGTAGAGAGGTCCATACATAAAAACAAATGTGCTTCTATAAATCATATCAAGAAGTTTTCTCGGATGCTCTGATTACAATGAAAATTTATTCTATACAGTATACAATGCAAATTTTAAACTGAAGATGAAGTTGTTTAATAGATTAGTAGTCTGACTGAAGCAGCTGCAGTCAAAAAAAATTCTGGTGATTAACAGCCATTTTCCAGTAATCATAACCCTGGAAAGGGCTACTAAGTAGGGGGAGGGGGTTGCAGATGGGAATAATTCTCTAAGCCCATGTGCCTTAGAGGGCTCCATCATCTTCATGCAGACTTATTATTATTATTATTATTTTTAAATTAAAGCTTTTAGAGGCGTCCTTGATTGCAGTGTTGGGAGCTGTCCATGCTGTTTTACCATAGGGAAGTCCACTCTGCAAGTATTCCTTGCGCTGAGCACTCTTTATCCAGGCATTAAAACAGAGTTAGAAAAGAAAGCTGAAATGCAAGGTGCACACTAGAGGGGCATTATTCAAAAGCAGGAGAACAATTTCAAGTGGTTGCAGCTCGCCAGGTTGTATAAACTGGGCATGTCTCATTGATATTACCTGACATCCAAAATACGATTTTTTTTGAGAAACTATGTGAACAGAAAAGCTGAACAAAGGGGTGTCCTGACACCAGTAATGCTCACATTTTTTAATCTACATTTTACCTAAATTTGTTTGCATTATCAGAAAGTAATAATCCTCAGGTACAATTCTGCATTTTCTATACTTTATGATTTTTCTCATATACATAAAAATACCCAAATTAAGACAAGTTCATTTATTCATCATCTCAAAGTTGATAAACTGTGGTCATAATGAATAAGCCCTCAAATCTAGAGAAAAATAGATAATAAGGGCACCATTTGCTGGTTATATTTTCTTTTCAAATAAAAAATGCATTTCCTCTTTATGGGAAAATACAATTCATTCATTTATTCAACAAATATCTATAGAATGCCTATTATATGCAAGAGTTCTTGTGAAGGATTATAAAGACTAAAAGAACACACATTCATCATAAATTAATTCCATCTCTATATATAATCAAAGTTGTCTAATAAGAAAAATAAACAAAGATTTTGAACGTATACTTCAAAAGTGAATAATACTAAGAAAAAAACTTAGAATTCTTGGCAAGGCTGGTTACACCATTAAAATCACCTAATAACTACATGAAACACTTCCTCCAAACTGAACTTGCATCAAAACTAAGGAATAATCTATCTGCAATTCAGAACGTCGAGTAAATGACTTTTAAAATTCATGGATAGTATTATTTTGTTTCTTTGTTTCCATTTCTGGTTCTAAAAATAATACGATATTTATTTAATAACATCCAATCTGTGAAAGGTTTTGATTTTCTTAAAGAAAGAAGTATATTGTACTTAGCAATCATTAGAATTGACCCACCACTGCGTAAGAATTACAGACTTGCTCTCAATATGACCCAAATTTACTTGACTGACAGTATTACTGAAAAATAATTTTTAATAACCATCCCACCCAAAATTTCTAAATGATCATTAGCAGGAATGTAAAATGACTAAACTATAGTGTAATGCTATGATAATAATTTAGTAATTACTGATCATTTACATGTGTCTGCATTATAGTTTTATATCCATTATCCTAGTAAATCCTTAAAATCTTTAAGAGGTGGGTGATTTTATAACTCCCATTTTACAGATCCTGGAACTGGGGCTTTCTGGTCATTAAAACAACTGCCTAAAACCACTAACCAGTAAATGGGAGGTCGGCTTTTGGACCCAGTTTTGGTCGTTGTTCTTAATCATTACTCTTTATTGTTTATGGACATGTTTGTCTAATAGCATAACATATATAATCAAAGAAATGATATTAAGTGTGGAAATGGGGTCTCCAAACTCTTTATGGCTGTTTAAATGATCTTCTCTCTCTTGAGTGTATCTTCATCCTTTCACGCTTTATGTCTCTCTCTGCTCTCCCCCACCCGATGCTCCCCACACTGTACACACACCGTACACACACACTCACACACACACACACACACACACACACACACTCACCCTGTTGGATTTCTGGTCCAACGCTTACTTCATAGAGCAACCTAAAAGGCGTAATTTGGTTGAACTTGCCCAATAACTGTACCACTTCCAGGGAGTTCATGAAGCTGTTCATGTTTGCCACGAATATACTACCAAGTGACTCTAAAGCTGCTGTTGTTCCTTACAAAGACGTGATCCTACAGCCCTGGCTTTTTCAAGATCAGTGTCTGCAGCTCTTTCAAATCATGGCATTGGGCTGTGACGAACCACATCAGTTTCTCAAGTGTAAGGAGATAAGTTAGCATCTAAAACAATTCTGTCGCCCATGTGTAGTCAAAACAAGTTAAAAGTGCACTTGCTTTCACAATGACAAATACTTTGAAGCAAGAAGGAAGCTTTGAAACGAGAGAATCCAAAAACAATGAAAACGGAAGGAAAAAACATTGAAGTGAAGAATTCTCTGATTTTTTTGAAGCTATGAAATGAGAGAAGCGGAGGGAAAAATCACATAGCGCTCACTCTAAATCAAGCAAGATCAAACAGTCTTGGAAGGGATATTGCCGATTCATTTCAACCAAAGAGTTATAGGGAAACAAATAATGGTTACTGAGTATGTTACTCAGCCTTCTGCAAATCCATCAATGTTGCCATGGATTTTTTTTTTTTTTTTTTTGATTTATGTAAGGTGGGAAAAATTCAAACATAAAATGAAAGAAAAAAATAGTCAAAATTATTTCCTTTAACTTCTAACCTATATAGAGTCTAAGTGGACTTCCAATAAATACAAGAAATAAAAAAATAGATTCACTTAAAAATAGACAAATTTGTTAGACTTCATTTAGTTAAGAAAAATCATCCAGAATGAATTAGGTCTGGATTTACACAGTACCTTTTAAAGATATTAATGTTAACTGTAATAGAAGGGTGAAAAGATCTACTTTTTAAACCACATAAACCTTTACTAAAAGACCACCCAAAAACTTAATAAGGCTCCTCAAATATGGATGAAAATCAGGTACCTTAAAGAAGTAATTGTTTTAATGGTTAACAGAGTTTAAGATTTCCCAAATTCTTGACCAGAGAATGATCAACTAGGTGAACCTCTAATAGAGTCAACGTTTTAATCGGGTATAGTTTTGTCATATTTAAATAGAAAGATAGTTTATTATCTATTTTAAAATTTCCATTCCATACACGTGTTCAATAGTTGAAACTTTACAATGTATCTGACAATATTTACCAAGGGGTATGATTCAAATGATCCTACTGTTCCAGAGAATTTCCAAGAAAATAAAGAAATCTCTTATACAATAGCCTAAATAGAAGCATAGTTTTAATCTGAATTTTTAAATGTGTAATTTTCTAACAAATAAATGTCAAAAAGTATTGACTCATATCTATATTAGCATTTACAAAACAAAGTTTAACATTTTTTCCCTCCCTTGCTAATGGGCCTTGAAAAAGTACCAGGTATAGGAATATGCCATTGTTTTCATATTCTTATAAGCTGCCTTATACATTTTTTAAGATTTATGCTGCATTAATTTCTTAACAATTTATTGGGAACATTTGCATTCACAGAAAAATAGATGCTTGATATTTAAACATAATTAAAATTATCATTCTTATCTATTTAGGTTTCAAGAGAAATAAAATTAAATTACACTTAACTGTTGGTCTAATTTGGTCAATTTCATATAGGCAATTAATAATTAGTGTAGTGGGTTAACGACAAAGCTAACATTTATACACTATCCATATACTGTGAAATCAATAATTTAGTTTAAAAATAAAATTAGACCAAATATTTATTAAGTGGTAACACTTTTTCCTGAAGGCTCTCATTTAATATATTTCTAAAGAAGAAGGCTAGTTTTAGAAAGGTGTGCTGGCTGCACCTCATACAAATGAGAATTCTACTGATTGAAAGGAGCCATGGCAGCTAGAAATTATTTTTTTAATAGGATTTTTTAAAAATCACATGGGTAACAGTTGAAAATGTAACTGGTAATTAAAGCCTGCTTCTTAAAAAATTTTTACTTTATTTTTTTAAGGCGAAGTACAAGTTTTTAGACTATAGTTTCAGATACAAGGAACATTAATGCAGATATTTAGAAGTCAATTTATTTTGCATTGTAGTAAACACGTTACTTACACTGTACCTTTCAAATGAAAAGCATAAAACTAAAGCTCACATTTTCTCCCTCTGTACTCTGTATTTTGACCCCTAATAATCATTTAAAGTGTGGGTGTTTATCAATAAAAATTATTGCAGCACCACACATTGTGGTGGAACGTTGCTATTTCCCGAGATAAGTACAAAAAACCTCAATGCTAATTTGCATCACAAAATGATCTAACATATCTGGAATATAATGCACAGGCTTCATTGAAAAGAAACCATTATATTTTTCTTTGTGAAACAAAAAGTACAGATACCTGATTGGGTCTGGGTGTGCTGGAGGTAGGGGGTGGGGAAGAGGTCTCATTTTCTATCTCACACCTATTGTTTTATGCATTCTAAACTGCTATATGGGAATAAAAAGAAAACATACTGAATCCACTTTCCAGTTAATGTCTTAGTAATTTAAGAGGCTGAATTTTCAAAAGAGGGGAAACATTATGCTTTTCCTTTCCCAAAGCTATTTCCCCTATTTCCCAGGAAGAAGGCCCTCTGTTCCTTACCCTATGCAGGGGGAAAAAAAAGGACATTACTTAGGGCTGAAATCACTCCGAGACAGAAGAAGGGAAGTTTATGATGTGGCACTGTGCACAGTATCTGGTCTGCAGCCAGTAAGTTTTCATTTTGTAGCTCTGCTTCCAGTACCTGCCCTGCATATTCAGGAATAAAAATATACCAGAGCTCTACCTGAAAAACTGTGGATGTTACAAAGAATTAAAAGAGTTTATTTTTCTTTCTTTATCCTGAGTGTAATTACTGTTTTTAAAGAAGAAAGAGCTGAAACTATAGTAACTGGAAGTTTTTGTTTTTTTTTTTTTTCCTTTTTAAACTCCTCAAACTACCTTCCAACAAAGCCATTTAAGTTAAATGGTACATTTACAGACTCACCTACATGAGGGATATAACTTAAAACATCTGCTCAGACATATACGTTCTGTTCAGATATAAAAAATGTGGCAAAATTTTTTAAAAATATAGGACCACTATATTCTTAAAATGTGTGTTCTTCTCTGTGTGTGTGTTCATTCATTCAGGAGATCTTTGACTGCAATTAGGTAGTCGGTCCTATAAAGGCTTCCTTGTGTGACCATAATTTCTAAAAGTAAAATGCTCCAGTGAATATTTCTGCTAAATAATCACATCTTCAAAATTACTTTAAAGAAATTCCAATCCCTCATGTTACATTAAGCAATAATGCCAGTTTTCCATAATATGCCTTGGTTGTAAGCTCCTTATTCAGGGTCAAAAATTAATTAGAAGACAAAAAGTATAAATCGCGTGTTTATTAAGTAGTAGGCAAATTTCTTTGTCTATCTCAACGTATTTACGTTAATGAGTTTACTTTCTAATTTTGAAAATAAGCATATTTAAGCCAAAGCTGCCTGTCTTCGGGGTTTGGGGAAGGATGCACATTCTCTTGCTATCCTTCTAACTTGCTGAAAGAATCACAGGTGTGAAAAAAAGACGGGGATAGTTCTTGGCTGTTTTTTCAAAAAAACACTTCACATTCTATCGAAGGACCACATCCACCTCTTTTTAAATACAATATGCTAGGAATCCATAGTATCTGAGAGCAATTTATATGAATTCTTCATGTGCATCTTATCTATGACAACAAGATAGAAGAGGAAAACCAGACCACCACGCTCATGATGCTATTTGCAAAAAGCAGGTTCTCAAAAGGGACTAATTTGAAGATCAGATAGTTCCTCCAGCCTCTAAAAACAAGTTTTGAGTATTTAATTCAAATCACTACTTGAGGACTTGCACTGTCATTCTACCTGAATCCCAACATTTGCAGGAGGAACAACATTGTTCCATTCATTTCAAATTAACAGCATTAAGAATTAATAAAGTCTCTATAATGTCTGCATTATTTAAGAGTAATGATTCCTGAAGAAATCTGCCTGTAATAGGCTTACTGTTTTTATTGCTTGTAATGTTATCAATTTCCTTTTCAATGCCCTCGAAAGATTCTCTTCATGTGCTTTGAACTTTGTTTACATTGGCTGTATTTTAAAAATATATACCAAGATTTAACTTGCACAATAAAATGACAATGTACAGCAAATGAACTATAGTGATGACAAATAAATGTTACTCATATCACCTGAAAGTAAACCATGAATTTATATAACATGTATCACATAATTTCCATATTTAATAGGAATATGATTTTTTGCAGTAAACATTAAAATAGTATCAAGGAGATGCAAGATAATAGTATATTGAATAGGCTTTTCTATAATCTTATTTTTACAATGGTATTCTTTGTCATAGAACATTCTTTGATTATTTTTCTTACACAGACAAAAATAACATAAGAACATCAATGCTATCTTCATATTCTTAAAAGAGAGGGGCAAGGAATGAATGCTTCCAGCACCCTTTATTTTGTTAGGCCTCAACATTGTCTGTAAAGTAACATGGTTACTACAAAATTCTTGATTTGAGCAAGAACAAAATTATTACAGTGTACTTTACAGTTATTTCATGCATGAATGTTAAAACATACTGAAATTATAAAACTTTCATATACCTTTTTTCAATATTCAGTGTAAGATAGGTTGTCAATAAGAGCTGCTTTAAAAAAAATTGACAATTTTCTTTGCTCACTAACTATAGGAGATCATTGCAAATTATTTTCTTTCTCATGCTGCTATTCACTTACATACTGCATATTTGCTTCAATTCTCCAAGGGAAGAAATGTGGCTCTTGTGGGAAAGGTCCACCCCTTTCTACATGTTTGCTTCCTTGAACGAAAGGAACACACCCCCTTACATTCTTTGAAATGTGTCCAACAATTGTAATAGCACTGTATTATTGACTAAATTAGAAAATCTTAAGTGATAGTCAAATATTGTTAATACGCTGTGTATTTTGAGTCAGGAGACCTAAATGACACACACACAGATAACAGAAATGAAGTTCAATCAAGTGTCTACACTTGGATGCTTAGAATGTTTGTGTTAGTAGAAGAAACTCATGAATGTTTTTGTGTACATGTATGTTGTATGACACCTCAGGAAGAGGCCCATGAATGTTACAAGTTTTTGACTGCATCCTTTCAATTTAAGACCCATTAGAGGAATTATCCCTTTCTTTCATAATTATATTAGAGAAAAAATATTTAGAAACTTAGCAAGTAGAATCAGAGAGCTGTTTGAAATCACAAATGTGCAAAAATATCACAGGTCTGCACTTATCATCCTAATGGCAGAAAACTCACACCAAAGTTGGTACCCACTAACTTCTACCTCTTTAAGGCAAGCTGCCGGTCATTGGATATTACGTTCTAACAGGACTTCCCATTATGTAGAATAATGTATTTCCTTCCAAGGCAAGTTTTTCTTTTGTTATTATTTTCTAATAAAGTCCAAGGCAAGTTTTTCTTTTGTTATTATTTTCTAATAAAGTAATATACACCACATTTATAGAATATTTTGCATTTATCTTTGATTTTATCTTTTCTAAATATTCTTTTTCTTTATTCCACTTTTACAAAGACATTTGCAAGTGTAAAGACACAGCAGGCAAAAAAAAATTATATCTCTTTTAAGATATTTTAGTGTTTAAATGAAATGGACAGTCCTTGTGCAATTTATCAGGCATTTCAGAATGAACTCAACTATATGATTAATTCCCAGACCTACAAAATGGAAGCTTTGTTATTTGCCTGTGTTTCTCACTTGAAGTAAGAGTGAATATATAACTGGAACTCAAGGTAATAAACTTATTAAAACTTAGTAAGATATTGTTATGGTCAAAGAAAACCCGCAAGTGTGTGCCACAAATCCACTCAGAAGAAACATCTCATTCACTAAAATTTTCTATCTTATTATAATAGTGCACAGAAAATTAAACATATAAATATTAATTTTATGTATCACAGATTATGTAGGCAATGAAAATGCAATGTTTACATTTATGGGTGACTCATTAGTGTTTTATTGTGTGAAACACTAGGAGGCATCAGTTGGGTGAAAAAGGACTTCAATTTTAGAAGAAGCAAGAAATTACTGTAAAGTTGGGTGTGTAAGAAGTTAAGATTTTTTAAATGTTATTATGTAAACCAAAACTTTATTCTCTGAAACTCTCAAAACATCATATTCTGTTGTAAAGAATGACCTTTATATAACATTCATGAGATATATATATATATATATATAATTTGACCAATGAACTTTTATGAAGATATATTTCAGATGTATGGATTCATAACTATGTAATTACACATTTTTATGTAGAATATATTTGGCAACAGAATAGCATAATGGATATTGACTATTATGCATTTTCTGCTGAATTACTCAATAACATGAGTATATGTTTTATTTCTGGCAAATTCTGTTTTGTGCTATTTATAACGCCTCTGAAAATGTCTAATGCATTTAAGTCTTACAATACCTGCTTCATGTAAGCAGACAATTTGATGTTTGTTCATAAAGAAATGATGGAACTTAAAATTTACACAATGAGGACATAAGATAAAAAAGGACATGTTTTCTCTTACTTCACTACTGAAAGCCTGTCATTTGAAAACTGAATTTTCCATTGTTCGAATGGTTCATAATGATGAAGCAACAGGGTCAAAGTATACTTATCTAGCAATCATTTGAAATTGAGTGTCTTGCCATTCCTCAACAATCAGCTTTTATCTTTGACCTATCAAAATAACATGTGAACTATGTAATCTGCCTTTTGTAAGGTGCATAGACTCTGTTGTTGTTCCTGGTTTTGTGAATCACCTCTGTAATCTGGTTTGATTTCCTAAAGGTGACAGATCTCGGTGAACAGTCAAGCTTTACTGAGTGCAAGATAGTCCACGCGCCTATGAGATTAAGGTACAGTGCTAAGGACGGGGATCTTAATTACCTATCTTTCCACATGCAGCATACTGATGAAACATCAGTGATTAAATCACTTCATCGTGCCCAGGCAATCACCACATTAGTATAGAATGAATATGTGTATTTTGATAAGTTTTAGATATTAATTTGTGTGGCATTTTCTCAGAGGATGAGCTTTTGAAAAAGAAGTGTAACTTTATTAATAATCTCTTAACAGTCCATCTTGTGACCATGAATTGCATATTAAATTCTTCTACGTTGCTTCGAATCATGTCCCCAAAGCCAGAATTCTCTGTTTAATAATTATGTCTTTGTTGTTATGTAGCACAAGTATTGCTGCACAGCTATTTCCCCATTTTTGTCACTTTCTGAGATTTCATAGACTCAAATTATACCACACTTTAGAGTTGTGAAATAAAACCACAAAATATACTTCAATAAACAGAAGAAAGTTTTAAAAGGTAATGTTAAGATATGCTAAGGAGTTATTCAGTGCTGTTCTTTACAAAAGAAGTTTCAATACAATATATTATTTATTAGAAAGATACATTTGCAGTGTTATGCAATTTATTGATTCCATTAAGTTAGGGCCAAGGAAAAAATTTCAGATATCATTTCCCCCAAATTTTGCAAAATGAACATGTTTACAAAGAAGAAAAGGGGCAAGTTGCCTCTTGTTATCTAAGTTTCATGGAGTTATCTTGTATTAAAGTGCTTCTATCTTGAAAAGTTAATATCGGTGATTGCATACTTTTAAAATATGAATAGCTCAGAAAAGGTGGAAAACTGTTTTTATTACAAATTGCTCATTCGTTATTGAAATAAAAACAAATTAACATTTAATAAAATTGACACTTTAATATTATCTTTCAATATATTCCACATGCACAGCAATCAGGATGTAAATGGTATAATTAATGAGTGAAGTAAAATGCTGCCTTTCCTAAGCCTGAAAAAAAGTCAAACATTCCAATGCTGTGTGAATTATATTTATAAAAATAGTAGATTTTTATAAAATTTAGTAAAACTTGAAGTAAAGATAACAGCCACCTACTGCCTGTTTGACGGGAGAATCAAATTTTAAGCAAATGTTATGTTTAAAGACTGTTTTAATGAAAACTTTTAGAATTGAGTTAGTAGCCGAATACACAGCTAAATGTACTTTTCTACAAATTGAACGAGATATGTAAAATATTTCTTTCCTCTTGAAATAGGATGTTAGATAGGGACATCTCATTTTACCTATCAAGTTCTGAGTCTTGCTTTAGAACTATTTCTTTTAACTTAAATAATTTCATGCATACACTGGAAGACAATAATATGGCTTTTAACAGCATTATCTTTAATTGAAACTGATAAGGAAACAAAAATACTGCTTATACCATATTGGTACATACTGAATGTTTTTAAAGACTAGCCAAAACTGACATTATTTTTTAAAATTAAATAAGATGTTTTAGTTTCAAATTAGAGATTGTTGATCTATTTAAAGCTAAAATTGGTATGCAATACGAGGTTAAACGGGGTTCACAGGTGGTCACATTTCCATGTCCTACCAAGTCTCTAGGGACTGGAGTTATTATACTCCACATAAACATCTTTACTCTGCAACCACAATTCCATTGCAAGGTGCCAGTGAAAGTAGGCTGGTCACTTTTTTTTTTTGGACTGGTATAATGAGGTGGCTGGAGTTTCCTTTATAGCACTTAGAAATTATATGCAGTCCCCAAGCATTTCATAAGACAGTTACTATTAGAGTTAGTTTCAGATTCACAATAGTAAAATGCACTTTGTGTCAAAGCAATTCTCCACTGAGGACCGGTTAAGGAACTGGCAGAGAGCCCAATTCTACTTATTATACTGTCAGCATTTACATATAAAGTATTTTATACAAAAGACACGCATTCCTAAAATGTGACAAAAAAAGGCTTTCCCCAAAGAATGATAACTACTGGACTTAGAATAGTCAGAAGTGATTCAGATATAAAATTCTTTAAAAATCAATAGCCATGTTCAGGGAAGGAAGATAGCATGAGCATTAAATGTAAATACTTCCATAACATTTAATAATACAATAAACAATGTGTCACATCTATATATACTTCCTTTGTGCCAAACTTTATCATTGAGTTTGGTAACTTTCATTCCAAGTCCAAAGAGAAGGCAATTTAAGTGACTTAACCTTGCTTGCTTTTAAACGGCTATATATTTGACTTGACCTGAACAGCAAACTATATGCTGAAATCGAACGTGAATTGTGAAATGTGTAGACTAACATGGCAGGGATATTACTTTTTGTCCACACCAATTAAGAATCCTTCTGTCAAGCCAGCACTTTGGTGAGGGAAGGAAATGCACAAAGGTATACTCTGACAGACAGCCATGCTTTAGCTCAAACTAATCCCAAGAATTAGTGGCTCAGAAGCATAACCCAGGGCAAATCAGTGTCTTTGGGGGACTCATGGGAGCATCTTTCCACAGTGAACTAACTGCTAAATCTTAAGACATCTACTTCAAGGTCACAGAACATGCTGTGAAACATTAAAATCCACCAGGCTCCACACGCTCCACCATATCAAACATGCTAATGACGTGAACTAACTTCATGAAACTTTAAATACACTGGTGTGACAGGAACGAGTCAGGAGTGATTTCAATAGCTGATGGCAAACAGATACGACTATCTAAAAAGTTACTTTTAGCAACAAACAAGGAAATCATGGAGTCTAACGAAAAGAATGCACAACGAACCTCAACTTCAGCCTTCAAAAAAGGCACAGGGATAGATAGACACAGTGCCGTGGAATACATTGATGCAGATTTTAGAGACAATACCCGGGTTTTCTATTTCCTCGAGAAATGTCAGGGGTACTTACATGAAGGAAGACCCGATCAGATTAGTCCTTGAGATATTTTCCTTTCTTAAGAGAGAGAGAGAGAGAGAGAAGAAAAAAAAAAAATAACAACAATAATCTTTACTTCGTCCAGCGTTGAAGTGCTTCTCCACCTGATTCAAACATGCAGCCACGGCGACCCACACAGAACCTTCAAAGTCAATCCAATAGCAGCCCGAAGATGTCTGGGTGTACGCGTGTGCTCAAGTGTCTGTGACTGCGAGCAGAGCGAGCAGAGAGCTGGAGACGATGTGTGCGTGTGTGCGCGCGCGAGGGGAGCGCGCGCGAGGGGGGGGCGCGGGGCCGCGCATTCGCGCGCGCCGAGGCCGCTCCGAAGAGGAGAAGGAGGAGGAAGAACGAGGAGGAAGAGGAGGAGGAGGAGGAGGAGGAAGAGGAGGAGGAGAAAGTGGCTCTCAGCGGCCGGTCGGATGAAAAGTAACCAGACTCGTCCAGAAAACTGCGTCCAGGAAGGAAGTGACAGAAGACGAATGGGAAAAGGAGAACAGCTCACAGCGTTTGAAACATCGCGTAAAAAAGACTGGGGGTGGTGGGGGCGGGGGGATGGAAGGATACTGGGAGGGGAGACGGGGGTGGCAGGGAAGACGGAGCACGAAGGTTGGGGTTCTAAGCAGCACGTCCGATGAAGTGTCTTTTGCCTCTTTTTTTCCCCCTTTATTTAATTTTGTCCTTGCCTTTGCTTCGCGCTGCCTTTTTCTCTCCGTCTCTCGCTCCCCCACAATCCCAAACCGTTGACTCTCCTCGCGAGCTGGAGAAATCATCAGTTTCACTCTTGCAAAAGGGGGGCGGGACTAGACCTCGGAGCGTTTTAATAAAACAAACATACAGCAGCTCCCTCCTCACCCCTCCAGTCTCAACTAGATTGATAAATTACTCCACTACACTACTTTAATTATGTATATGGTATGCAGAATAAATCACTGAACATCAGTACCTCAATCAAGCACTTTTAAATGATAATTGCATCTTGGTGAATCAATCTTTCCATTCCTGACATTTTGCTAATTTTAGTTTTACGGTGGGGTAATAGCACATGCCATACGCAAACCTAATGACAATTCTTTATTGCACGAAATGAAGACAACACGGCGAGCTGCGGCTCCCTGCTCCTCTCCCGGCGCCTCTGCGGAGGACGCTAGGAGAGAACCTAGTCTCCCGCTGCGGCGCGCTCGCTCTCCGGGAACGCTGTGAGCCAGCCAGCAGGAAAGTCCTTCTAAAGTCGGAATCTTTCCTCTGACCAATAGGAGCGCGACCCTAATAGTTGCTCTTGTGACTTTTCCCCCTTTTGGACACGCGTTAGCCACTTCTCTCTTCCACCGGTCGGTGCGCTCCTCCGTTACTCACGCGTAAAAGCCACGGTCCAGGATGTCTGCAGCACTCGATTCCAGCGTGCTTTTCCTGCACGCCCAGAAGTCGCGGTTTTCACCCTAAGAGGTTGGAGCGCTAGAAAGCGAGCCGAAAGGTTTCTCTAATGTTAGTAATGTACGAAATAATAAAATAATTACCAGTATTTGAGATCTCGACTTCATCACGGAGCCATGAACTTTCTAATCAGTTTGGAAATATTTACCGAGGCAGCAGCTTCCTCGGAGTTCCCCCCTCCCCCCACTCTGTCTTTTCCACACCTTACTGGACTTCATCCAGGTCATTAACATGTAAACCAAACCAACTTCCCAAATGCATTAGGCTACCCTAGCAGATAGCTGATGACTTCACTTATCCTGAAGAGTTTCAGCTGCACAGGAAGCAGAAATAGAGACTGATAAGGAAGGATACTTATGTTAAGGTTAAAGCATGATAAACACTTTTCCTTACTAATATATATATATAATATATATATAGGCTTTAATATTTAGGAAAGGCTACTAGAGATTGGGCACCTCCCGCCCTAACCAACTATTAATATATACCATGCCCAATAAAGCCAAAGATAAAATACATCAACTAGTATAGAATCATTAAAAGACAAGATTGCATGCCAGTAGAATTACAGATGACATAAAATGTTTAAACCAAATTAATTTTTAAAAAAATATTGTGAAAGCAAGAAGGGAAAATTCATAGAACATGGAATGTATGAGAGTAGACAATAGGAGTATATTGAAATATCTAGCTAACTGAAAATATTTCCTCACTTTAGAAAATTCGTTTTAGCACTACGTTTAACCCAATGACTAGTTGCATTTCCTCTTAAGTTCAGCAATATGCCTCCAGACGACTGTTTTAATGTAAGAGGACAGTATGGTTCAAAAAGCCTCCTGCTTCAATGTAGGAGGTATTTGATGTGAGTAGCTTCTCTCAGAAGAGTGGGCTCAACATTTAGGCAACAGTCCTAAGGCTTCACTTAAAAGGGGAAGATTTATTTTATAGGCAAGTACAACTAGAGCTGAACAATTTTCAAGCTTCCAGCTCCTCATTGTGACTATCAGCACAACTAAGACCATTCCCTCCCTTTTATTATAGGAATGCATCACAAACTGTCACAAAGCAAAAACCATCTGAAATAGTAGTATTTCTTGCAGATTAGTATCTACAATGTATTTTGTTTGCCGGTTTTTCAAATGGTGAGTTTGCCATTACCGTGAATTCATTTTAATAATATGGCAGAGAGCATCTATATCAGGTTTCCATTCAAAGTACAACTTCTCTGAAAATCCAAAAATTTAAAGGGCAAAGATATTTTGAATACTAAGGTATGTCCACATATGGTGGTAAAAATAAAATTAATTTTCTTCAAGATTCACAAAGGTCCTGAAAAAGCAAAGCATTTGAAGGACTATCTAAGTTTATTGCCATAATGCCTAAAATTAATGCAGTGAATTGCAACAGTCTATTTGACATGAGCAAACACATAGCCAAAACATGAATTTCAGCCCTGCTGTTTTTGATGAATTATAGAGAGTATTTCTGTTTACCACAGTACACTTCAGTTTTAGATTTTCTTTCAAAAAGAAATTATTTTATTTTACCTTTTCATATTTTAATTATTTAGTAATAAACATTATAACAAACCCATAATTATCAATGATACTGCAAGCATTCAAAAGTAAGTATAACCCCACACTGGATAATTTGAAAATAATTTGGATCTGGAATGTATCACAGTTGGCCTTTTAAAATATAGGATTTTCCCCTCAGCAGATTTAGCTTCTTAATTATGTGTGACCTAAGTTAATATTACCATTAGTTTTCTTCCCATGAGCCTTTAGAGTTGAAGCAGAAGAGAAGAGATATGAAGACATATACAATAGAAAATCACC
Organism: Rhinopithecus roxellana; assembly: GCF_007565055.1. Classification (NCBI taxonomy): domain Eukaryota; kingdom Metazoa; phylum Chordata; class Mammalia; order Primates; family Cercopithecidae; genus Rhinopithecus; species Rhinopithecus roxellana. Next base: position 137,022,799 of record NC_044551.1, on the reverse strand, counting down.
TGAGATTTAAAATTATTCATGAGTAATCCACAAAGTAGTTAGTCCAGAATGTGCTTTGTATTCTTTAACTACTTCTGGACTTTTGGTTTCTGTTTTTGTTTTTTCTTTAACTAGAATCAACCTGATCCTTGCTATCTAATGATACTTGGTCAGGATCAGACTATTTTCTCATGTAGGGAGGAGCTTGTACTAGGTGTCAGGAGACCTGGATTCTCTATCTAGTTCAAAATTTGTGCCTTACTAAGGGATTTGTCCTTTCTAGGCTTCAGTTCGCTTATGTGTTAAATGAGTTCTGTAACCTATTCCAGTTCTATGATTGGAAAACAGAAAATGTTTCTACCCTTTAAACCAATTGGAAGGTAGGGTCTATCCAGTTAAATAATAGGTGACAATTCCTTTAACAGAAAATTATGTCTGGGATTGATGTACCAGCTTTTTTTTTTTTTTTCTAATCACCAAACATTTCCTACATTAAATAGTAAATGCCTTATTGTGAATGTAAATATAGAGTCTCTTGTTTTCCCTCAAAAGAATTATATTTAGCAATATATTTCATTAAAGTGTCATAGAAGTTACAGAGAGCATGCTTCGCGGGATTTTAACTACAGGGAAAGCTAATATTGCAATTTCAGTTCAGAGCTGCATACCATCTTACTCCATCCTCCTCTCTTCACTACTTCCCTACATTAAAGCAGCGGTCCACTAAAGCCCTGTGCACTGGGTCTGCCTGCTTTTAAGCCTGGCCCACGCTGGGTGTAGCTCTTGAAGTGAGCTTTAAAAATTATTTTAAAGTGAACTGGGGCGGTTGCCACAGCAACCCACCCTGAGATGAAGAAAGGCTATAGATTAATCTACCCCTTAAGATTATTCAACTGTATAGTATTTGTTCCTCAGCCAGAATACTTTTAACACAAACATGGTAAGTGAACATCGTAGTTTAGAAAGATCTAAAAAGCAGTGAGACACAAATTCCAATAGCATTACATATTTTAATCTTTGTCTAATTATAGTATTGATGATACACAGGACTTCCCATGAAATAGATTGTTTAAGATACAGTACTTGCAAAAGTAGGCCCTGAAAGGTGACATGATCTTTAAGCAAAATGGTATGTCATTGCTTATAATATAAAGTGTATTGTGGTCATTTAACTCTTCAATATTGTTATACATGTCTATTCTGTAAATACCTAAGGTCAAGGAGTTTGGCAGTTCTACCTTTATGGTAACTCTGTGGTAAATGATAAAAACAAATGTGAGCACTCACCACATACACTTCTTTACTGCCACAGTCATTTGCCTTCCGTTCTTTACTTCATCTCTTCATAGAAGTTACTTCACAGTTTGCAACTCTTCTATGGCACCTTCAAATGTGGAAGTGCAAAAAAGTATATAGTGTTTTGTTAATGCTGATATGAAAGTACTTTCAAATAGATTTATTTCTAAAACTTCTAATCTGAAGTAACAATACTTCGATTTTAAACCAAAGTGTTTTGAATATAAGATTATTGAAATTGTCTTTTATTGTGATAACAATCTTCAATATAAATAGTGCCAAATATCTAAATTTCAAAAATTCACTAGGTGCAGCATCAACCCAAGCAGCATATACAGCATGTGGACTGTCTGTGATTGAGCATTTGCAATATACAAAGGATTTGTTATTTCAAGACAGGGTTTACACATATCTAAGGATTCTATATTTATCTGTATTTCTGTACCTTCAGTTTTATATCTGATAGAGAATTACAGAAGAATGTCAAATCCGTTATATCTGAATCTAACACAATTTGTCAAATTGGGAAATGTTTGCAATGCAGTTGAGGTTGCTGAAAGGGCTTATTTTATGCATTGCCTAAAGGCCAATTTAAAATACTTTGGGATTAGTGATGTGTATTCAGTATGGTTTATAAATTCTATTACCAATAATACCTTATTCTTCCAAGCAGTGTTGAACTGTACTGAGCACAGACAAATGCTCCTGTGTTCTGATTTCTGTTTTACCCTAGCTTTCCATGACTTTGTGCACACGAATGAACGTTTCCTTGGCTTCAGACTGAGGCTAGTCCCAAAAAGAGAACCAGCCTTGAGACACCTCAGACCAGGATGGTCAATATCTATTTTCCCATTTGTAATAGCAGGAGGACTTTGCATAGTGAAGAATCATTTATAAAGCCTCTATATTTGGGTTGACATCTCTGAGGTTTATTTTTAAGTTGCTTCAGGGTCAAAGAGAAATGAAGAATTTTGGCCAGTTTTATTTTATGGGTGTTAGTTGAGTTTAGTTTTTTAGGCTCAGGCCCACAGTGAGTGAGTCCAGACTTGGTCTTGTAGTCACTACCAAGTGATTTGGTGAATTCTCTTTCTTCCAGTTGTGCTTCATTTTACAGTCTAAAGTGAGAATCATAATACACATCTCCCAGGGCCTATTCACCTTACAGAAATGCAATCTTCATGAAATAACATGAAGGTATGGTAAGGATTTTTAAAAACGACACTACAAATTATGATACATTTCTTCCTTTTCCTGTAATCAGTATGTCCAAATAAGGTTTGATCAGTAATTTGCTTGCAAGTGTGTGGCTGATTCAAAAATACCCACATGCATGACTAAATTTAATGCGACTTTACCTTTACTTACAAAATTGTTCAATGTTGTTCATCGGAACATTGATTCTATCCCATTTCTTGAAATATCACAGAAACCTTCAATTCAAGGAATGGATTTTCACACTTCCCCTTTTAACTGTTTCTTCTAGATACCTTACTATGTGTGTGCTTTTTCATTTTAAAAAATGTTTACCCGGGGTCGGGGTGGAAGTGGGGGTTAAAAATCTTGTCCTGCGTTTTGGTGCCCACTTCTTTGTTTGGAAAGCAGAGCGCTGGGACTCAATCCGGGCGGCCCTCAAAGATCCAGACGAGGGACGCCTCTGGTTTCAGCAACTCACTCCGCTGAGTTATTGATTGCAGGCAGCAACAATCCCTCCGGTTGATTTGTGTGAAAAGTGAATCCGCGCTGGCTGGGCGTTCAGCAGAGGCGCAACAGCCACAACGCCATCCAATTATTGCCGATCCTCCCCTCCAACACTGCTCTCATCACCTATATACTCTTTTCTCTGCCCGTCTCTGCTTCCCCCCACCCACTTTTCTCCCCGGCCGACGGAGCTGAAGGGGCGGGGGTTCCTTCCTTGGAGTGTTTCTAGAGCTCGGAGGCTGCTAGTAGGGGGTGAGTGCGCCATGTGCGTGCGCCACGGGCGAGCAGGAGGCAGACTCTGGCTCTCTTGGGGACCTGCTGGACCTGGGTGCGATGAGTGGGCGGCCACGCTGGTTTGGCACGGGGAAGAAAGGGGGTGTGCCGACTTGACTTTAGTTGGGGGTTGGGGAAGTCACGGCCGGGGGAAAAGCGTCCGGTGGTTTGTTGGTAAAGAGGGTGCGTGGTGGGCTCTGGGGAATGGAGGAGGGCGCAACGGCTGTGGGTGGACTGTGGAAACGGGCGGTGGCAGTGCCAGGGCAGTTGTCCTGCTGGTCTGGTTTTGGGATCCTGGGCTGGAGAAATGAGATCCCAAAGAGCTGGGGATGGGCTCAGAGCGACCCACGAAAATACAAGGGGCCAAGTAAAATGAACCCAGCCATTCACAGTGCACAAAGCGCTGGCACACGGTCCACGTCTGGTGACGCAGGCTGCCCGAAGCGCTCCAACCATTTTGCAAGCCTGGGAGAGCAAGAGGGGCTCTGCAGGTCTAGCCGCCGCCCCTGTCCGGCTCTGGCCAGTCGGAGTTTTTCACCTGACAGACCAATAGGAAAGAACACGGGCCCCAACTTGGATTTTCTAGTCGGAGCTCTCAGCATCTAAGGAATTATTTTTCAAAAAAACAAAAGCCAACTCCTAGCTCTATAAAACTCGTGTGTGAGTTTTGGCTAGGAAAAAGCCACAAAGTAGAGCAAGAAGTAGGGTATTCAGGATAAAACACACACTTTAAAGACAAAACAGAAAACTTCCTTTCTCCTTGTACCCCCTTTATTTGTTAACACAGGGGAACGGTGCTGGGATGTCTTGCAAAAATGCTGTCACTAAATGCAGATATCTGTGTTGTTCTTCATCTGTCTGGGGAGCTGTTCCAAGGGCACCAAGCGTGGTGGAAATATCGATGTTCCAAAGGCATTGTGGAATACTCAGTTACACCAAAGGTGTAAAAACGTTTATGTTATCATGTTCTTGAAACATTTAGCGGCTACCAAGGTGGTAGCTGTTTAAATTAATTAAAATAAGATAAAAATAAGAAATTCACTCCCTCAGTTCCACTAGCCATATTTCAAGTGCTCAGTAACCACATGTGTCTCCCTTATTGGACAGCAACATGTCAAACATTTTCATCACTTCATAAAGTTCTACTGGAGAATGCTGCTATAGAGTTCAAAATGAATGCTGGTTAAAAAAGAAAAGAAAAGAAAAGAAAGAAGAAAGGAAGGAAGGAAGGAAGGAAGGAAGGAAGGAAGGAAGGAAGGAAGGAAGGAAGGAAGGAAGGAAGGAAGGAAGGAAGGAAGGAAAAGGAAGAAATAAATTACATTATGACTGATACCAGCCACATTTTAGGACACTCTTGGAGTTTCTGTTGCTTGGCACTAGTGTGAGAAGCTTTAAAGTCAGAATTTCAGTTATCTTCCTGCTAAAAGAGACCTTGGGGAACACTTCAGCCAAACACCTAATTTATTTTATAGGCAAGATAAATCAGGCCCAGCGAAGTTAAGTGATGCCCCCAAAGTTATGTCATAAATTTGGAAAAAAGTTAAGGTCCCCTAACAGGATCCAGTATACTTTGTAACAGACCAGGACATCTTTCTAGGCGAATTCATCTTATAGAAAGGCAGCTTGACTGAAATTTTAGGCAAGAGTACCCTTTTACAAGCAAAAATACTGCTAAGTATTCCTCCAGGAAGAAATTCCATTTAACAAAGAATAAGAAGGAGCATGGTGAATAATACTATCTCCCAAACTAAAAATATATTATTGGTGGTGTCATAGATTTATATAATGCCTTTTCTAAGAGGCTAATTGGGATAACACTGTGGTAATTCTACTTTAAAAATTCTGAGGGAATGGGATTATCCTCTTAAAGAGCTAAAAAGCTTTCTTAAGGTCGGGGAGGAAAAGCATTACCTAAGGTAAAAATTGTTAGCAAAGCATAATCTTTCTCAAATTTGATAAAGATATCAGATATACTGATTATGATATAACTGGGATGGAATTGGCTCAGGAATGCTAATAACAAACAAAACTTTTTCTTTTTCTTTTTTCTTAAGATGGAGTCCCGCTCTATCGCCCAGGCTGGAGTGCAGTGGCACGATCTCTGCTCACTGAAAGGTCTACCTCCTGGGTTCACACCATTATCCTGCCTCAGCCCCCCGCGTAGCTGGGACTACAGGCGTCTGCCACCACACCCAGCTAATTTTTTCTTTTTTTTTGTAGTTTTAGTAGAGACAAGGTTTCACCGTGTTAGCTAGGATGGTCTCGATCTCCTGACCTCGTGATCTGCCTGCCTCAGCCTCCCAGAGTACTGGGATTACAGGCATGAGCCACTGAGCCCGGCCCAAACAAAACATTATTATAAATTACACTATCTGAAACATATAAGGCAACAGAATACATCATGAAGATTTAGACAAAGCATAAGCTTTCTTGTTAGTTTTATTGTTTTGTTTTGTTCTGTCTTTTGGGTTTGTTTTGTTTTTAATGCCATGTTTGTATTCTATATATCTTATTGTTAATTAGGATTGAACTGTTGGTATTAATTCTGCTCTTTTATAGTAGCTACCCTTTAATTTAACCCTTAGTGAAGGATCCCCAAAGTGTCCAAATAAGAGTACTTATGAATATTAAATAATTTTAAATTAATAACAATAAATTCTTTTAAAAGTGTAGATTTACATTTATATTTGAATTATTGTCTTTATTTCTCTTCTTAATTTACCATTTGCATGTGGTTCAGCATTCTTCCCATTCTCCCTAAAATCCAGTATCCTAAGAGAAAATGTTTCACTTCTTCAAGTGCCTGTAGACATGGTAGAAGGCCTCAACTTCTCCATGGCTGATGAGTGAGAAGGCTGATCTGACTTGGAAGAGACTGTGTGGCCAAAAGTCAATTGGCTGTATCACATGGTAACTCTATGATTATGCATGTGGTTTAAATCTCCCTGTGCCTCAGTTTCCTCATTTGCAAAATGTGGAACAAAATATGCTGCCCTCAAACTTTGCTATAAAGATTAAATGAGCTATTCAGCATAAAGCACAGGGCTGGAAAAGTGATAAACTGCAGTAAAAATTAGCCATTCTTAATCTAATGCAAAGAATTTCCACTTCTATACCATTAAGTTCCTTATTCATTCATAGTGGGGTTATCACAGCAGAAAGAAGTAGGTCATCCAAGAGGTGGGAATTGGTTCAGGATGAGATTTACCTTTGAAGAGGCAAAACTTTCTTATGTTTTAAAATACCATGACTTAAGTGTACAGGTTGCCTTATTTCCCTTTCGCTGACATCATGCCTCTAGGATTTTTTTTTTTTTTTTCTTAAGGGATGCTTTATTATACTTGTTGGCCACTTGGTTGCTGAAAAGGCACTGAAAACTCAGAGTCTATCCTCTTTTCACCCTTGGTTGACCTTTGGAATGCTGTTGTCAGCCAAGATGACATTGATATCTTTAGTCTCCTGCTAGCTTGAATTCTTTAGGGTAGAGTCTGCTCAGATTGTCTCCTGATGTCATTCCAAATGTCTGATGGCCATCTATGGCAACTTGGTTGGGCAAAAGCCTGCTGGGAAGGGGTAGCCCACAGAATGCCTAATGGAGAGTTCTGTTCAAGAGGACCTAGAAGTAGTTCTGTTAGACATATGATTAACACTACAGCTCTGTTAGGGGACTGTACCATTTCTTGAAAAATAGAAGTATAGTCATTTTGCATTTTTGGTTCTAATAAAGTCCCACCTGAGATGTTTATGATTCATACTGATTTTATGATTAAGTATGTATTACAGAAAAAAAACAGAGAATGTCAGTAAAAATTTTATATCTGATATTCATGCTAACGTTAGTTATTAAATGAAGACCCCAAGTTAAGACAAAGGAGTTTAGAAAAGAAGGAATAAAGGCTACTGCATGGCAAAATGTGCATTATTCTCTCTATCTTTCTAGGTATTTTTTCTTTTACTTCTTTTTCTTTTTTTCTTTTTTCTTTTCTTTTTTTTTTGAGATGGAGTCTTGCTCTGTTGCCCAGGCTTGAGTGCAGTGGTGTGATCTTGGCTCTCTGCAACCTCTGCCTCCCATAGAGATGGGGTTTCAACGTGTTGGCCAGGTTGGTCTTGAACTCCTGACCTGAGGTAATCTGCCCGCCTCGGCCTCCCAAAGTGCTGGGATTACAGGCTTGAACCACTGTACCCGGCCATTTCTAGGTAATTTTTCAAATGACTATATTCTACTTATCTGGAGCTTACAAAATTATTTCTAAAATATTTTATTTATAATCCTAAATTTTAAACCAAGCAATATAATAGAAAATGTTATGTTTTCAAGAAGGTAAGATCATGCATAGATTTATATGCTTTCAATACATAATTTTATAGATATTCTGGAACAAGGAGGCACATAATTATATCAATATTCTAATTTCTTAGGAAGAAAGAGAATTTTCACTGAGAGGAAGTTTATAAATTATTTTGTAATATGGTGAGAATTAAAAGCAAAACTCAATAAAACTTTTAAATTTAAGTCAGTGATTAAAACCAGTTTCACCAAAGTACTGATTGAGTCAAAGACTCAAACCAAAGGCCAGATTTCCTATGGACTATTACTTATTTATTTATTTATTTATACTAAATTTGTAGTTAAATCTTTTTAATCAGTAATGTTCTTCAGCATAATACAATGATATCTGGAGGATATATACAAAAATAGTACTATCTTACTAGAATGTGGGTTGAAATGAATGTCTGAAGTACCTAACATTTAATGGCCACACACTATTTGTCAGACTCTGTATTAATTGCTTTATAAACTTTATTTCCTTTTATTCAAAGAACAACCTTTTAGACATGTACTATTATTGTCCCCATTTTACAGATTTTACAAACTAAAGCTATGCATGCTGACATGACCTGCCCAGGGCCACATAGTTCGTAAGTGCCAAACGACGTAAAACCAATGTGTTTGTTTCCAATATTCTACTCTTAGCTATGATGCTATACTGCTTTCTTGTATTCATAACATTTGTTCACTTATAGGGATAATATAATATATATTTTTGTACCACCAGAAAATATTTCAGAAATACATATCTAAATGCATGTCATCCTCTTTAAGGTAGACACTTTAGAAGACTATTCATTTATTTCAGTAATGTTGTCTTTGCTCAAGTCTATTTAGAAATCTCCTCAGGGATTTGCTACACAGTCTTAAAACTGGCCTGATTGTTGGCAAATCTTAATCATTAAGGATGAATTTTTTGCCAAAAGTAAATCCAAGCCAAATGTAGTAAACAGGATGAAAACTAAGATTTGATTATAAAGCTTTAGATGATTTGATATTTGTCTCATAAATTGACACTAATTGAAGATATAAAAGAGGAATTTCAAAGGTATTTTTGATACGATTGTATAGCCTTTAAGCAGACAGTTTTGACAAGTAACACTCGTAAAAGGTCTGGTAGTTCTTTAGAAAGTCATTTTCACTAAATTAGTAGTTATAGGTCATGGGAAATGTTCTTTTCAAAGAGTATAAAATGGACAGCGAAGGATAACTCAGAAACTCTGGACCAGAACCCACGTTTAGACACTAAATAACTGTTTTGACCTTAATTTTCTAAATGTCCTTTTTGTAAAATGGGGAAGGTGGCAAGAACTACCCATGATAATGATTTTGCTGAGAGAAGCTCATGAAATTGTACTTCTGTGGCCACTTGGTGCTTCGCATATAGCAAATTCTCAACAAATGTTAGCTATTGTATACCATTTCACTTTCAAGAACTATCCCATATTCCTGGAGAACATCTCAATGTTGTAGTTATCTAATGATATTTTAAAAGATGTTTTCTTTTCTGTCAGTTTCATGCTTCCAAACAGTTATTTTATGTGAAGTATTTAATATGTAAAGTAAATATAAACATATTTATGGTTGTATGTTTATTCAGTTAATATGTATTATACCAAGAAGTCTTACATGTTGTACTGCTAACTATATTATCCTTGTCAGTGTTCTGTATAGTATTGTCTTTAGATAAACTTTTTTGGGGGTATTCTTAATGGATTTCATCAGACTTATGAAAGTAATGACACACACATTTGCCCAGAATAAGTCTCCAAGATTTTATTTTTTAGTTACCTCAGACATCTTCTAAATTGTTTATTCATTATATAATCTTAAATTTAAGGGAACTGAGCATAAATATGTTGAATTAGTGGCTTCCTATTAGATCCCAGTGAACTCCTCTTAAATCGGTGCTCTTATCTGTGTAGCATATGCGCAGTTGTGATGTTGTGAAAGTTTGTCTTTACATCACTGTCTTCCCTATACTCACATTCAGCAGGCCCTGCTTTCATTTTGGCATGCTCCACTCACCCAACAGCAATTTTTACAATCAGTAATAACTGTTTCACGAGTGGCTTCTTTCTCCTTTGGGCCTTCCACTGTTGCGACCTGACCTACAAGGTCCTTTCATCCCTCAGCCGCCCCTTTATGTCCCGGAACTCTTTCCAACTATGTTCTATCAGAGGAGCTGGCCACTTGAGCCGCCTAATCCATGACACGGTATCAATGTGCAAGCACTTTAAATGAACCTCTCTTCAAAAGTTTTCTGAAAAGAATTCATAATCCGAAGGAGTATCCATGCTTCCATAGATACCCTGCTGTGTTGGTCAGGAGGTGTTTTAGGGAGCACTTTCAGTGTGTCTCAGGTCCCTCCTGCCAGCAGCCACTTCATTTGTCCACACAGATCTAAGCCTTGGATGCAAGTAAATGGGAAACCTGACTCTTACTTGAAGAAGCAGTTTTGTTTCTGAAAATGTTGAGATTGGAAGATGAACTCTCTATCAGCAAAAGATTAAGATACTCCTTGAAAATTTATACACTTAAAAAAATTGTACATTGTATTACCTCTGTTCTCTTTTTCTATTACCTGTTTGCAGGTCTATTACCTGTTCCTCTGGTCTCTTTTTCTATTACCTGTTTGCAATATGAGGCATGCAGCCACTGCATGTCCCTTGTGCCATAGTGACTATGTTGTCAATCAGACTTACCCTGTGTGCTCTCCCTTCTGCCCCACCAAAGTCACCAGAGGTATAATTAGTTATTGTTTATCCAGAAATGTCTTGAACAGGGTTTAAGAACTCTTTAAAGAGAATATGTGCCACTTGTTGGATGAAAGAGAATTTGAAAGGGTTGGGGAGAGATTTAGGGTTAGAGGGCAAATTTCATTCTGCCTTCTATCTCTTCTATTAAATCACAGATAAAGCATCTTCCTATGTGCAAAGACAGGGTACATAAACAAATATTTCCCAACTTAGTGTAGTCTTAAATCTGTAAATAAAGAGTATCCATATCAAATAGAATGCATTTTATATTGAAAATCATCACTCAAGATTCAGAATGAAGAAATAAGTTTCTAAGTACAAGATTTTGAACACTACTAAAGTAAGAAACATTCTACAACATTCTTATTCCTTTTGACCCGTTTAGCAAAGGCTAAATAGCTAGTCTACAGATTTCCTCCCAACTATTCCATTTACTTCCTTTCTTCCTTCCAGCTGGCTGGCTTGCCTGCCTGCCTGCCTTCCTTCCTTCCTTCCTTCCTTCCTTCCTTCCTTCCTTCCTTCCTTCCTTCTTCCTTCCTTTCTTCCTTCCTTTGTCTTTACTGCTTCCTGTCTTCATTTTCAGCTGTAAATTCTTTATCAGTTGTGAACTTAGTAAAGCTACACACACACACACACACACACACACACACAGACACACAACTGGTTAACAGGATTTTTCCTTTGTATTGGAAAATTACATTTTCTGTTTCAGAATCATAGGGTATTATTATTTTTTGATGTATCAGAATCACTTCAAAATAAAACACCATCACTAAAGGAGCTTATTTCTAAACAATTGATGATGCATGTTATAGATAATATGGTCATAGAATAACTTCTATGATTTTTTTGTTATTAATCACTATAATTACTCTTTGATTGCAATGATGATTAACTTACAATGAATAAGGTCTGTGCCTGTGTTGGTTATATAGTACTTATGAAAAATTTATGTTCATGCATCCACACAGTCTCATCTCATCCTTACATAGATTCTAGTGAGATTCTAGTCTGTGTAGCCGATGGTCACAAAATAAACTCACCCACAGGAGAATAAAGCCTGTGGTTTCTCTCACATTATCACTGGGCTATAACCTCTTAAACTCCGCAGGTCAGTGATGATTAATTGAGCATTCTAAAACTTGGTGAATGTGTATGCTCTATGCTCTCATACTCCCCATAATAAGCACTATCTGTATTGTTTTAATGACTATCCTGAAGAGTTCGCTCAAGCCGTTTTATCACATTTCAAGCTGTATTATTTAGCATCTTAAAATTAAGAAAAACTTGAGAATGATTTTTTCCTGGCTTTTCACTGGTATTCGATGACACTTATTTTCCAGTCTACATAAGATAATTAAAATAAATGAACTACTCAACACAGTAGTGTTTAATTATAGCAAACAATACATTTTAAAAAGTAAAGTCTATAGTTGTGTGCATATGCTCCCTTTCATCTTTTGGGACTTGGGATCACTAAGTGTTAGTTTTCTTGTTATTGTAGAGCAGGAGGACTGATCCTCCTCACAAAACAGGGCTCCTTGTGAGGATGTTAACAGCCTAACTCAAAGAACAGTTCATCAAAGTGCCTCAGAGTCACCTAGGTGCCTGCTAAAATGCAGATTCATGGGCCCCACCCCAGGCCCACTTAGCTGCAATCTCAGGAATCTGCATTGTAACAGGCTCCTCAGGTGGTTCTTACATAGCACTTTTTTGCATGCCACTCTCTTAAGGTGAGGGGAAGCATAAGACCCACAGGTCTCTCTAATGCCATAACTTTGTGTTCTCTCCATTTGTTATTAACTCCTGTTCTCTTCACTAATGTTAACAAATATTGGGGAACTTTTAAAGTCATGAGAACCTTTCAAGATAGTAAGATAAATCTTGATTCAAAATTGTAAACAAGGAACAAAGACATGTCACAAATATTCTGCCTGTTGAAATTAGAAAACCAGTTAAGCAATATGGAAACCTAATTATCTCAAATTTCTGTACAATTCTTCATCTTTACTTAATTGAGGAATAGCCATTATCTTTTCTTGGATGGAATCTGTTCATTGGGTCCTGATACCTCTGCAAAACCTGTAAAATGGGCTTCAGATCCAGGGACCTCTATCATTGGTGATAAGTAACTCCCAAACATTTTCATCCTTCAGTGACTGCCAGCTGATGTGAGCCCAGACTCCATGAAACTAGGACTGGCACTGGTCATAGTCACTTGAGGAATGTGGCTTCTCTGTAAAGAGATTCTCAATCAATGCAAATGTTCCTTAGGACCTCAGTAATCACCTCCATCTGCCAAGCAGTCATAAAGGCCTGCACAACTTTGCCATCGTTGTCAACAGAGTGATCCATATCTTAGGTCTTTAACCTCTTTTATATTAAGATTTTTTAAAAAATACATTGATCGTGTTTTAGTTCTGTCCTTGTGAATATAAAAAAGCAATAATAAATGATTATTACTATTGCAAAAGTATTGCTTTAGTTTACAAGTTTTCCTTAAAAATATTGAACTCCCCAACTGTATTTATCCATTCTTTCAATCCATTTATTCACCATACATAACCTAAATACCTGTAGGTAGCAGACATACTGTACTAGGATTCAAATATTTTTAATACTCTTTCTTGTCCAACATTTTCCTGACCTAAACAAATATATTATCATGCTGGCGTACAGTAGTATGTGTGGAGAATATCTTTCTAAGTTTAAAAATTGTCCCCTCTTTGTATAAAATAAAAATATTAAATGACCATTCAGTACTTTTTGTCAATTTAGCATTATAGTGCATACTGCAAAGTTTAAAGCTTTATGTCATAATATAATTTTGAGAATGAGACTTTTTGTATTATGTTACTAGGGTCCCCAAGTGGAAAAAATATGGCCTGCTGCTCTGGAGTGTATTGCAAAGTGATTTTGTTTTGCCCACTGACTTCACAGACTAGATACCGTGTCAGTTGTAATTACTTGGAATGCCTACATGGCGGGCTACTTATAGCAATAGGGACAGGGTGGGGCATGTCATTGCAGACAGGAACCCACCAATAATGGTCCAGATTCCTTTTGAGACTTCCTCACATGAAACAGAGGAAATGTCTTTCATTGGGTATCTAAAACTTCCTTTCCTACGATGTGTACAAAATGAGCAAAAAGATCCATCCATTCATTAGCCTCACAGAGGTTAAGTGACTTGTTTCCAGTCACAAAATTACTTTGCAGTGAAACAAGAGTCTAACTCAAACCTTCCTACTTCTGCTCTGGTGCTCTTTGAAGAACACTCTGTAACTCTAATGAGGAAGCCTTTATGATCCTTCAAAAGCAGACAAAGGACGAATCACTCATTTTCACTAAAACCCCTTTGGGATGCAGGGCAATGATTAAACTTACTTGAAAGTCTTGTGATTTTGCACATTTTCCTTTGACACTCCTATCTTTCAAATTGCTAGAAATGGATGTTATTTACTGACTACTTTGCTTGCAATTGATTTGCATACTGTTACTGCATATTGTTAAATGGTTTGTTGATTAATGACTAATGTTGATTTGGGCTAAATGTAATGGAATAAGCAAATATATTTTCAAATTTAGATATACAATTTAGTTGCTAAAAGGTATTGTTAGTCATAAAAATGTTGATTATTTTAGATCAATCCCTTGCAGGGGAACCCTGGCCACAATTTCCTCCCATATTTGTTTTCAATTTTTAAGCTTTACCCCTTCTCTTTTTCTTATTAATTTGCATGTCTGGGTTTTAAAGCTAACACTTCCTATAAGCAAGTATTGTTCCAAAGCCCAGGACTAAGATAAATTCTTATAAATTCAGAATGTGGTAGATTTCAACTAAACAGTTTCTTTTCTGGAGATCCAGAAGACGAATATTTGGCTTGAATATTAATATTTTCATGACTTTGACTGGATCAATATATTGTACAAATATTATCAACAAATTATATAAATATACAATATTTACTAATATAATTAATACTTTTAGAATTAATATAAGATAGTTATATATACACACAGACAAGCTAGTCAGTTGTTAAGTCAGTTATATGAACTATATAATGTATTATGCACTTAAATATATACATATGCTTATGTGTTAGTGTATTTTGTGTTTTTAATTACTTCCAATCTTAAAACCCTATATTCCAACCTATATTTTTGATTTCTACATTTATCTTCTAAATATATATATTACCTTTGATTATTTTTTATTTCTGATATTTCATATACATTCATAAATATTTCCAGTTTGGAAATTCTTTTAAATAGTAAAACGAATAAAAAATGTTTGTACCATAGATGTTTTAGTACATTTATAGTCTTTGTATTTTTTAGAACTACATTTTAATATGCTGTGATAAAAATGTGTATTTCTCTAACAAGGTATTAAGTTTGGTAACTGAAAAGTGTTCTTCAAGGAATGTAATTCACATTAATTTTCCATGTGATCATTGTTACTTATAGTTTAATAGTCAACATGTTTAAAGTCTAATTAGAAAAAAAAATCACTGGATATTAAGTTGGGAAACAGACCCAAGTCTGTATCTACATAGCCACCTTGGTGACCTTTGGTAAATTTCATTTTTGTCCTTTGATTTCATTTTCTTTGAAAATGAGGAGCTGAAAGCTTTAAAGCTTTCTTCCCATAACTCTGAAATAGTTTATGCGCTCAAAAGAGAATAAGACTAAAAGAAATGTGTGGGCATTATTACCTGGCTGCCCAGTATTTTCATGGACACAGACTTGTAACATACTCTGAAAGTTCCTTTAAGGAAAATAACTCTGTAGATACGGATAGTAAGGGAAAAGGGATCAATAAGAAAAAGAAGGGGAAATGAGTTAATGACAAAGGAGGAGAGGTAGGCAGTAGAAATGATTCCCTACTTACTTGTTTTTTATCTATAGTCTAGTTATCCCTATTTGAAACCTACTGGCACCAGGTATTATCAACAGGGATGAGTAATATGTAATTTTTATCTTTACTGGGTTACATTTGGCACATGGACAGTTGACAGCTGTCAGTCAGGTGGCTGGTCAATGAGGAGATACATATAAAGCTGCCAAAATATTTTGTTGCTTTAAATACTTACAAGTAAATCATTTTAGCTGGAAATTTTGTTGCATTGAAATTAAATAGGCTGATATTCAAAATATAATTAATTGAAGTTAATTACTGGTAGAATCAAGATTTTCCCTATTAATATGTAAGGTTAAATAACATGTTTTTCCAAGTGTCTTTCTGAAACAGGAAAACAATTTTTCTCCACTGTAAATAAGCTGTCTTTAAGATAGGAAGATATCTTGCAAATAATGCTTGAAATGCCTATGTTTTAATGTTAAATATTTAGAGCAGTTGTAAATCAATGCTACTTTAAACTCCAATATTTTATTAAAATAAACTATTCCCATACATTGAGGGAGTTGGCATAGTTTTTTTTGGTGTGTGTGACAAAATGTTGAAGATTTATTAGAAAGGACAAACATAGCTGCATGGTGGACAAGAATTTACAGCTTCTCATAATGAAAAGGAAAAAATAATGTGATTTTAGATTAAATCTACAATTCAGGCACAGTTAAAATGATAAATTTAGTTATTTTGAAATACTTGAACTATATCTAACATTATTTCCAATAGGTTCATTTATACTTAAATAATTGACAGAGTCATAAGCAAGAGTTTGACAGAAGCTTTTGGTTTGCTTATACTTAATGACAATGTAATAATTATAGCCAATGGTAATGCACGTGAAAACTTAACAAATATAATTCTGAAGTTGAAATAAGAACACATGTTGTTCAGTTTTGCAGTAACCATCATCTTAAAAGTAAATATTATGATTGTTTAGGAATGTAGTATTTAACAGACTAGAAAAATAAAAGTAAAATTTTCAAGTGCATGAAATACATACTAATTCTTTAAGAGACTAATGAAGTTATTCTAAAAATTTAGCGACTATAGTTACTCAGGTGTCTGAATCAATATAATGAAACCTAATGAAGCATGACAAAATATATGAAATATATGAAAGTAGCAATTTAATCGCAATATTTAATTTAATCGCATATTTATGTTTAAATGATTTAATCATTTGAAATATAATATACATGTAACAATTTATAATAAAAAGTATATGGTTTAATGTTTTAAAATATGGGTTCATTAAAATGTTTGTAGATAACATTATGTTTTTAAAATATTAGATATTTTGTTTGGTTGGAGTAGTTCTGATAATTTTTTAAACCACAAATATTTCACAATTTTCAATAGTAATTACCACAGTTTAAAAGTGTGTGTTAGTTATGCATTTGTGGCATATCCATGTCATCATTGATTTAAAATTTACTTCAGATACAGCAGTCATTAAAAAAGTCAGACCTTATTTTTTTTCCACTATACAATCATGTATTAAGGATGTAGATTGAAAGTTATTTATGTGATCATCAGAATAAAACAATTGTCTCATAGTATTAGTAATTTATATTGGTAGGGGTCTTTTCTTTCTTAAGCACCAATTCTACCCCCCAGAGCCTAGAAAATTGATTTTATGCATAATAATTTATAACATTCTTGATCAATGTATACTGTTGTTTCTGTTTAATTAGCCCATGTTGCTTGTGAATATGGAATTTGGTTATTAAAATGGTTTCATATGTTTACTATGTATAGGCTCTAGCTTTGAGCTGCTTACTTTTTTAAATAAATGTTTTCAATTTACTATAATACAACAATTTGTAGAGAAATGCTGTGAAGCATAGTTAAAAGAATGAATCCCTGAAATAGAATCACTTTTTAAAAATATGTCCTAACATGTGGTCTCATTTTTTCATGTTTTGCATTAATTAAAATCCTATTCTGAAAAAAATATTTTTGCCTAAACTTTTGAATTCACAAAATAAAAATAAAAAATACGTAAATATACTAATTTTGGAAATCAATGATGTAAAAACCTGCTTTAATACTGTCTTGGTTGTTAATTTCAAAGATTTTTCTCAAAAGACACTCTTTGTAAAGTAATAAGAAAATATTGCCACTTTTAATTATTAAATAATATTTACTATAATACAATTCACTTTTATTTAATTATTAGACAGGCAATATATTTTAAATTATTTAATTATACATGCAATATATGTTTTAAAAATGTATTAAAATAAAGTTAATTGCATATTCTCTCCATTCATGTTCTTGTAGCATGCACACATTTTAAAAAGCCAGTACATGTAATTTTCGAAAATAGCGTGTACCACCACTGCACCTTTTTATTTGGGAGATTTATTAGAAAATAGCTTTTTATTCAGAAAAGATTATGACAGAATTAGATAATTAGATAAAAGAAGACTAAAATATGTGTTAAAACATGTAACATTATAAATGTAATTAACTCTTAATCTTCCAAAGATTGAAAACAGTAATGAAAGAGACCAATATTTAAAAATATAATCTTTTTTAAAATCTAAAAAAAGAAAAAAACTAAAAAATTGTTATATGCTGACAGCTTTACTTTCACACCAGGCAAACCCACTGTTGAGTGAGTTGGCTCTGATTCCAATGGTCTCCAACTTTGTGAACACAGGTACCTCAGTGGTGCCTCTTTCAAGACAACAAAATTAACTTTTAGAGATTAAAAAATATATTTTGGCAATTGAAACTCACCAGTGCCTTTCTGCTTCTCCAGGAAGTTGTACCCGTCAGCACCTGCTGAGGGCTTTGTTGTCCAAATCCTGACAGGTAAAAAAATTCCTGTAGAATAAAGCCAGACCAGCTGGCTTTGAAGAGAAACCCCCCAGTTTGGGCTGCGTTTGCCTCCTCTCCTTTTCTATGAAGACCAAGGCTTTGCCCCCTTGATCGTCAAGCCGTGAGATGCGTGATCTCTCTGCACAAGTGTCTGGCAGGCCGAGGTGCACCTGTTTCTGTCACTCTGGAGTAAATTTAGCTGTAAAGGTATCACTGACAACCAGACCTTTGTCAGTGCTGGCGAAAGAACACAGAATTGCTTCCATCCCCTCCCCCCTCCCGACCCCCTATGCTGCTAGTTCCAATGGAAAATATCCAATCGGAAGTCTATCCAAAAATCATTCCTAAAAAATGAAATTGCTTTCATATGGTATAAAAAAGTAAGTTTCCTCATTTCAAGCAGATTTTAAAATTACATTTCCAAGAATAATCTTGGAACAAGACAAGTTTTCGTTCAATTAATTGTGGCTGGAAACTTTTTAATGGAAACATAGCACATACTTACTTCATTTCAGGTTATTAAATTGTGTTAAGCATTAAAGTTATTTGCCATTCTTTGCTGCAACTCATTTGTTCTTTTCAATTCTAAGAAATATTAGAAGGTTAAATAACTTATCACATAGGAGGGATTAATCATGCTACCAAAATTAGAATGTGTGTAATTCTGAGGGACTGAATGTCAAAACTGTATGCTCATAGCACTAAAACCACTGGGAATCTAGGATGCCACTAGAACATGTAAAATGGCAGCTAAGGTCTGTGCAATCCCTTCATGTTTAGAAACTGGCTAAAGCTTGAGTTCTCTTATCTTTTGGTTAAGGTAAGGACATTTATCATTTATGTGAATGTTTTAGACTAATTTCTTTATTAGTGGTTTGAGAAATACTCCGTTTGAGGAAAATAGAGAGGCAAGCAATATTCATTAATATATCTGACATAAATAAAATAGTTAAGATATATAAAGCAGCCCAAGGAGTAACATCCTTAGCCAAAGCATTCTGAACTTCTGCCTTAATAATTATGATTTCTTAAGTGGAGTTAAAAAGAGTTGTATGGAGTACCTGTTCTACCATATTATTGCTGTTTACAGGAGTTGGGTGTGATAGAAAAGAAAAGCTGGGTCAAAATAAAAAATGCTTTGTAAAATAAACAAAGTTCCTATTTACTTATTATGTATAAACAGCCACTCACCAAGCCTCATTTCTCCACAGGGCACCACTTTCAGATAAAAACATAGACCTGAATGGCATCATCCAGTATCCAAGGAAACCATGTAAGTACCTCTCTCACTGTGTACTTCTGTTATTCAGATTTTAAAAGCTAGCTGAGTACTGAATAAGTGAGTGTTTTTATTTAGTAATTATAAGGGAGGTACTTTTTAGGAGCCTGCTAAAAAGAAACGGGTTCTTGATTGTTACGTGCGTCATACCAAAACTCTCATGTTCCCATCATATTTCATAAAATTATGTGTTTAGTCCCAACCTCTCCATCAATTCTCATTCTTAGGTACAAAATAAAGTCCTAATGAATTGGAAGTTTCAAACTTTTCCAAGACCCAAACAGTGTTTCAAAGTCCTTGTGCCAGGAGTACTTTCTTAATTGTAGTTAAACTTGTTAAATTTAAAAAATTAAGAAAAAATTCCTTGGAAAATAATGGTTTATTGGTAAACATTTATGGCAATTTATTTGGCTGTAGGCTTGCTTGAAGAGTGAGCAAGTGAGCAAAGAGACAAGATTACATGTTTAAACCGAGAAAAGAATCTTGAAAGTAAGTGACAAGATGCAAAAATCTGTTTGGGGAAATGGTTGGGAGGTTGGCACGTTATTTTCTTTCTCCCCTTCCCCAAAACTAATGTACATTTCTGCAGCTAATATCAAGGTTCTAATTCATGTTCAAGAGTTATGAAATCTACTGTGGAAATTTAGTTTCTAAACAACATGCTACTCTGGAGAAAGACATTCCTAAAATATTTGAAATTTCTACTATTTCCTTACTTGGACTTTATTTTTATTTTAATGTTTGTATTTGTACTATCTACTTTTAAAATTAAATTATTTTCAATATGAAATGATTTTTCGTTACTGTTTACATACCTTTTCACAAAATACTTAACATTTTCTATATACTCATATAATTATAGACATCGTTTTTAACTTCTAAATTCACTGTATGATTTACCTAGTCTTTAAATACAGACATACTACATTTCATCGAGGGTGGTTTGAGAGTTTTTCATATATATATTTTTTACTTTTGTCACTCGTGTGTATTTCTACTTTTCCTCTGCAGTATGGCTCCTTGCTAAGCATAAATGGTAGAAATTATCTCACAATTTCTCTGAAGAATGACAGAGATCCTTCATGTTCAATAACTAACTGCAGGAACATTTCACTTTATCACATAATTATGCCAAATTCTATTGTTTATACATTTGCATATTTCTGCCTTTTAATATATGTTACCTAACGCATCTTTCTAAATTGAGAAAAGTTGTGTCAGACTAAGGAATTCGCTGGAACTTTGGAAGGGCCTCCTCACCCAATAAGAAGACTTGGCTAGGAACTGAATTTTTTACGTAACTTATAAACTTCACAAGTGTGGAGGTTGAGGCCAGAAGTGCTACCTTCTAAAGTAGGAATTCCTTGCTGCATAACAAAGGTAGGCTTTTACTGAGTAAAGTTGGAAGCAGAGAGGGCTTAGAATAGATGTTTATAAAGAAAGATTTGAAGGAGAAGACAGGGTAATGTTATAATTCACTATCCTGAGAAAATGAAATCTTTTGAAATTCATTATTCTTGTAATACAAGGAAAATGAAAATCTACAGTGCAGTGCTCATGGCACAATTTTAACTGTTTACATTAAAATATAAATGTTTCCAGAAAAAAATTTAAATTTGACATATTTAATGAAACCTCCTATAACAAAAGGAAAATTGCTATAGAAATAGATTATGTGTATATATATATATATACACACATTTATGTATATATTTGAGATTTTCCATTCATCAGTAGTAGCCTCTCTAATGTAGACCAACTTTGTTCAGTAGAACTTTCTGTGATAATGGACATGTTCCATAGTTGCACCATCCAATATGGTACTCACTAGCCATATGTGGCTATTGAGTACTTGAAACATGGCTAGTGCAACAGAGAAACTTAATTTTGAATTTTATTTACATTTAATTAATTTAAATATAAATAGCCCACATGTAACTAGTAGTTACCATATAAACAAGCTAGTTCTGGTCTAGATCACTTAGAAATGTGGAGAGAGTCAAATATGTGCAGATTTGATATCACTATCAGTTATTATCTTTATATCAACTACCGTTGACCATAACTAAAATCATTAATGCCTGAAGAACTGTGCTCCAACATCGATTTAGCAGGAGTTTGAGAAATACTGTCATGTGATAGGCCAAATTGTAAAGAGTACTATTTTGTTTACATCAGAAATTAAATACCCTCTTGCAGAGATTTTCTATTTCCTTTGGCATTCTGTCATACAATACAATTTTTTATGTTTACTTTAATATTTGAATTATCATTACAGTAGGATTTCTTTAGGATACTTTCTCAGAGATGAATGCTTTTCATATGGTCGATAGGAGTACATCATAAAATTGTTTTATAAGCCTGGGATAGCAACTTTTAAAATGGCCCATTATAAACAAGACTACATGAAAAAGATAAATACACTAATGAAAATTCTAGCTATGGGGACAAATATTTTTAAAGTTTAGTTATAATTGGCTTAGCATAGTGGCTCATGACTGTAATCCCAGCACTTTGGGAGGCCAAGGTGAGTGGATCATTTGAGGTCAGTAGTTCAAGACCAGCCTGACCAATATGGTGAAACCCCAGCTCTACTGAAAATACAAAATGAGCTGGGCATGGTGGCAGGCGTCTGTAATCCCAGCTGCTTGGGAGGCTGAGGCAAGAGAATCGCTTGAACCTGGGAGGTGGAGGTTCCAGTGAGCTGAGACCATGCCATTGTACTTCAGCCTGAGCAGCAAGAGTGAAACTCCATCTAAAAAAGAAAGAAAGAAAAGAAAATGAAAAAGTTTTGTTACTATTTCTGCAATACAACTTGACAATATAACTTGGCAAATAATTCCAAAAATGTAATCGGTCTCAAAAAGTGCTCCCTAGCCTTGTTTCTCCAAAAGCTGATTCTCTTCCAAAGCACACATCAGAGTTTAAATCTCCCATGATCTTTTCAGGCATTTAGTGAAATTAATCATTAGGATTTGTGATGATACTTTTATAATAATGCTAGACAGTAATATTATAGATGGGATAATTGTAAAATAATATTGAAAATTTTAAATTTGTATAGATTTTGAAAGTCAGTAAATTCATATCTGGAATGCTGATTATTTGTAGGACATTGAACCCTAGAGACTCTGGGAAATATTTTTTTAAATGGGAGACATCCATCCTTTTAGAAACTCCATTTATTAGACCTGGGCATGTTCTTTTGGAAGGATTGGATTCAGATGAGTGCGAGAGAAGAGACTTCCTTTGGCAGAACCTTGGACAAGCTACTCAGTGTTCCTTCTGCAGCAAAACAATAGGATTCTGGATAAAACATACTTTCTAATGAATTATTTGACTTCAGAAAACTTTTTTAACTTCTCTAAAGATCCCTTTTCCTTGCCTTAGAATGAAAAAATTAAAAAGCATGAGGTGCTGTTGAAGAGCAATAAACAAACAGGAAAAGTGGGATGGACAGTTGAATTGTATGGGTTGTATTTGTTTGCAAAGATACTGTTGGCAGTATAGCAGTCACATGCTTTATTAGACTGCTCCTAAACCAAGCCTTATTTGAAACAAACAAGGAGAACCAACAACCACATTTGTAGACCCAGTTTTTTGGTGTCCTATTTTTTTTTCTTTCGGTATCTTCAGTTAAGTAGCCAAACGCTTTCATATTGCCTGATCTGTTTTCAGAAAAAGGGCCCACCCTTGCTCAGAAACCAGTGTTCTGTGTGGAGAAAACAAGGTTCTCCATTGAGAGAATCCTACAAATCTCTGATATCTGCATGTTTGAGAAACTACTTTCATTCAGACACATGGGCTGTAACTTCTGAGTCCTTAACCACCACCTCAAATTAGTATGTATTTGTCTACTTTTAAGTGTATTTAACTCTTTGTTATGAAAATTAAGAATATATTAGAAAAGTAGAGGGAAAACTGTAATGAAATTTTATATAACCATACCTACCTTTGACAGCTATCATCTCATGGGTCAGCTTGTTTCATAATTGTTGTTTCCACTTTCCACTTCCACCTCAAATTATTTTGAAGTGAATCCCAGACATGACATCATTTTATCTGGTAACATTTCAGTCTTTATCTTTAAAAGATTAAGATTTTTTTTAACTTAAAAATGAACCACATCTAGAAAATTAACCACACTTAAAAAGTCAACATTTTCTTACTATTCTCAAATATACAAAACCAATATTCAACACTTTCTGGTTGTCTCCTAAAGTTTTGTATTCTTTACTATTTGAAGCAGGATACAAATAAAGTCCATACATTGTAATTGGTTAATATGTCTCCTCTTTTAATCTATAGGTTTATGTTTATTTTTCCTTGTTTCTTGAGACACTGGATTGTTGTGCTGTAGAGCTTTCCATAGTCTGCTTTTGCTGATGCATTGCTGCAGAGTCATTTAATGAGCTCCTCAGCCCTGTTTCTTACCTGTTAATAGGTAGTGAAGACTTGATCAAATTCATTTAGGGGATCGGGGGGCAAGACTACTGGCTCTTTCTCTTTTTGTGATGTTAGCAGTTGGTGTTGATCATTGCCTACATCCATTTATTCCTTAGAGCTTGAAAATGGCAATATAACTGTCATTTCTGGTTTATTTATTGGGTGGAATGCTTCTATAAAGATAAACTAGTTTGCTAGAGTTTCAATTTTTATAAGAAAATCAGGATGGATGCTTGATTCTCTCCCTTTATCAGTTCTTAATATAATGTGTGGTCCTTAACATCCTCTAAAGTTTACCAGTGGTTTTAAAAATTTCATTATGAACGTTAATATGCTTCAAGCTATTGCAGTTATCATACTTATGAACGCCCAGTTTGCCACATCTCTGAGTACTCAAAGTTTATCTCAGTTGGTTCCTCTGTGTTTTTGAAAGAACCTCCAGTTTTTGAGAGCTTGCAGGATAATTGGTGTGACCAAATATATCAGGCTCATCTTTAACATTTCCTTTCCAAACCTGGAATCAGGCAATTATCCAAGAAATTCTAGTTCTATTTTTTTTTTTTTTTTTGTCTTGGAACTAGTACTTGAAAACCGTAATCTTGAAATTAGTGAGTTCATTGCTACTGACTTTGTCCTTAATATAGGCCCTTTCAAAGGAAAAAGCTAGAAAAAATCTGTGTGTGTGTGTGTGTGTTTAATTTTAAGATTAAGTACATCAGGAACTCACACTAATACTTCCTATTAATATGCAGGCCAACAGGTTTTTAATTTAATCACATAAATCTAGTATCATATCAATGTCCTTTCTCCCCAACTGACCATCCTGCAATCTTAATTCTTAATGATACTAGCGTACTTATTTGCTTATGCTACGATACACTTACAACAGGCTCAGAATAATAATACCAAGACTACTACCATCAGTAGTGATGGACACATCCTGTGTACACCCTGTGTACAGCCCCCTTCTTCTCTTTCAAGATGTATGTCTTACTGAGGTTTTAAGTCATGTAGAATTGTTTCTTTTGGTGTGATTAAGCCACCAGCTAGATATAGATAGATTCACTTGGCTCTTTTTGCTTTCAATTTTTCGGTATTAAAATGTTAGCTAGGAGAGACCAGAGCAGTGCATAGTCTTCCTCATTTCTCACTACTGAGGTTCTACCTAATTGCATATGAATTAAGAGATTTTCCATTCTGACTGGTGAGAAAAGGCCTATTTCCAACCCTAGGAAGGTGCCAGGTACTGTTCTCCATATAATTATTTCAGATGCTTCTTTCCCCAGCCTTGGGTAGCTTCCTCATGCACATATCCAGATCTCTGTGACTCTCTGCAGATTTCAAGAGATTGTTGTCTGTACACCTGCTCTCTCCTGAACTCTGTCCTGTAAGCTTTAGCCACTTTATTATCCCATACCTTCAGCTCTGTTTCTTCAACTCGTGGAGTTTGCCTCCCTTGAGTTAGTTGCCCCTCCTGTGCCACTGCTAAGAAACCTTCACAGTCTTAAGCCAGAGCCATCATAGGATTCACCTCCCTCAGGGATCAACATCCTTTGTGGTCTGATAGTTCATGTCTTGACAACCATTGTTTCGTATATTTTGTCAGGGTTTATTTTTGGTTGTTTTAGGAAGCAGGGCACATCCAGTCCCTTTCAGTCCATCTTGGCTAGAAATGGAAGTCTCCTCAGTTGTTTCTTAAAAAGTTCAGCTATAGCTTGTTAATCCAAACAGCTTCTTAATATGATGCTCAATATTCAAATTAAATTTAAAAATATTCTGATTGATGTGTGTTTGTCTATGTGTAGGAAATCTTTCTGAAACACTGCTGTAGTCTAAAAAACTGCCAGTGCCACTTCAAGACCTCTTCTTGGCATATTTCCTCCCAACTAGGTTTCCCCCGACAGATGAGTCCTTTTTTATTTTCTGCCACTTAGAGGCAATTTTTTGGTTCACCCATTCATTTCTTTAACAGACATTTTTTGATTACTCATTATGTGTCATATGAAGCGTTGAGAATACAGTGGTGAATAAAACACCACTCATTCTCTTAAAAATGTTGCAATTTTATTTTCATACAGAAACTTGAACATTCATTTTCAAGGCAACTTTATTTGTAATAGCCCCAAACTGGAAATGACCAGATGCCCATCAATGGGTGAATGATTGGACAGAATGTGATATAAGCTTGCTATAGACTGCAACAATAAAGACTAGAAAACTGTTATTACGGGTAACAACTTGGATGAACCTCAAGGAAATTGTGCTGAGTGAAAAAAAAACCTGTCTTAAAAAGATACATTACTGAATGATTTCATTCATACAACCTTCATGAAATAAGATCATCATGGAGAAAGATTAGTGGTAGCCAGGGGTTAGGGAGGGGAAGGGGAGAGGGTGGGATGTGCATAAAGTGGTAGCGCTAGGGAGTCTTATGGTGATGGTATAGGTAAGTGTCTTGATTGTGCTAGTGGTTACTCAAAGCTACACATGTGATACAATGACATAGAGCTATACACACATACACAAACAAAAATAAGTGTATGTATAGCTGGTGAAATATCTATGGATTCTATGAAAAGCTCCATGGATTGTACCATTGTCAGTTTCCTGGTTTTGTAGTTTTGCAAGATGTTAACATTGAGAATGGGGACTGGATAAAGGGTGCACAGGACCTTCTTGTACATTTCTTTGCACATTTTTTTGTGAATTTTTAATTATTTTAAAATAAAAAATTAAAAAATATCTTGCAATTTTGTGGAGGGTACAAAGAAGTAAATAGCCAATTATAATAGCCAATTGTATACTACCTTTCACTGAAAATTTTTATTAATTTTTATTTTCTGAAATAAGAACTGGTTGTTCGCTAAATCCTTTAAAACTTATTCTGAGAAAACATTCCCGTGTATGTCAGTAGTATAGTGGACAGAGTATTTCTCTGTCATCTTCTGGTAATTTGTAGTGACTATGTAGTCCAGATTTTTATTATGGCCATGGTCTTTTTTTGTCTGTCTCTGTCTCTATAGCTGAGAAAAACATTAGTTATTTCTTGTGCTTATTTCAGTACAGGGAAGTAATACATATATATGGAGGAATACCTTGTTTCCATTCCCAAGTCCTAAGAAGTCTCTACTACTCTCATCTCTTAAAGCTTCCCTGTCAAGTCATGCTTCTATTCGCAGGACATGTATTAGCAGTAATGCACTAGCAAAATAGTTGTGTTGATTCTCCTCTACCCCCACTAAAGTAATGTGCCCTCCTTTTATAGCCTCAGTAAAATACCTTAACCATACAAGGCAAACATTTTATAAGAATGAGCATGTATTACTACAAAGCAACAGGAGGCTCATGTTCTCACAACATGTTCAAATGTAAGCACAAAGACCCACTCCAGATTTAAATATCAATGAGTTTTGGAATACACACAGCTTTGGCTCATTTCTGGCCCTCTTCTGCCATCAGCATGTATCAGCCAAAGCTTTACTCTGACCCATTTAGAAATAGCCTTTGTATGTGAAGATGAACGCATAGTTGTAGTGGGTTTTTTACATAGTCACTTATTACTATAGCTTATTTTAATTTAGTGACAGATTGTCATATATTTTGAGTTTTCTCAAGTTATAAAAGTTTTTTTTTCTTTCTTGGAACTAAGTAGAATATATGTTATTTCTGATATGTTGAGGGAAATTTATATTTTGGTTTTGTTCGTATTACTAGAAAAGTTACTCAATATGAATTTGTGCTCTTGTGACATTGTGACAACTCAGTCGTCCTAGAATTATTAGGCTCTTTCTAAATTTCACAAATCCTTGAATAGGTGAATTATTATGCTCTTTCTAAATTTCACAAATCCTTGAATAGGCTGGAAATACTTTTTTAAAAATTTTTCCCCCCAAAACTCACCCCCTCTTCTCAGTGTCAGAAAAACCTCTTTGGAGTTACTACTGGACTAAGTGTCTGACTCTGTGCCTATGTGGGTTGCTGGAATAATCAGGCAGAAAACATTCTTGGAGTTTTAAATTTGATCTGTGTCCTTGAAATAAAAATCACAAAAGGTGTGTATAGGTACCATTGGTTTGTGTCCTTTACCTTGAGGAGTATAACAGCCGATTTGAAATTACCTAGGTCTACTTTGTGAAAGTCACCAATTAGTTCTGTCTTTGGCCTCATGCTTCTTTTTAAAAAATTGATGAATTCACTGGGTCTTGGACCATTTATTTTGAATTTTGCTAATATAGTCATAATGTACTTTACATTTAACAGGTCATTTATGGTTGATTCAATCCCAAGACTTCCTCATTTTTTGTTGTAATCAGTTGTGTACTACTTTTCATTTAAAATGTTTATTAATTTTGGTTTTCTGAAATGAAACCCAGTTTTGTGCTAAATCTTTTAAAATCATTCTAAGAAAACAGTCAAGTTTATGTATACTTGACTTAGAATATTTCTGATAGTTTGTGGTGACTCTGTGGTCCTGATTTTTATATCGCCATGATCTTTTCTGTGTCCTAGACTTCTCATATCTCTCTCTATTGCTGAAAAAATTATTAGTTATTCCTTGTTGTTAATTATTTCTTTAAAATGCAGTTGTAAGGATTCTCAAAGTTATATAATGTTCCACAAATTCTATACTTTTTCTTTAACTTTACGATTGTACCAGTGTTAAAATGGATATACACAACCATACTATTAAAAATATTACAAGCATTTTTGGAAGCAGTATAGTTTCCATAGATTTGGAAAGCCACTGAAAAAGATTTTGTTTTTTCTTTGGACAGAGTCTCACACTGTTGCCTGGGCTGGAGTGCAATGGCGTCATCTCGTCTCACAGGCAACCTCTGCCTCCCAGGTTCAAGCGATTCTCCTTGCCTCAGCCTCCCAAGTAGCTGGGATTACAGGCACCTGCCACCATGCCTGGCTAATTTTTTTTGTATTTTTAGTAGAGATGGGATTTCACGATGTTGGCCAGGCTGTGAAGAAGTATTTCTTTTAAAGTTGCCTAAATATTCTTGAATGGTTGATTTTGGAACAAGAATTGCATAGCCACCACTATAATCCCTCCAGTTTATAAAGAGAAGGCATTTGCCCCATCTTCCTTGCCTCCTCTGCTTCTGCCTGAACAAAAGTGTGCTGAATCTACTTCCACCTGCAGCAAACCTATCAGTCTCTGGACCAAACTCAACAATAGGAAGCATATTTGGAGCCTTTGACTCTCTTTTCTATTGGGTACATGTAGTGGCCCTGCTACTACTGCTGGGCTCCTGTGTTACTGCTCATTCTGAGCTGGAATCTGTGCAGTTCACTAGATCTGGGAGGCCATGATTCCGAATTATATCTCAGGGGCCAGTGTGCTCTATAGACATGGAAATTGTCCCCTTCTGTCTACACGGGACTAGGCCTCTGCTAAGTTTCCTTGGATCTTTGGATGCTGTCACTATGCTCTAATTCCACTCTGTGGTGTTTCTTGAAATAGGATCAGATCTGATGATGGCCACCATCTGCCTGATATCTAAGTATTCCTGATAATTACTGCTACTTCTGCCTAATATGATGCCCTATTACTTACAGCTGCTTGCATGACTTCACTGCTCTTTCTGCCCTTTGAATATAGTGCCTTTCTGTCTTACAGATCTGTGTACGTCAGTTGTGAATAGTTTCTGCTGTATATTTGTGATCCCAAATGTGTGTCCTGGCTAGTATTGCTAAACGTCCCTTGTGCCTCACATCTGTATCAGAGAGAAGGGCCTCAGACATAATGAGTCTTTCCAGACTCTGAAGGGTGGCATCTCACTGATTGCACCATAGTATGAGGCTCAATCACCCTCTTGTTTCTCCATAGCTCTTCTTCGTTCCAAAAAGCTATCTTGGTGGCTCACAATAATAAAATCATCAAAATAAGTATTAAAACAAAGGGATGTAATAAAAAGGGGATAGGATAAAACTAAACCAGAAAACAAGGACCCTCCCTCAAAGATCCTGCAGTTGAATAACTTGAATTTTAGGCTCACCTTTCTGCCAACTGGAGCAAAAGAGAGGCATAGAAATGATGCCACCTACTATCAGATGAGAGTGGGGCAGGAGATTCCAGTTCATCAGGAGAAATGTTTATGTTTTTCCTAGCTTTGGGGAAGCATGTGTTGAGTAGCTCATTATTTTTATATCAGATAATCATATTAAAATGCCAGCATGATATACTTCAAAAATTATTATTCTTCACAATACCTTTAGACATGCACTAATCCAAGAGAAATATGATGTGAGTCACATATATAATTTAAAATTTTCTAGTATCCACAGTAAAAAGTAGAAAGATATATGTGAAAATAATTTAATAATATATGCATTCTAGTCAATATACCCCCAAATCTTATTATATCAACGGGTGATTGATATAAAACTATTGACATATTTTACATTATTTAAAAAATAGGTCTTTGGGCTGGGCATAGTGGCTCACGCCTGCAATCCCAGCACTTCGGGAGGCCAAATCGGGTGGATCACGAGGTCAGGAGATGGAGATCATCCTGGCTAACACAGTGAAACCCCGTCTCTACTAAAAATACAAAAAAAAAAAAAAAGAAAAAAAAAATTAACTGGGTGTGGTGGCACGTGCCTGTAGTCCCAGCTAGTCGGGAGAGTGAGGCAGGGGAATCATCTGAACCCAGGAGGTGGAGGTTGCAGTGCACCGAGATTGTGCGACTTCACTCCAGCCTGGGCAACAAAGCGAGACTCTGTCTCAATAAAAATAATAATAAAATAAATCTTTGAAGTGCAGTGTGTATTTTACACCAATGGCACAACTCAGTTTGGGAAAGTTACATTTCAAGTACTCAATAGTCACATGTGGTCAGGGGCTACTGTATTGCACAGTATGGCCTTAGACAATGGGGTAAGTGGTGCGACAGTAGGAGTGCAACTCCTGATTGTTTAAATATTCTTGTGATACTTTCAGTCTTGAGATTCCTCAGCTACAATTACCATCAGGAACCTTGAAAGGAAATTTCTTCAGTGTTCTTCATACTGAATGGCCATTAATTCAGAAGTTATAATTATTTTATGTCTCCAAACTGACTTGATGAGATTAACAAACAGATTGCTGTTTTTAAGAAAGTGACTAACTTACTCTGGAAACCTCTGGACCTTTACTTTCAATGCCCTCATCACTAGTGAATTCACTAATTTATGTTATCTGGGAAATTAGCTTGAACTATTTTTAATGGCACCTACTTCCTTAAGACTTCCATGATTTCACCTGCTTTCTTTCCTGAGGCTTCTAAGGGAATCAGTTTGTAATTTTTTAGTGATATTCATGACTTTGTGCTTGGCGTGCAGTTACTTGTTAATTTCTTTTTTAGCTTCTTGTTGAGAACTGAGACTTGTTGGCTGTCCTCCCTTTTAGTGCCTTGCATGGTGTAAAGTGTAGTCGGTAACGTTTGTTGAAGGCACATGTATGTACCTTCTCTGATTTAAGGTCTGGAAGGCAGGACGTGGTTTTCTTTTTTAATATATCCTTTCATATATTTTTAGCTGCTAGCATGGTTTGGTTTATTCAGTTGGTGCTTAATAAATTCTTGCCAGCTGGACTTATAACTTATAATTAGCCTCCCAAGTCTTAGTCCACAACTATATTCATCAAGTTGTTAAATTACATATTTGAAAAAAAATCACCATTTTCATTTAGAGGAACAAATACAAACAAACATATCTACCAACCCACCTTGCTGGTTCTATGAAACCTAACTGACTCTATGAAAAAAATGAAAAAATTAACTAAGAGAGTACTACTACTTTTAGTTAAATGCCAATGAAATATAATATATAGTTGTCAGAAGAAAAATATATAAATATTGTTGTAATTCATAAACATTATGATAAAATAATCTAGTTCATGGATATTTGAGTCATTCAATTATTTCATTCAACAAACTGAACACCTATTATGATTAAGACATTGTATTGGGCACAGGGGATAAAAAAAGATAAGTTTGACCCTCAGGTTGCTCACATTTTAGTTGGAAAGTCAGATCATGCCAAAGAATTCTCTAAAACATTTTAAGTTTAGAGCAAGCTACTAATGGGAGAAAGGCTCAGGGAAGTCTATCTTTTTTATTATGTTTTCCTTATATGATGATGGCTAATAAGTATTTGGGGAACAAATGTGTAGATAGTCATCTGTTTAAAAGAAGTTATATTATTTGGCATTTATTACATTTTATTTATTTTCTTGATTGATTAATTGTAGTTAACTTACCTTAGCATGCAAGAACAGATTTTACAGATTTTGACATATGATTAAGCAGCTTAAAGCATAACTAATGTGGTTTTAGTGGCATGCTATGTATTAAAGCATAAAATTTAAACACACACTTCATCAGGATTTTTTGCAGTTACAGTGAATCAGACAGATTCAGATATTGGAACTCCCCCCAACTCCTGTGTTAGGGAGGGGCAGGAATTTTATAATTGAGATTATTTTACAAGAGTGTCCTGATATAACTGATTGCTTTAGTGATGTGCCTTGAAAGTTCAAATTCAAGGTGTGCACTTAGTTCAGTCAGCTTATCCTGGATGTTTAAATAAGAAATACTATTTCTGGGTATTCTGAATAACTCGTGGTACATTTATTCCTAATAGTGAGCATTTGGACTAATGATGGATTACTAATGAGCATGTAAATGTACCACCTGATTACATTAATATATGATCTTCCATGACGAGGTCTGAAATGAACATTTCTAATATATATTTCTTTTCCCCAAATGGCACCTGTGGTGTATACTGAGCAGGACTGAGACAAGGGTGTTTTTCTTAAGAGCCACTGATTTAGTCAATTATCAAAAATCACATTATAATAAATGCTGTTCTAAGAATTTTGATTAACCTTTAAATAAATGTTACTTTGGAAAAAGATCTGCCAAATGTGTTAATGATAAATTGTGAAGTGGTAGTAATTGCAAGTATGGCTTTATAGATAATATAGTTAATTGATACCACCCTCTCAAGCATATACAGCACATCAGCTGCTATGAGCCTGGGTGATAGTAATGGTGTCTATGGCATTTATGATGCATTGAGGATGACATGAGTAAAATGAAAACTTAAAGTGCTTACCAGGGTCATTGTTTCATGGACATCTGATGCCCATGGTCAAGTAAATTTTTAATGACACATAGTCACTACACACCTTTCAGCCTTCTGGAGAGGTAAGTGTACATTGATCTGCCCTAATTAGCCTTGCAGAGTACTTCAGACATCCCGGCAGGAACACTATTATTTAATAAAATAGGAGCTGTTTTTTTCACAAGCTCAGCACTTGCTCCTTGGATAGCTGTATTGTTTTTTTGCTCTTCTCTCTTTTTTTTTAAACTCATATCTCGTGTCTCATGTTCATCTTTGTCTTTGACAATGTAGTATTAATGCAGCTGCATGAAAAAGTAAGAAAAATTAAGGAATTAATCTGATTATGAAGGTTCATTGCTATTATAAGAACCCATAGAGCACACATCCATTCCTTCTCTAATGTATAGGGTGCTGACTGCATAAAATTGCATGGAAAGACATTAAGGATATGCAGACAATTCTGTTGAGATATGCAGTGGGATGCTTTTATGTTTGGTGATAAAGGTGGCTCTGGAATATCTGATTTCATAAAAAAATGTTAGCCAGACAGTTTGTACTGGTTGTATACTGGAACATTTATCTAGGGACATCTGCTTTTATTTTATTTTTTTTTTTAGATTCTAATTTTTATCTGGGTTTAGGGTCTATAACAAAGAATACTGAGTTTGCTCATCTTTGGAGCAAATCAAGTCTTATTTATAATTTGCTCATAGTACTTGGTGGTAGAGGAATTTCTAATGTAGATGTTTATTATAATTATGAAGTTAGTTCCAAATGTAATACAGAACAGATGGTGTTAAATCCCATCCCAGGGTTAAAGTCTACAGCCAGAACTTCTTATCACTTGGTTGACATGATTCACTGATTACTGGATGTATAATATGTGCTCTTAAGAGAATGCAACAAGAATGAGTCTTTGTCAAATTCTTAATCTGACCATTAATGAGACTATCTGGAGTTGCCCTTGTCTACAGGGAAACCAGCCATCTCTTTCTGCTGTTTCATGGCCACAGTTGGCTATTGGCTCCGCAAATGTCCTTGTTACCTGCTTACTGATACCTGTAGTTGCATGATTAGAGATTACAACGCTTGGATTTTTCAAACATCCCTAGAAATGATAATACTTTGATTAAGTCAGAGTAGGTGGACTAGCTCTTTCTGGAGAACAGATTTTGAGAGTGAAGGGGCAGAGAAATGTGAAGACACTGAGTCACTAGAGAGTGAGAGGGACTTCCTTGTTGGCATGAGGGAGACAGTGGGGACATGATGAAAGACACTGAATGAGGAAGTTTAGAACAGCACAGGACAAGCTTTACTTTATTTTTTTAAAATTTATTTTTTAGTTTGTTTTTTCTTAATTTACTTTAAGTTCTGGGATACATGTGCAGAGCATGCAGGCTTGTTACAGAGGTATTAATGTGCCATGGTGGTTTGCTGCACCTATCAACCCATCATCTAGGTTTTAAGCCCCACATGTATTAGATATCTGTCTTAATGCTCTCCCCCGCTTGCCCCCCACCCCTTGACAAGCCTTGGTGTGTGATGTTTCCCTCCCTGTGTCCATGTGTTCTCATTGTTCAACTCCTACTTATGGGTGAGAGCATGCAGTGTTTGGTTTTCTGTTCCTATGTTAGTTTGCTGAGATTGATGTCTTCCAGGTTCATCCATGTCCCTGCAAAGGACGTGAACTCAGTTTTTTTTTTTTTTTTTTTTTTTTTTTTTTTAATGACTGCATAGTATTCCATGGTGTATATGTGCCACATTTTCTTTATCCAATCTATCATTGATGGGCATTTGGGTTAGTTTCAAGTCTTTGCTACTGTAAATAGTAAAGCTTTATTTTCTTTACAACATGCAAAACCCTCTAAAAATGTCAGGCTTTCTGAATAGAGTTTTAATCCACCTTTAAAACATTGTGGTTGAAAACAATTTGGTTTCAATTATATTTAGAAATAAAATTTATAGTTTAATTATCTGATATTTTAATTAAATTCCCTAGTTCATTTATTCGTGAAACATTTATCGAGTCATTGTATGTGGTAAATAGTGTGTTGGACGCTGAGGAAAAAGGCATGCTTCCCATCTATACTGTTTCATCAGTCACTATGCCATTGCCTGCAGGTAACAGAAAACACAAATCCAAATGGCCTCAATAATAAAAATATATGTTGGCTCACTTCACTGAAAGTTCAGAGATGTGGTGGAATCCAGGGTCATTTGAATCCAGTAGTTTGGGCTTCATTTTCCTTCCATTGTTTGCCCTCTCTGTGGACCAGCTTCATCAGTGGCTATCAGCAAGATAGTTACCAAGTGAAAGGGACTTTTTAGAAGGGCTACAAAAGCTTCCCCAGAAGCTTCAAAGAAGCAAGCCTCTTCTTGGAATTTATTAGCCCAAGAGATCAGGATTAAACAGGCAATTACAGAAATGGTGGATGAAGCTATGTATTGGTTCAGTGAGCACTGATGAGGGAAGGACATTCACTCCAGACTAGTTAGTGCATGTGGGAGATTAAGGGAAGGATTCCTTGAAGAGGTTCTGTCCACACTGAATCCAAGAGGATGATCAAGAAAGAGGTCGGAAGGGCATTGTTTAGGGAGAGACGGCATTATATGCAAAGATGCAGAAGTGAGAGGGCGCAGTGCATAAAAGCAGCTCCCCTTGCTCACATTCTTTAAGTCTCAGCTACACCTTATCTGCCTTAGGTTTAACAGAGCCTTTATTTGATCTCACAGCTTCCTGTACTTACCACATTTTTTTTAAGAGATGAGATATTATTCTGCCACCCAGGCTGGAGTGCAGTGATGTGATTATAGCACACTGCAGACTCGAACTCCTGGGCTCATATGACTTATCCCATCTCACCACACTCCACTGTTATTCATTCAACTTTCTGTTCTCTACTAGACCCTGAAAGGGGTCATGTCTGTGTAATTGTCTTCTATACCTGGTGCCTGGTCCAGTGCCTGGAACATAGTAGATGGTAGTAAGTGTTCATGAAATGTATAAGTGAGTGAGTGGTTTATTATTATTTTAATAATTGACTGGCATTTGGATCTGCTTATTCCTACACTGGTAAGAATAATAGCTTCCATGGCCCTGATAAGACTTCTCATAAAATAGTCTTAAAATGTGAGCATTAAAACTGAGACTTGTGGATTCTGAGTTCTGAGAAGTTTTTGACTCTGATATGACCAAATGTTTTGAATAGAATTTTCTTGAACATAATTATATGTTTTCATATAATGCACAATCCCAGAGCTGGAAGAGACCTTAACAGTCATCAAAAGTCTTATTTGTTGGATGAATCTTTGTGTCTTAGAGGACTGTGTTTGCTCACTACATTCTTTGAAAGATTAATCTCATGTGCATAAAGCCCCAGGTTAGGTGACTTTCTGATATTTCTTCTAGTTTTATGATTTTTGAAAATTTAAATTAAGCGATTAATAGATTATTTTATTGACATTAGTCAGAAATTAATTTTATGTCTGTCCTGTTATATGTGATGTACCAATCACAGTCCATGGGAGTTGGGACAAGATTTTGCTAGATTCCACTACCATGCATTTTCCACTTGAAATTTTAAATAAGTATCCTATATTGAAATGAATTAATGAAAAGATATTTTTGGATAGAGTTGTATAATAGTACCTGCTGCTCATTATCATCAGTATTGTAATTTGCAGATATAAAACATAATAAATATTGAAAGTCTAAAATGTTTAACTTGAAGAAAAAGAATATAAGAGTGAAAGTATAATGATGTCTCATGATGAAATTCAGTCAGAATTCTATTTGTGATTTTAAGCACCTTTTGTACCTCTTGTGATTTTAAGTACCTTTTGT
The DNA here is from genome assembly GCF_007565055.1 of Rhinopithecus roxellana. Taxonomy (NCBI): domain Eukaryota; kingdom Metazoa; phylum Chordata; class Mammalia; order Primates; family Cercopithecidae; genus Rhinopithecus; species Rhinopithecus roxellana. Next base: position 136,986,037 of record NC_044551.1, on the reverse strand, counting down.
GATTTTAAGTACCGTTTTTTATTTTAAGTACTGATTTTTGTTTAAGTACAGCATGGTTGCCTATTGGGCCTTAAAAAATCTCTAAGGCATATCTAAATATTTCCCCATAGTATGTCACAAGTCCATGTTAAGCAGTCTTTCTAAACTTTCGAAATTTTTTTACCTTTACAAGTTTGAAGCTTAATTTAATGTATTTCTTACAATGTCATCTAGACAGAATAGTTATATTGATCAATGCTTTATTTTTAGCTCACTTAACTTTCCTCGAGTTAAAAATTATTTTTAAAAGTGGAAATCACTCTTTCATTTATTATAAATCTATTATTTTCCATTTTGTACCTTACCAGTAATACACAGAGGATACTTCCCATTGGAAAACATTTTTTTTTTTTTTGAGCAATTTATGGCAGATTACACAGATTATAACCTAAGATTTCTGCTTTGTGGAAGAAATTATGGGGCAATAGAGTCATGATAGCTGTAATAAGAATTGCAAAAATGCTCCCACTTCATTTTTTATGTAGTATAATCATCAAGGATAGCATTTTCCTTTATATAAAGAAATGTCATATTCCTATAAGTTCTTTATTGTCATTAAGAATTAAATGTTTAAAGATAAGTTGTGATTGTGCATTATATGTTAGAAATGGAAAAATCTTTATAATTAACTGACATCTCAAAGAATTTTATGTTTTCCATGCAATTATCTAACATGATAGGTAGGAAGCATATTTCTTTAATTTAAGGGAACAAAGTAGATGAGTGCCCTCAGCCATTATAAAGTATGCATGGTTGGGACATCCCTGGAAAGGAAATGGAAATAATATTTATGGAGAAGGTTTTTTTGAGCTTCTGCTGTTTGAAATAGAATTACGGACTGGAAAAGATCTTTAGAAAATATCTGGTCCATGTTTCTCCTTATACAGAGAAGGGAACTTGAGCTTCATGAGGTTTAGGGACTTGCCCAGAGCTGTACATGATTAATGAGCCTGCAGAAGATGTGGGGATACCGCTTGTGACTTCTGCTTCTCAGAGTTATGAATGTGCTTTGCACAATGTCATACTGATCTCTCAGACTCTTCAATCCTGAAGAACTTAACCGGATGTGAAAAGCATATTCCTTTGGTGTGAATCCGTTTAAAAAGATATTCCATTTGTGTTGCAGTTTTATAACGTGCAGATTTATTGACTTCAGAAAATTAAGGAATTAGTTAAGCTCCCAAAATATTTTTAATAAATTAAATATATTCAGAATGTAAGCAAATGAATTAGTTTAGGAAACTTTATCTATCTAAGTTCACCAGAATCCTATGCTCCTCTCATTAAGAAAGCAAGTTGAGGCTGTTCTGTCAGGCTGTGCATTGTGTTTTTCTTCTCCGAACGCTCAGGAGATTGGCATTACTCTGCAGTAGTGTCACAGCCCGCAGTCATTTAATGCCTCTTCTTGTGAGGCCAGGATTCCACGCCCAAGTGCATTTAGTAGGTCAGTACAGTAATTTTAAATGTCTTTCTTTCAATCTTTTGCCATCTTCAATTATACCTTTCCACCCTACTATTTGTGTAATTTTCTTCTGTCTGAAGTCTCTTTACTGTTATTCTCTATTGCACAGCATGACAAATTACCCATCAAGCCATATCGTTTCAGCCCAGAAATGCGCAATAACACGGAGTCATGGCATTATCGCATGTTGTGCACTTTATTTCCTCACAGTTCATTCAAGTGTGTCACTTTATTTTCCTGGCTTCCTTTTGTCATCATGGAGATTAACCATTTTATCCTTCCTAAACTTTAGAAACAATTAGAATTTCATTACAGTGGAAGCTGAGAGTGAATGCTTGCTCAGTACTATATGGAGTATACTTTTCATATTATCAGTGGCAAAATTAAAGTCATGAATCCTGAGTCTTTTTCAAAGGAGAGACTTTAGAGGTTATTATACAGCTGAGTAACCCTGGCTCTGGGCAAGAGAATTATTTGAGGCTGTGGTCACCAAACACATTAACCGTAAGAAACCATTTAGTCTGACATTGAGTACCTGATTCTTATATTCTCCTGGGAATTATGAAACTCTCTGGGACCCATGTGTTCTGTACACGAAATATTTTTTTTCCCCCCTTAGCTTTAGCTAAATACCAATTGTATGCAATGAGATACAATAGACATTGCAAGTATGTGCTAGAAAATCAATTGGTATTGATGCTCTAATCAGCAGGGCTGCAGCTGGTATGTAGACACACCACTGGAAATGGTGATTAAGATCGTATTCAAGAGCATTAAAAAAAAAAACAAAACCCACAACGTTTAGATCACTGTTCAGATAGATTGCTGTTTTGCTGGGATAGTAGATGATTTGGGAGTCCAGTGGTACTTCTAGATGCTGCTAGATTAATTTATAAGATTTTAAAATAACAATCTATTTTATGTGTTAAGTTTATAATATATTTTTATTTACATACTTATAGGGTATAAGACAGTTATTGGTAAACAAACAAGCAAAAGTTCAAAGCTCCTTTGATGCAGCCAACTTACCAGCCTGCCAGATACTGAATATAAGCTGAATACACAAGAAAAGATCAAAAAAGAAAAGCAGTGTGGTGACTGTTGAGAACACAGTTGGTGAAGAGATTGAGAAGGCAGAGAGAAGAGAGAGACAGTGACAGAGAGACTGTCGGAGGGGAGAAGAGAAAAGGAGGAAAGGAATGGCAATGAGTTTAAAATGATCAGGAGGAGAAAAGCCAGTAAGAATTATTATATGTCAAGGAAGTTTTCAGAAATTAAAGAAATAGGACAATGAGTGCATGAGGCAGGGTTTCCTACTCATGAGCTAGTGATTAACTAAAAATACTAGCTAAAAAGTTCTTTCAGAAAAAAACTAAGAATGAAAAGAGGCTTGAACTAGAAAAGGTAGTTGTGTTCATAAAACTATTTTCTAATTTAGATCCGTTTTCCTGTCAATACCTTTAAGTTGTACTGAAAATATACTGATTGAAAGTTCAACCATTATACAGTCATTTGCCACTTAACAATAGGGTTACATTCAGAGAAATGCATTATTAGGTATTTTGATGCTGTGCAAAATCATAAAGTGGACTTCCACACCCCTTGATGGTATAGCCTACTACACACCTAGGCTGTATGCCTGTTGCTCCTAGGCTGTAACCCTGTACAGCATGTGACTGTACTGAGTACTGTAGGTAATTGGAACATAATGGTAAATATTTGTGTATCGAAACGTAGAAAAGACACAGTAAAAATACAGTATAAAAAATTTTTTAAATGGTACATTATTTCCTCACAGTTCATACAAATGTGCACTTTATTTTCTTGGCTTCCTTTTGTCACTGTGGAGAGTAACCATTTTATCTTTCCTAAACTTTAGAAACAATTAGAATTTAATTATAATGGAAGCTGTGCTTCCACTATAATGTGCAGGGCACTTAACCATGAACAGAGCTTGCAGGACTGGAAGTTGCTCTGGGTGAGTCAGTGAGCGAGTGGTGAGTTAATGTGAAGAGCTAGGTTGTTACTGTACACTACTGTAGACTTTAGAAACACTGTAAACTTAGGCTACTCTACATTTATAGCAAATATTTTTCTTCTCTTAATAATGAATTAACCTTAGCATACAATAAGTTTTTTGCCTTATAAACTTTTTATTTTTTAATTTTTTACTCTTATGATAGACTTAGCTTAAAATAAGCACATTGTACAGCTACGCAAAATATTTTTCTTTATATCCTTATTCTCTACTTTTGCCTATTAAAATTTTTATTTTTACTTTTAAAATTCTTCTATTAAAAACTAAGACACAAACACATTAGCCTAGGCTAACACACGGTCAGGATCATCAATATCACTGTCTTTCACCTCCACATCTGTCCCACTGGAAGGTCTTCAGGGGCAGTAACACGTACAGGGCTGTCATCTCCTACGATAACAGTGCCTTCTTTTGGAATACCTCCTGATGAACCTGTCAGAGGCTGTTTTATAGTTAACTTCTTTTTTATATATAAATAGAAAGGGTGCACTCTAAAATAGCAGTAAAAGTATAGTATCGTAAATATGTAAACCAGTCACATATTCATTATCGTTATCAAGTATTATGTACTGTACATAATTGTATGTGCTAGACTTTTATGTGACTGGCAGCGCAGTAGGTGTGTTTACACCAACATCACCACAAACATGTGAGTGATGTGTTGTGCTAACATTACGACGGCTACGACCTCACTAGGTGATAAGAGTTTTCAGCTCCATTATAATCTTACGAGACCACCGTTATTATGTGGCTCATGACTGTACATAGTTTTCCATTCTTAGTATTTTTATAAGTAGGAAATACGCTGGATGTTTAAAATAAATGTAGGTACAGAGAGGTCTACATATCTTTGACACACAGCTAAGCTCTAGTCTAGAATTATCAAAGCACAACTGGAAGATGAGAGAACAAAACTATAGAATATGAGCGTCTTTTAGAAATAGTGACCATCACAGAAAAGGCAGGCTATTGATATTATCTTAAGCTTAGGGTTTTATGAAGGCAAGTTTCTATCGAGAGGAGCAAAAATTTCGCACTGGAAGCATTTAATAGTAGATTTTTAAACCATAAAACACAGCACACCTTACCATGTATGATTTTAAATGCAGTCAGAGGATTTTTTAAGGGAAAGTGAGGAAAGGAATCTCTGGGAAAGAGGAAATAGCAACAAAAATTAAAAACTGCAGAAAACTTACTAATTTTTAAACTACTTTTAACTGTAGTTTTCTATGTGCTCTTCACAAATTACTCAAAGATAAACTAGGACAGGAATTATTAAAGTCTTTTTCATAGATGGGGAAAATAAGACTCAGTAAAAAAGAGACTTAGTTAAAGTCACATAACCTAGTGGATCGAGTAGTATTAGAACTGAGGTCTCTAGAACTCTGCTGTCCAATATGGTAGCCACTAGCCCCACAGTGCTATTGAGCACTTGAAATGTGCCTAGTTCTGAGATGCGCTGTAAGTGTAAGATATGCACTAGATTTCAAATATTTAGTACAAGGAAAAAGGAATGTAAAATATCTCGTGACTAGTTTTTATATTGATTACATTATACTGTGGATATATTGGGTTCAGTATTATTGAAATCAGTTTCATCTGTTTATATTTCCTTTTTTTTTCTGAGATGGAGTTTCACTCTTGTTACTGAAGCTGGAGTGCAATGGTGTGATCTCGGCTCACTGCAACCTCCGCCTCCTGGGTTCAAGCAATTCTCCTGCCTCAGCCTCCTGAGTAGCCGGGATTACAGGCGTGGGCCACCACTCCCAGCTGATTTTTTGTATTTTTAGTAGAAACGGGGTTTCACCGTGTTAGCCAGGCTGGTCTCAAACTCCTTACCTCTGGTGATTTGCCCACCTCGGCCTCCCAAAGTGCTGGGATTACAGGTGTGAGCCACCGTGCCTGGCTTCTATTTACTTTTTAATATGGCTACTAGAAAAATTGAAATTACTAATGTAGCTTGCATCATACTTCTATTGCTACTATAGGCACCTCATTCAGTATTTTTCCAGAAAAATAAAGGGAAGAAAGAAAGGAGGGAGAACTAGTTATTATGGTGTTTGAAGCAAAACATTAATCCTTCAGTTAGAGTGTGTCTCAGTTTTATCTATCATTTAAAAAATTCCGTTCTATAAAAAAAAAATTTTAGTACCTAATATTTGTAAGGGTGGTCCTAAACATGATGTTGAGCATAGCTTTGATGAGAGGGGAAAAGGATCCTAACAGGAGAGAATACCTTTTCTGGGATTCTTGAACCATATTTACTTAGAAGGAAGCATAGAAAAGAAAGATTCTCTCTTAGACTTTGAAGGATCTCTTTTAAAGGAACCATAATTAGTGTAGATGTGAAGAACCTGAGACTTTCTTGGCTGGGCTAGGATACTGGTGTCAGGCATCTATGGGCATTTTGGCATGTGCACGGAGGGGGCATTCATGGCCCGTTATGTAAGCACATCCAAGCTAATCCCACCCCCCCACATGAAGGAGGACCTTGGCTGAGGACACATTAATGAAACACATTAAGGAGTAGCTATATGAAAACCACAGCACGAAGTAAGGATAAGCACGAATAGTGTTGAAAAGTAATAAACCATGAGATCTCTATAATGGTCTTTTAATAGATACATTGTTGAATAACACTGATGTGCACTAGGTTAGTTATAAGTGACTACAACTGATTTCATGAGCTTTATGGCCAATGAGCATCTAGTTCTTAAAGAAAGAAATGAACCTACTGCTGTCACTTAGAACACCCTCTACTAATTACTGCTACAGATCCGAGTCTCTGAAAATATTAATATTTTTACAACAGTTTTCAAAACTTAGAGAGCAACAAAGGAAAATTGAACGACTCTAGCAATTCTTCAAGGTTTGAGCCCAAGGAGAAAAACATATTTATGTGATATCTGAAATGAAATTCCACTTTGAAAATTCTAGATCTATTTGAAATCTGTCATTTTAAAATTAATCACTGTTTTCCTTTAATACAGTCTGTGTAAAGAATCCCAATTCACTTCTGAACACTTCTCCTGCCTTCCCAGATACATGGAAATTCACTACTGTTGCTGACAAACAAAATGCCACAAGATTTGTCATACAAATCACATTATAAGAGGTTCCAAAAACTTGACAACGTTGACAGTTGTTTTCAGCAAATGGCTGCTTTACTCTGTACTGTCAATGTTGATGTCCTTGTGCACATGTAAAAGAGCAATGTGATTAAGGCAAGCTTGTCCACGCTATATCTGAGCCAAGTTTTCCGTCTCCGCGTGGCACTGAAAGATTGCTCAGCTGTTGCAGATAAGGCAGGAATAGCTAGCAGATTTCTGCCATTTAAAAAAAAAAAAAAAAAAAAACATTCTCTGGGCATGCATTTCTGTAGGAATTTACCAACATCTGCTGCTGACCTAAAGTTTTCTATAGAAGTGGCATATTTAATTTATATAAGTAATTCACAATGGTATTGGTCAAGACTGATTTCCTTAGGAAATAATGAATTGCATTCACCAAGAAAAGATGGGTTGAAATTTAATAACATTTATAGTCTCTAAATTGTTATGGAGCTTCAGGCATCATACTTGTTTGGACTATCCTAAATTTATTTTCTGCATGTTCTCTAAATTATATTTCAGCAGAGAAACTTTTTAGAAAAAAGAATAAAGAGCTAAGAGATTTTGATGATTCCACAGAAGGCCTACACTTCACACTTATCTTTTTTTTTTAAAGGCTCTTTGAAAAATGTTTGATTTTTGGAAGCTAATTTATTCTGGAAGAATTTTGTAGTTAAATTTCAGTGTGATTTAAAATTGTCATATGTGCTATCCTCAAAAGAACATACAGGATTTAGGTATTTCCTATAGTCAAGGTAACTTTTGATAACCTCGGATTCCTTTTTTAATTGGACATCAGTTTATTTACCATCTTAATGACCATTTTTCATTTTAGAAATTTGTCCTCTGTCTATATCAGTTTTTAATTGTTTCTTTTGAAATATGATGCTCCTCAGGTAAAAATACAAAAGTTAGTTCTGGCAATTCAAACCAGCCTCGTGGTAATGCATTTGTTATTTGATTCATCTATTCTTACTCTTGGTCACCTTCTAGTACAGCTGCATGCATTAAGTGTCTGACTTGTCTTTGAAAATCTTAAGCCACATTCTTTGGAACAGTTGCTTCAAGTTGGTTGAAATTCTCTGTGGCACTTTTTTCCATACACAGGAGCCAACAGCCACCATAGCAGACACATAGTTTCCAAGAACTTAGGCATGGTTCCTGATTCCTGAATCTCAACAATTTCTTGTAGGAATTGGAATGCCATGTAAGGTGTCAGAAACCTTTGTGCTGTAAATTATAATTTTAAAAGTATATTTGTACTGTACAGTACATTTGTACTGTAAAGTTAATTTGGCATATGTAATTTTAAAATATTTTCATTTTTGTAACTAGCAGAAGAACACAATTTGAAAACCTACTAATAAAAAATTTAACCCAATGGCCATGAGCAAGTAATTATCTTAAAGTATTAGATAAAAAATTCTTTTAGGAAAATTTCAGGATGAAAAGAGAGTTGAACTAGAAAAGCTGATTGCTTTTATAAAACAACTCTTTATTGTCTAATCTAGGCTCACATTTTCCTGTGAACACCTTTAGGTTGTACTAAAAATACGGCAATTGAAAGTTCAAATTTTAAGTCTCAAATTACTGCCTTTCAGATCCATTGAGGCATCTAAAAAATGGGTCAAGGTAACAATGCATAATTTGAAAAGTTAGCAAAAAGTTGCTGGTGGAAAAAAATGAAAATCTATGTAATTGTGATAGCCTTTAACTCCTGTCTTATTTCCATTGTTCCATTAACATTTTAGGAAACACAAATTCTTGTGAAACATTTGCCACAGCTTGCTTCTTTATTTTTACATAGTCAAGGGAGAAGAAAGGAGAAATTTCCCATAGAGTGTTTAGACCCTCTGATTAAGCAACTGATGAAAAAAAAATGAGTGGTTTATAAAAAAAGAGAGTAATTACAGAAAAGCAAAATGTATATCCATAGATAAGAGCATGCAGATAGGAAAAACATGGATATGCTTTGTTTTCCAGCTGCCAGTTTTCATTTTCACAAATTTTTATTTTGTAAACTTTCCTTAGAGTTATATTGATAATGACATTTTGCTCTTGATAACAGCTTATAGACTGAAAATAAGACAATAATGTACAATTTATGACATTGGTGAAGTTCTGGTCTTAGCCCTATTTTAAATTTTAATTTTGGATTTAATTCCAAAAGTGTGTAATCTGTCCAGAGCTCAGATCTTCTCACTACCAGTATCTTCCCCAAGGCTTTGGTTTAATCAATTGATAGACAAAGGCAAACAGTGTGGGGAAAATAAAACCACTATTTGGGTATATAGTTTAAAAAGAAATTTCTTTTCTTGAGTATACCCAATAATCATGTTTTTTAATAAACATCTTGAGTTTACCTCCTGACACAATAGTTTTCAAGAAGTAAGGATAAATTGTTCCTCGTGGACTCCCAGGAAATATCAGAAATATATTATGGAACTATTAGTTTGGTACAAACATAATTGCTATTTTTGCCATTACTTTCCATGGTAAAAAACTGCAAATACGTTTGCACCAACCTAATAGCTCAAATAAGTGTACTTCTCTTTATCCTATTATTCCGCAAAACCATAAAACTCCAATTTGCGAGGTGACTGGATTTACTGGAGAGTGTGATGGCTTCTCACTTGCTTTTGAACTTTCTCATGATACTGAGAATTTCCTGAGACAAAAGTGATGCTATCAATCATACAATAAATACTTACATGAAAGTTTTATTGTATATTCCCGGGATGTGCAAGGTGAAATCTCTTTTACTGAATATTTCTAGAGTTGGGAAATATTTTACTGGTTGGTTGTTTTCTATTTCATTTGGCTATGCTGCAAAGTACTAGTTGGGGTATGGCAATTAAATCAGGTTTAAAATAAATAATCTCCTGTGGACAGAAGAGTCTTTCTCTCCAGTGACCGAATCTTCTAGAAGAAGTTCAGGGCCCTTCTGCTGTGACTGCATTACTGGGAAATGGTAATGTGTAAGGACTTATACAAGAAGTGCAGGTAGAAAGTAACTAAGCACAACAGAAGATTAAAAAATTGAATATTTCATTCTTTTGACAAGGTTATCAGTTATGATTAAGAAACTATGATGGCCTGATGTCACCTACAAGATTAAGTCTAGATTTCTCAATGTGGCACATAAAGACTTCTTGCACTGCCTACTTTTCAGACTCTTCCACACTATTTCTTCATAGCTGTACCAAGCTATGAATTACCACATACAAATCATGTTATGACCATAGCTGGAATGTCTTCCATCAGAAAATCATCTCAGTTTTATCTGCCTTAGGAACATGTATTAAATCTTTCAAGATAGGGTTCAAATGGCATATCTTTGGTGAAATATCCCCTGAACATCCAAGGACATTAGTAGGTCTTTCACTTTATTCGTTTTTGGCATTTATGCATACTGTGCTACACCGTGTAGAACTTAAAGATATGCTTATCTCCCAAGCTAAGCTGTGAGCCTTTTGAGTGTGGGGATTATATCGAATCCATTTGTGTATTCCTTGGACCTTGCATAGTGCCTGGTTTGTGATAGGGTGCTATGTAAATGTTTGTTAAAGGAGATGTAACTTTGTAGAATATCTGTGCCCCAGCTTCAGTTATTATGGAGAGTCCACCTGTCATCAGAATCTCTTGTATTGGGCATGTTGAGAAATCTATCTACAAATGAAATGCTCTTCATGCATATCATCGACATTCAAGAGCCCTTACAAGGTTCATTTACCTTAAATGATGTATTTATCTTCATGTGCAGTTTAGTCTGTGGGTCTAGAATAATTGCTTTTAGCATCACACTTAATATAGAAAAGCTAATTTGGGTACACTGCAACTTATAAAGAGGTAGCAGAACCATATGCCCACCATTTTATTTAAAAGTATTCCATGCAATTCAGAACTAAAGTTGGTAGAGAAAATTAACAACAAAGCCTAAAATACTAATACGTCATATAACAAGTGGTCAGTTTCAAACATGACACTATAGCTAGGAATCAAGAAATAATGAGAAGAGCCTAAAAATGCAAAGGAAAAATAGTTCACAATATCAATAATGGTAAAAGAGCCCTTCATTCTTCTACCCAGACAGAGCCTATTCTTATTCTACATGTAGTTGTAACAGGCTTTTGTTTGTTTGTTTCCATGTTTTTAGAAAATTAAAGGGGTGAATTACTCAAATTTGCAATCACAGATTACAGATTCAGGCAAATGAAAGAAACAAGACATGATAGCTGATAATATAATTTTAGAAAGTCCGAGAAAATACTATTAAAAAATAGATCAAAAGGCTTAGATCGTGGGATTATTTCAGTATCGTTCTATCTAGTCTGACCTTATGGCCTTACCTCCAAATTAAGGGCCAATTCTTTCAGACATTTCTTGCCTCTTTCTCTACCCCATTAGACCATTTATCTGAAGAGAGACCCATTTGTCTCTCTTCTCTCAAGATTCTTTTCCTGGAACTTGTTCTGTTAAATACATACCATCCCATTTCTCAGACTCTTAGTGTGGCCTTTAGAGGTGAGCATACATGATGATCCAAGCACAGGGTAAAAATATGAATTTAGCATCTGGGTACATCACTAATATCTCCCTGCACACACACACACACACACACACACACACACACACACATACACATACACATTATACATATATATAAAAACTCCTGCTTCTGAATCCCTGGAGCTCTCAATAGTTCCCCGTGGAGCTGCCAGACAAGCCCAGTCTTCACCTGCGATGCAGACACCTCCAATACCTGCCCTGCCAGGCCACTGGATGTGCCAGGTCTCAGGGCACAGTCATTCCTATCTGGCATCTTCCACTGCTGACAAATTCTGACAACCTGACTGGAAATTTGAGGTGATAACTTTTAGAAACTCTGGATTTCGTAGCTGGCTCATTGGAAATCTCCAAAGAAATTCCCAGACTGACAATGGCTTTGGAAGTTCGAGGAACAGCAAAGATTACCACAAAAACTGTAGAATTTTCACAGAAGTATTGTCCTATAGACCATGAACTGCAATGGAGACAATCTCCCTTATCCAATGAATGATTCTCCTCTAAAATGCCATATTGTGACTTTCTTTACTTGTGTCATTGGTTGTCATTACCTTCCACAAAGTTCTTCAGGGTTGAGCCTGTGTCTCTGTACTGCTCTGCTATCCAAGATAAGAGTATGTCTGGGGCTCCTGGGGCTTTAGTGTGTATAGCATTGCTTTCCTGACATGAATTTTGAACTACTAGTGTTACCACTTTCCACTTTGTGATAATTTATTACTCTATTCCATGCTTGTGTTTTAGATCAAGCTCTTATGGTACAATTCAGGCACTTTTATGTGCATTCCTACTTGCTTAGATAAAATTACAACACATGGCTTCATAAGTACGATGTGTAGGTTCACAAGGAAAGGCTTACTTCCCACCATCTCTCTCCCCCATCTCAGTGAATTGGGTAACTCTAACAATTCTCTGCCATTCATCTTGGTGGCAAACATCATCTCCAAGATCCCATAATTTCCACTGCCAGGGCTGTCACAACTATGCTGACTATATGGCCATCACTGAGGATCAGTTTAAGGCCCTTTGAGAATTAAACATTGTTTTCATTATTTGTCAATTGTTTAAAATTATTCTATTTGCTCTTTGGAGCCTTGAGAGCTTGTAGTCTTCAGTGAAAATACCTCAATAATACCTAAATGTTATGATTTCTCCAGCTCTTATTTTATTCGATGAAAATAGGTGATTTTATCACCAATGAGCTCAAAAGTTTCTTTCAGTTCCTCTGATTCTTTATTTTATATTGTTTTTTGTTTAAAACAAGTCTCAGGATGTTTGGTTCTATTTCTCATTTGAGCAGTGATGCCAAAGGGATGGCTTCTGTCTCTGAGGTCGTCAGTTTGGTTGCAATCTTTATAGGGGGAGCTGATCCCACCAAGATAACCATTTGGTAATTTTTTTTGGCACGAGTCTAAGATTTAATTTTTTTAGCTGAGCATATGGCATTGTACCTAGGTTTTCTTGGCTTTCTTTTTATTGTATTTCTAGATTTTTACAGGCACTGACACCTTTAAGAGGGGTGGGTAATACACTCGCTAATGTTTCCTATTGTGTTTCTGAAAACCTGTGTCAGAAAACACACTGTCTCGAACTGGGAAGATGTGAGATTCTTAATTTTAAAGAACTCCATTAATATTGGTAGGTACTTTTTTCAAGTCAGAGTAACTCAGAATTTCTCTAATGCATGTGTGACATCTAATATACATTCAGAAAAATGAAAAATCAGTATTTAAGATGATTTCTTTGAGAAAAATCAGCAAAAATGAATTAACTTTATAAAAAATTATTCATTTCATTGGCATGAAGTAAAATGTGTCATAAATAATAAGTACTCTGTTATACCATTTTATTGATTTAAATAAAAAGGATATAGTTTAAGGAATCAATCCACCAAATAGGTACCTCATACATAGAAATTATGGAACTTGCATCTCTTAAAAATGTAAACGAGTGGAATGAAAAAGAAAAATAAAGTGTTAACAAATGAACATATTGCTTAAAATTACTGGTAAGACTGGTAAATTCTAATTAATAAAATCTTCACAATGATTCTTCAACAAATGAACATTTACTAATTACCTGTAAAGTTGGAGTAGTCAGTATGACTTCTTAAATATTAAACTGTCAAAGATATGAGAAAATATGGATGCATTGTTTTTTATAATATGTATCCTTTGAATAAGTGCACAGAATCAGGCTTGCTATTTTAAAGAGTTAATAGTTTTGTAGGAAAAAGCAGTCACGAGAAATGCCCATTGAGCCACATATTAAAACTCTTAACTGAAATTAAGAATGTTTTTAAGACAAACTCCTTTCTGTGCTTTAACTATGGTGAAAGTCAGTTATGTGCAAGCATTAACTTTAAAGAAAACTTCTTCAGAGTGTCTGGTGCATAATGTGAAATAAAGCTGCGTGTTTTCCAGTATGATGGCAGTAATGCAGGTTCCCTAGAAAGAAGACAAGGAACAAGGTTTCACAGAAGTGAGCTTTTGCCTGCAGTGGCTGAGATGACTCACTCACATCACAGGGGATAATTTCACTGCAACCATTGAGAATTTTGTTATTTTCCTTCTGGGAGAAGGAATAGATGGGTTTATTTTAAGTACAGGGCAAAGGGATTGTTAGTGGGAATTCTACACAAAACTACACAAGATGTGAGCTAGACAAGAATCATTCATATTCTTAAGATAAGTTACTTCAAAAGATGAGTATAATTACCCCTAAAATGTCACTTTGAGTTGCTTTATTTTTATTTTATTTTATTTTATTTTATTTTTTTGCTTTGCTTTTTTTTTTCTTTGAAGGTAAAGGAAACACTTAAAATAATGCCTGGGGTTACTGGTATTTATAGCCAGAGTTGTCCAGCAATGCCTCTTTTCATCTTCAAATAAACAGATGACCATATGTAAAATAACCATTGTATAGTCTGAGTGCTTTAAATCTGGCTTTTATGTTTGGAATGCACCTAATATCACCTACAAAGATCAGCACTGCTATCCTCAAGCTCCTGCTTTGCTTGAGAGTCCACAGAAAACACAGAAAACTAGGCTGCATCCTGTGCGCCTGCCTTCCTGTCAAGCAACTTGCCTCAGGCTAATGCATGCAGAGATAGGTCAGATTGTGTCAGGGTTCTATGCAAACTGCCCAAGATCACTTGGGGCCCCACTGGCAGCACTGAAAGGCATTGCTGGGTTTACAGTCTCCCGAATAGTTCCAACCTGTTGTTGAGAGTCAAGCCATGATGTAGAAAGAATCACCTCACTTTCCCAGGGCTGCTCCGCAGAGCGAGTGGCCACTAGCTCTCCTTTCCTATGACCCCAGTGCTGTTTGGGTTTGCTCTCCAGAAGAACACATAGATACATTTGCAGCTGGTGGGGGCACTGCTTTACTGCCTACCGTGGAATGCATGCCAAATAAAAACCATCGTGATTTGAAATAGGCAATCTTATTTGCTTTTTAGGTTACTCGGATGTTCAAACACGCATAACCAACCATTGATATGAGAAATTCTCCTTTAAGCTCATAGTGTATTACAACCCATGACTTTTCAACTCAGGGAATGATACTCATTTCTCAGTCTGTTCCACACAGCACAACTTCTTCTTTATTGCATTTAGAATGGTGTAACTGAAAGGCAATAAGGAAAGGCAATATCATCGAGTGGTTCACATTACGCTGAATTTTATTGTACTCTGGCATTGTGAGTGAACCTTTGGAATCCTTGAAAGCAGCATAAAGGCAGAGTCTGCTTCTAATGGACTGAAGAAAAATATTCTGACATAGTGATAAGTGAGGTGACTTCTAGAAATCATGACTTGAAACAATTTCTGAACAAGTGCTGTTTCTGTTGTCCCAATGCACAGAATGGTATTGAAACAGCCTGCTATAGGCCAGAACCACTTAATTTTTTTTTTCCCTAAGGGCAGAACTTCATTTTTAAAGATATAGAATGATCCACAACTCCAAATTCCAGCTAAAATTTCTTTTCTTCCATTCTCCTCCAATTATTCTCTCAAACTATTATATCAAAGGTATTAGAATTTAGGTGCTATTATCGTATTTACTTTAATATGTTTATTTTCCAATTGTAAAATGGACACATAAGAGATTTTTATAATTATCAAATGTCTAATTTTTAAACAATAAATCATTTTATTGTCTTCATTCTTCTCTGCGTTTGAAGGATATGGAGTTGTGTATTCTTAAGGTTTGGATTGTTTTAGGGAACTAGAATAGATGTATTTTTCACTTCCTATGAGAATTTCAGGAGCAGTAATAAAGGGCGAATCAACACAGGGACATCTCCCTGCATATTATGGTTCAAATCAGAAATGAACACTTTTTAAATATGACTGAGAGTCACAGATTTTTACAGGATGTCAGGAAAACAATCTCCCCCTTTATTAACACAAACAGAAACTATTTTTTCCTCTTTCCTCTCCTCTCTACCACTGCCATGTTCCTGTTCTACACTTTTCCCCAACTAACCTCTTCTGTTGTTGTGCCTGGCACATAGTAGGTGCAGAGCAAATATTTGTGTGTGTGAATTAATGAAGGAAGGTCGCTCAGGATACAAGAACTGCTTGGTTCACTTGAGTCAGCTGGCTGTTAGTAGTGTGTTCAGTGTATAAACTGGATACGTTGTTGACAACTTTTTTTGCTCTTTGTGTGCATAAGCTAAGAATAAACAGCACTGAAGGGAAGGGAGTGCTTCATTCATCGGGGGATTACACCATCATAAACTTACCAAAGTGTACCACACAGAGCCAGTGATCACAGAAGACAGGCAACCCAGGCCCTGTCATTAAATATAGAAGCCTGTCTTCACTGTTTTTATCCAGACAGACTCTCTGTGTTTTGGAAATTTCCACCACACTTCCTTTTGAGTTGCTCCTTTTCTCAAGATACCAAGACTATTGCTTTACAAAAGTAGACTTGGTCTGGGAATCTGGTAGAATGAAGGTATACATTTCCTCATCCCCTGAAGAACGTTCAGTATTTCTTGCTGACTTTTATGTCCCTGTCTTTCATTTTGTTTTTTGTTTTATGGATGAGATTTTTTGAGTCTCTCTTCTATGAAAAATGGCTTCTTCTAAGTGAAAGTACTTAATAATAAGAGAGTGCTCAGTTTGCAGTCAAGACTGCAAGGAGACTAGACACTCTGACATTCTGTTTTAAGAGTTGAGGTCCATGACTAAACAACTCCTCTTTCTCTAGACCAAATAAAAGTCTTATCATCTCATGTATGTATCTTTAATTGGACACCAATCATACATGGAACATTAAGGAGAATAGGTAAAGTTATCTATGGTTTGCCAGAAATGTTTCACACCCAAAGGCTCAATACTTTCACCTGTGAATCATTTTGTGTGTGTATGTGAGAGGTAAGAATAGTCAGGTAACATCTTTGTTTTGGGTTATTTAAAGGATACACCATTTAATCTTTCATACAGTACTGAAAATATTCATAACAGTTTTCTAGTTTAAAGATACTTTAATATTCAATGCAGTATTTTAATTACATTTAAAAATATGTTTTAAAAACAAAATGTTTAAAAATTTTAGAAAATTTTATTCGATAGCTTTTCATATTACTAAGAATATACTAAAATAAGGAAATGGGTGAGAATAATGGTGAAGCCATAGCAAAGGCAGAGACATGTCCCTTCTGCAGAAGTGACAACAGGACAAGCAGGCTGTGAGGACTTAGCTCTCTGAACAATTTTCACATCCCTGAATGATCTCTAATATCCATTAGGCTTGTGTTACAGATGCTTGTTTTCCTTACTTTCCTGTAAGGCCTTACAGTAATTTAAAGTAACCAGAATATGTTTCAATTCCTTGTTACCTGAAAAAGTCAAACATACTCATGTTATACAGGTAAAATAGAATAAAACATTATGTGAAAGTTATTTGTAAACTGTCAAATCGTGTTCAAATATGAGGTAAGGTCTGAGAAGCTTAGGATGTAAATTAGTTTCAAAACTTAACCTTTCAAGGGAAAATTTATTTGGTAATTAACTTGAATTTTAGTTGCAATATGTATTCCTTGACTTTTTGAAGTAGCCTAGAGGTGGTCAGAACTTGTAGAGTACAATAGTTCTTTACTTACTTGAATATTGATCTGGTAATACTGAATACTGACAATTTAAACTCTTTGGCAGAAAGTGCTCTTATAAAACTTCTAGAAAATTTATTATTTTTAAAATTTTTATTGCGTGTTTATTGTGCACAACATGATGTGTTTGTTTGTTTTGAGACGGAGTCTTGCTCTGTCGCCCAGGCTGGAGTGCAGTGGCGCGATCTCAGCTCACTGCAACCTCTGCCCCCTGGGTTCAAGCAATTCTCTGCCTCAGCCTCCCAAGTAGCTGGGATTACAGATGCCTGCCACCATGTCTGGCTAATTTTTGTATTTTTAGTAGAGACGGAGTTTCACCATCTTGCCCAGACTGGTCTTGAACTCTTTACCTTGTGATCCACCAACCTCAGGCTCCCAAAGTGATGGGATTACAGGCAAGAGCCACCGTGACCGGCCCACAACATGATGTTTGGAAGTATACATACACTGTGGGATACTTAAGTCTAGCTAATTAACAAATGTGTTACCTCACATAGACATCATTTTTGTACTGAGAACACTTAACATTCACCATCTTTTCATTTTTAAAGAATGTAATCTATTGTCATTAACTATAGTCACCATGCTGTACAATAGATCTCTTCAACTTTTTTCTCCTATCTAATTGTAATTATACATCCTTTCATTCACAGTCGTGTTGATTATTATTTAGCATAAATTGTTAACAAAAATCTCTTTTTCTATTTCAGAACAAATTGGAAGAATGTGAAATGTTATTAGACACAGGCACAGCATAGCAGTAGAAACATCTTAACTAAGAACCTGGAACTGAAAGAGAAAGCAACCAACTTAAAGGGCAGACAGGACACATGGTTATAATACAGCAGTAGGTATTCACAGTGATGACACAAGACAAAATAATTACATTTTCATTCTAAAACCAATTTTTAAGGAGGCAAGGGCATTTATTTTATAAATAATTTAATAAAAAAGGTAAAATTAAAGTGTTTAATTGTTTATGTACCCAACAAATATTTACTTGGAAAATGCTTGTCTGGGGCACATCTTGTTAATGAAGTGATCCTGTGTTTAGAACTGAAGGCAGTCCTCATCCATTCTCTCAAAAGGTGACCTTCTTTGTTCTTCTTATAGCTCACCACACTTAATTTTCAGAGGTTTTGACATAAATCAGAAACATTCTTTGGTAGATTGTATTGTATTAAAACACTCGTCAAAAGTATAAACATTGATATCTGGAATATCTGGGAAAATGTACAATAAAGACATTTCTTCTGGTCTTCCTCTGATGGTAATATGTTCACTATTATACTGATGATGTAAGCTATGCATGTAAACCTATGCAAGTGAAATTCTGCTAAAGCCAATCCCACTACAAAACAACAGCAAAAATCCCCAAATGGCATCTGAGATCATGGGAATTCTAAGAATGTGATGAAAATGCTTTTAATAATATATTGAAAAGGAATTTAGTGTGTAAATAATATTTTATAGTAAATGTTTCATTTTATTCCTTCCATATACTTGTTTGTTTAGTGTCTGAAGGTTGAGAAAGGAACTAGAATTGGCCTAAGGAGGCCCTCAGCCACCCATCATGTGACACTATGGCCAGGAGGATTTACTCTCTGCTCTCCTCCTCTTGACATGCCTCAAACACACCAATCATTTGCACTTGGTAAATCAACCCTCAATACCAAATTACTCCTGCCAACAAAATAGCCCAATCAGCGTGCAAAGCTAGTAGCAAGCTGGGAGAGGCCATGAGAGTGATGCTCACATGGCTCCCTCTGTTTCCATTTCCCAGGTCTGGGCACACACTGTCAGTGGCCCCTGACTTAGAAAGAGGCTTCATTTAAACCATTTCATTTTCTGCTCTCAGACTGGGAATTTATTTAATATGAATGTCATCATTATAACAAAACTCAACTGTATTCTAGCAAAAATTTGGCTGATCTATGAAGAATATTGGAAGGAGAATCTACCCGTGAACCCCAAAATACCAGACCACTCCATACTCAGTTCTGCAATTTTGTCATTTTAATGGACTCTTCAGAGTGCCAAATCACTAGTTCTACTGACTATACAAAAATTGGCCATCAAGATGTCTGCCTTCAATAAATTGATGCTGTTACTTCATGTTATCCACTTTGGGCTTAGAGACTGAAGGCCAAAAAGCAAGCAATTTTTATGGTAAAAAAGTGCATCAGGAGGGCAACTACATACAAAGTTACCCTCCCAGTTTGACCCGTCCTTAGGTTTTTATTGCCTGAACTGGCACCAAAGAAACTCCTTGAATATAACACATTCCTTGTCCATTCAGTGGTTAATGATGCTTAAAAAAAAATCACAGTTTGTGACTGTGACCTAAATTATGCCAGAAGCTGTAAAACCATGGTTTCTTTAAATTCAAATATGACCCACATGCTTTAAAACCACTACACTGACCCTATAGTACTGTTGCTGAGTGTGCGTGTCCTCACATAAACACACACACACACACACACACACACACACTCCCCACTTGGCATTAAATGACTCGATAAAAGAAATGGTATTTTTCAGACTTCCATGTTTAAAAAAAAAGGCTCATGAAAGAGATGTAAGTGAGCTTTAAGCCAAACATTTGTTTGGCTTTGCTGCAGCAGGCTGCAGGAATGTAAACTTTTTTTTTTTTTTTTTTTTTTTCAATGACTTCAGCTCCTAATTTGAAAGCTAGGATTTTTAGGAGTGAGCAAGAGACTATATTTGGCCAAAAAATTCTGCTGGCTTTCCTTAGCCAATCTGCACATTCAAAACAATACTTCTTTATCAAAAAAACAATAGTCTGTTTTATTCACAGCACATGTAGAAGTTGGAACATCGACTAAATTCCACTTTCTTCTCTCTCAGTGTGTCTGTAACCAGCTAATGAGCTGCAACAGAGCCTGGCCTTCATTTTCAGCAAATTAAGTTCATCCCTCATAGGAATTGTGGTCTGGCTGTGGCACCGCTTCTAGGTATGGGTGGGATTTGTTTCTTCTACCAGTTGTAGGTTAGCCACATGGGTACGTGCTGTCGCACCACACAACAACATTTTCTCTATAATAACCAGTCTAAGTAGCCTTTTACCCCACAAAAGTAGATCCCATTTAATTTACTTTGTGTTTATAGCACTCCCTCTCAAACCGCACCATTGGCACAGACTAATATTTATACAACTTTTTATTTTAAACTATTTATTTGGAGTTGAGACTTCAGTAGCACTCCCTGTCAGATTCATTGAGCATGCTTAAATTCAGGATACTGAAAATGTAAATTGGGAAGAGTGATGTTTGTTCTTGGGATTCTTTTCTCCCGTGCATGGACACCCACACAACTCTCACTGTAGTAAAGGGAGGTTACACATGTGTTGATAACATTTGTATTACTGCTGATAGGAAATTGAACATTGATGGGTGATTTTAAGAGATTGTTTTTGCCTATCGTGTTTCCACATTTCTTTGCCAATATAGTTGGTGAAATTAGTTATGCATCATGCATCTAAAAACCTCTCATACAAAAGTGTCAGTGTTGTAAAAGATTTCTTTTCATACACAAAGAAATATTACATTACTCCATTATTTTAATGGAAGTCGTTAGTCAAATACACTTTTACCACAGAAAGAAAGGGAAAAAAATTCTTAATTTTGTATCTGACCTCTGCTTTGGGGCTTTACTTTAGGTTACATTTTTCTTAAATAAGGCTTTTCTATTTTTTAAAGTGAATGACGGGATGTTAACTTTAAATGGACATTTAACCACATAAAATATAGTGGCCAATGGTTCAGTTTTCTACTCAGGGTAGACACTTTATTCAGTTAATGATATTTAAACCTCATTTTCTGTGAGATCTGCATGTTGTTCTTAAATCTGATACTATTTTGTGATTTAAAATGAGTGTTGGGTTAACTTTGTTTACAAGTATTTATTTATTTATTTATTTATTTATTTATTTATTTATTTATTTATTTTTGAGACGGAGTCTTGCTCTGTCGCCCAGGCTGGAGTGCAGTGGCTGGATCTCAGCTCACTATAAGCTCCGACTCCTGGGATTACGCCATTCTCCTGCCTCAGCCTCCAGAGTAGCTGGGACTACAGGCGCCCGCCACATCGCCCGGCTAGTTTTTTGTATTTTTTAGTAGAGACGGGGTTTCACCGTGTTAGCCAGGATGGTCTCGATCTCTGGACCTCGTGATCCGCCCGTCTCGGCCTCCCAAAGTGCTGGGATTACAGGCTTGAGCCACCGCGCCCGGCCGAGTAAAGTATTTATCAGACCTTTGATTCTCTTTTACTTTCTTCTTTTGGTGAACATCTATCCATTTCCAAGACCCACTTATGTGTTATCTCACCAAGGAAAATTTTTCCATCTTCCCAAAGGAGAACAGAACCCCACTGTATTGGAACAAGTTTTTTGAGATATGAACCAAAGCTGCTGTCCTCCTAATATTCTTATAACCTCTACCCCGCCTCTGCATTCAGGAAACCAGAATACTTTAGAGAAGGACAGCAAAGAAAACAAAAGACAATAAAGGAATCGATATCTTTGTTTTGTAACTCAAAGTTGAAGTCCAAAATGAGAAAACAGATTTGAAGGCATAATGGGTCAATTTCTGTTGTGCCTTCCGAAGAAGAGAGTTGAGAAAGAAAGAGGAGGGCTTAGATGCTTTGGGGTATTTGCAAAAAGACCTAGACAATGCCTGGAATAGTAAAGAAGCAGAGAACTTTCAGGGAAGAAGGGAACAGTCTCTAAGATGGAGCAGGACCTGGGGAAGGCTTGCTTCTCCACTGAGGAAGATGGACCTAGACCAGTGCAGAAGAGATAGCAGCTTCCCCGTAGAGCAGTGAGGACAAATGATGACATGAAGACTGGACTGCTCATTCTCACCTTCCCTTCACAGTCCCTGGCACTTTTTAAGCTCCTTGGAAATTAGAGACAATCCAGGAGAAAGGGGGATAGAAGGAGACCTTATTTCTGTTACAATGCGAATGGGAGCTTCAAATTGAAAATAAAATGTTATGGAAAAAGTGAAATTATATATATATTTTGCACATCTTAGCTTGGTGGCTTCAGGTGTCTGTACATCAAAGGAAGAAATTGTGCCTTCCTCATTGTCATACTCTGGTATTGGAGACTGTGCAACATATATAGTAGGTATGCAATAAACAGCTGTTAACAGAATGAATCAATACTTTGTAGAGTATTGCCAACTACTCCAGAGCTTTGATCTGGCTTCTCTGGAAGAAAAAGAAAAAAGAGTCCTGCTTTATTTGTGCCTGTTGCATGCCAGCTTGGCCTGTTTACTCCTGTGGTTTCCCGCATTCCAAAACAATGCAACGTTGCTTGAAATTACACTTGAGCATTTTCTAGAGCATTTCTTCTGTCCATCCTACTTGCAGTGACTCCACTTCAGTTCCTTGTATGCCAGCTGCTGCAATAGCTTGCTGTCACTAAACATGTACATGTGTCCACCCCAGAGGAATTAAGTGGGACCACATCAATGCTAGGGAACTGGCTGTCTTCCAGAACTGCACTCTGAGTCATTCTGTCTTGTGCTTCGGTAAAGTCTTTTTCCCCATTGCCTTCCAGTGGGGAGAGGAATAGGGCACAGTCTACAAAGCAGAAACAGAGTGCCCAGTGTGTGGGTGGAAAACTTCCCCTTTCCCTCGTGAGTAGAGGAGACCGATTCAGAGAATGTTCCACTTATTCATTCCCTTCTAGTGTAATTTTTCCTCAATAGTTTCTCTTTCTGTCACCTATAAACCAGAGGGGATAGCCACTGGCATACTGTGTTGTGTAGAACGAGGGGGACTGTTCTGTTTCCTCCTTCAGCTCTTGTAAAGCACCTGCCATTTCCCTGATGCACCATTTAGACTTCAGTGTTCACATCTTGTACGTCAAACTTGTGTCATCCAAAAGATTCTCATACACATTCAAATGTTAATAAATGCCAATATCTTGTCCGTGACCTTATGCATAAGTCTGAAATATTTAAGAAAGTGTAAACTACACTCCTTTTTGCCTCCACTCTTCTCTCATATATCAGTTCATATACTTCTTGTTTCAAGTAGCAGAAAACTCAATTCACGCAGACTTAATGGGCGTGTAGGGGCCTTGTAACTGGAAGGTGGTGTGGTGTAGGTGGCTCTGTTGTGTCAAGAAAACATGATTGCTTTTTGTCTCTTCACTCTGACTTCCAGAGCCCCCTTCATAGTCGCAGGATGACTTCCAGCAGCTGACACAAGGATTACCCATTTCTTTTTGTTCATATCCTATAGACATATGGTATGGTAACTACTAAGGGACCTTCTTTCTCAGAGCCCTCTAGAAATATATATATATAATAAATATATATAATATATACTATATTAAATACAATATTTAATATAGTATATATAATATATATATTTATGTGTATATATATACACACACACATTATATATATTTTTTGAGACAGACTCTTGCTGTGTTGCCCAGGATGGAGTACGGTGACACCATCTTGGCTCACTGCAACCTGCACCTCCTGAGTTCAAAGGATTCTCTTGCCTCCGCCTCCCTAGTAGCTGTGATTACAGGCACGTGCCACCATGCCTGGCATATCTTTGTATTTTTATTACAGACTCGGTTTCGTCATGTTGCTCAGGCTGGTTTTGAAGTCCTAGCCTCAAGCAATTCACCCGCCTCAACCCCCACAAAGTGCTGGGATTACAGGTGTGAGCCATCATGCCTGGCTTGGAAATATATGCTTAAGTCTTACCTGCCCAATTTTGAAACACATAGACATGCAATGAGTCACTCTTCTCCTTCTTCAGCATTTATCACTTCTACTATCTCTTTGGGTAAAGTAGATAAAAGGGAATGAGGACACTATAACATATCAAAATGGGCCTGAATGAGATTGCAATGAAGAATATACCTCCAGTTTCCCTCCAGCCCAGGTGAGAGTGTGAGACTCTGTCTCAAAAAAAAAAAAAAAAAAAAAAAAAAAAAAAAAAAAAAAAAAAAAACACCTCCAGTGACACAGGCTTCAGCTGCTTGCAATTAATCACTCTCAATTAATCAATCAATTGATGCCAATTGGGCTGCTAAAATAGTTGAGTGAAGCTGTGTTCAAGCTCTGACCTTACTCTTTGCCAGATGTGTAATCCCGGTCAATTCATCTACCCTTTCAGAAACCTAGTTTTCTTGTTAAGATCAAATGAGATATTTGCAAAACCACACTAGTAACTTCTGCTTTCTCCAAAAGCCAAGCATTACTATTATTGCTTTTTCAAACGAAATCAGGAGATTGGTCTTCATTAGGAGTTACTTCCAGATCTACATTTATAGATTTTACAGTGTATCAGTCATTAATTTTCTTAAATATCATATTAAGAAAATTATTTGTGAAATATTTTTATTTATAGATGTTATAGTATTACTAATACATGAACTTTAAAAAATAATTAGAATTATCAGCACATCCTAAGAAAAACTTTTTATTCCATAACTAATTTCAAATTTTTGAAACACAGATGTTAAGTGTAAAGTTAATTGTTTTGCAATTTTGAGTTAATGACCACAAAAAACAATACCTACCTTTCCATTTGAACTGCCTTAAAACTCAGAGTTGAATTCAGACCTTAGCTGGGGAAAGGTCTATTTTAGATTCTTCTAATAGCTATCTCTTTGCTTTTTTTATTCATCTTTGTTCTCATTTACTTTCAACTGATTCATGCTATCTATGTATTTCAACATTTTGAGTAGCTTCATGTTCTTTATGGAAATTACAAAAAGGAAAAAGAAAGATATGAAGGGAGAAAAAAAAAAAAAGACAGGAGAAAGGAAAGAGTAGAGAGGGTCTTGGAGAAGGAATGACAAACTCTGAGCCGAGCAGTGGCTTGCAGACAAGAAGGAATTGATTCGAGACAGATGGTTGGTGAGAAGGTACTTACAGGTGCCAAAGAGAGAAGAAATAAGATCTGGACTGAAGGTCATGACAGTGAGAAAGGAGATCAGGGGATAAGCCTAAGAACTTTTTCAGGTGAACAACAAAGAAGACTTGGAAACTCAGTGATCAGAGATTGGAAATGATGGTGATGGAAAGTGGAATATCAGTAATCCTGAACATTCAAACCTCACTGATCTCAGAAAAGGTATGAAGATAGGGTGGACCAGGACAGAGATGGTGCTAGCCAATTTATGGAAAGCCCTTAACTTTACATGAATAGTCTTATTTAATTCCCCAAATAACCATTTGAGATAATTAGAATTCCTCTTTGCAGATGAGTAAATTTTAAAAGAGCCGGGATTTTGTTATTGTTGTTTTTTGAACCGGTAATCCTGCCTTATACAGACATGACAAACTCCAAAAGGAAACCCAAGCAGCTATTTGACTCACTTATGAAGTCACCCAGTATGGATGATTCAGGTAAAAAACAATTACTCCTCTTTCCTCATCAGATATCATGTTGTGATCTTGCATGTGTATAAGAATATGTGTTTGGAGAAGGAATTATTTTTACTGCAGAAAGTTTCTTCTTTGTCTTGGTTATGTAACATTAACTTCACTCATATAGCAACGTGGATGTGCCTGGAAAATAGCTCCATTATTTTGTCTATAACTATTCTGGTTCTCTTATAAATATAGAGTCCTATGCATTTTAAAATTCAGTCCAATCCAATAATTAAAACCATCCCTTTAGGTAATGCTGTCTCTTTTGGAAAACGTGCCTCGTCTCCCAGATTTTTCAGCCTTCTGTCCACTTCCAGGCACCCCTTCAAGTGTCTGGGTGCTTTCCCGGACTGGGAGTGGTAGGGAAGAGCTGGTATTCTTCGGTGCAGAGACCTATTGATCCTCTGGTCTTCAGGGTGCTGTCCTTGTCTATTGCCTTGCTGACACTCATAGCTGATCTAGGCACCATTTATGTTAACTTGGTCAGCTTCCCCTCCCCTTGGCTTTGGTTGGTGCTACAGAACATTGTCTCTGCTTTATTCTCAAATGGCTCCCTGGTGGAAAGCTCAAACTGAGCCTCTGCCGTGGAAGCACCTTGCCTGCCAGCTCTCAACTCAGCTGCCTTGTCAGTTCCCCTGGGGCTTAGATGTGGGATTTTGTAGAAGTTCCTAGTTTCTATCCAGGCCACACTGAAACTCAGAGGAGTCTAGAAAGCCATTCCTCAAGGTTAATAGATGAGTTCTCAGCAAGGACAGCTGCAGAAGGTTGCATTCTAGAGTCAGGTATGGAATTTGGGATTGCTTTTCCCTTGAGCTTCCCAGCACACAACTACTAAGAGAAAAGAAAGCCAGAAAGGGAAATTGAAATGCAGTCTCAGATTGCTTTCCACCTTCTACCATTCTTAGCCTCCAGAAACAGAAGGGATGGGCTTAACTCTCCTTTAACTTTATACTGAGCCCTTGTACATAGAGAAGCAAGCCTCGTGACCTAGAGAGTTCATAGGTGGATGGCATCCTGTCTTTATAATGAGAGTTCTGATTGAGTCCTCTAGGCTTAGTTTTGAAATGTTAAGTAGGTACTAAAAGAATGTAGCAAATCCATTCACTCTCCCCAAAGCCTTGCTTTCAAGCTAAATTTTTATTCTTTCCTGACCTAAAGGAGTAAGTTTTCTGACTTGGCCTTGAAAATGAGACCAAAAAGAAATGTGATTTAGGGAATGTCATGAAATACATTGTTATTATTTGCAAAATACTGTTTCTGGTACAGTTACATAAACATAGTTAAAAGTCCAGAAATCTATGTAGCTGAATGTGCAGTATGCACTTTCTAGCTTCTGGTAAAATTAACATGAGAATCACTTTCTAATCAATTTTGTCTAGCAAGTAGAAACGGTGGAGAGCTGGTTTTACTGTAAGCAAAAGGTTGGTAAGAATTTAGTAGATTATATTTAGTATATAGCCTATAAAAAAGAGAAATAATTACAGCCATAGAGCCATAGTGACAAAAAACAGGCAAACACTTCTTTTATCAACAAATAACGAATTAACAAAAAAGGTGACTTTTACAGTGTAATGTTCCTGAGGAGTTTTTAAACTGACAGTTTTAGAGATTGTTTTCTAAGTGTTTTGTCAGAAGAAAATGCTTCAATAATTTTTATTTTTTGAGTGCTACAGTGTAGTTTTGTTTTATGTGAAAGCAAAATAAATTCACTTCTGTTTTACTTTATTTTTTCTCATTCTATTTCACCATCTGTAGTGGGCCTGGTCAGATAGAGGTGAAAATTAAATTACAGTAACAGAAAAAGTATACCTAGAAAATCATGTGAATTCTTTAACGAAGGTTCTTCATTTACTTTACTTGAAGAAATATTTCCTTCGTGGTGCAGACTGAAAATCAGAAGTATTGAATTAAATATTAGTAAAAGAATAGTGAATTACCCACTGTTGCATTGCATTATATATCTTAGTCTTGGTATTCTATTCTAATTACAAGGTAACATTTCTCCCAAATTCCAAGTTTACATTAAAAATAAAACACATATAATGGCCACAACTCCTAAAATATTCTCCGAAATTATGGGCACATTTATTCATGTTAACATGAGGTTTGCATTTTAATGTAGAGGATGGCGCTGTGGATTGCTTTTGTGAATAATTTCATTTAAGGACAGTTTGACTTTGTAAGAATAGATAAAACCAAAGCCAGTTACAACATGAACTCTTCTGTCCTGTATGCATGGAACAGCATAAACAGAGAAGCTTGTTCTTTACTGCACTTGTCAAATCTTACTGTTTAAAAGTCTTAAAATTCAAATATATATTTATATCAATAAAAATTGTACATAATGGATGGAATGCTTATAGCTATACTCTTTATTTCCCCCTTCAATCATTATGAGTATTTGTCACTCATACAAAAGTGTACATCTGTAACTTCTTTAGTTTCGTTTCTTGTGAGATGCCAGTTCCTCTCTTCTTTCTTATGAACCTAGAAGTACAGATGTAACATAATATGCTCATCCATGTAACATTATTACAGGATTTTTTTTCTGTTGTTTCTGGTGGCTTAATGGCAAAAGTGAAATTTTTAAGATGATTTTAAAATTTCTTCTTCAAGTAGTAATTTCGGCAACACTTCTGAAGTGTAATTTGACTTGGGGAATTTGGTTTATATTTGAATAGTGGGCAGAGGCTTATTAAAATTATATTTACATATGATATGATACTTAGAAATATTTTAATTTCAGGGCTATACTTTTTCATGATTTCTGGAAATTTTCATTTTTGGTAAAGAGAATTTTGCTGACTTAATCACACCATAGTAATTATTGCTTTTAATGTAAAATATGGCTTAAACCTGATCTTTCTAGTAGCTATACCAGGACACCAATGATGTTCTTTAACTCTCCTTTGCCCTCTGGAGATAATATACAATTTAGTATCTAAAACTATAATTATGCATCATTGTCAACATTTTTTTCTTAAATATATGAAGAAGAATACGTTTTTCAGATAGTTATGCTTTACTTTGTAAAGTGTCTTCTTAAAAGCAACACAAAAATGAAAATGTGAAAATGGAAAAGAATTCCTTCTTTAAAACTATTATTCTCTGGTGGGATGGGGGCTAAGAGGGAATTAGTTAACATGATTTTTAATTTGTCTCAAGACTTGTGGAAAGAAACTGGCTTTCTAGAATGTACATGGTTGGGTGTCGTACAGAAATAAATATCTCCCCCTTGGAATTTAAATTGTATCTAGTAGTACTATTTTTATACCTCTTACTAGGAAACGAAATACCTCTAAATTTAGTGCTTTGGAATTTTATTTCCACTAAAAATTTCTTCAGATATGTGAGCACCATAGTAACAGCTTTGCGAGCTGGTTCTTCATTACAGTTCCCCGATAAGAGCTTCACTCAAGACAGTTCCTTTGGGATGACTGAGACTAAAAATCAATTCTGATAACATTAGAACAAATTTAAAGACAAAAAAAAAAAAAAAAAAGAAAGAACATCAGAGAAAGCATGCTTGCTGTGGATAAATAGAACTTCCCTTAAAAATTATTTTTTTTCAGTCAAAAATCTAAAATGTATTTTCTCAAAACTTTTTTATTTCTTGTATTATTTTTATACCTAGGTAGGATTTTTCTCACCTTTCGAAAAAATAAATCTCTTACCAGAGATATGAAAAATTCAGCTGAATTTATTTATGGCCTTGGTAAAGGTCTTTTCATGCTCTACAATGACAATATTTTTACAAAACCAACAGGTAAGTAATATGGGTGTGGAGAGATGAATGCAATGAATCTATTTTAATAAAAAGTTAATAATTCATTATTTTCAAGAAAATCATTGCATTTAAAAAAACCGTGTAGTACACTAGACTGAGCTCTGATCATCTTAAAAAGAAGTCTGTCAAAATAAATCAGGTTGATAACTGATTAGCAGAACGTGTAGTCTGTCATTTTTAAATATGTGCCCAATTTCTTCACATAAATCTTACCTTTAAAATCTTCAAGGGGAAAATTTATTTTGGGCACATTGGCCATGAATATCAGTTGACATTTATACAGTGCACAGAATTTATACTGTAGGTTAGGATGTCGGCCATAATTCTAGGCTGATAGTTTGTAAAGGGAAGATTCCATTTTGTACTGTTTATAAAATGTTACTCTGCAGTTCCGTGCTCCAAGACTAACAAAGTCTATCCAAGTATAGTCAAGCACTGCAGTTTAACTTATTGCATTCATTAAACTAGGCTTAGATTGTCCTAATTATATGTTATCAACAATTAAGAAATGGATCACATGCCATAGACTGGCTAAAACATTCTGTATTCTTGGCTAGGTGCCAGCGGAGGTGTCAAGTTCCATTCTACCTTGTCATCAGCTGCATCTCTGCTTTTGCAGTACGAGCAGCAGCTGTGCTAGACAAAATAATCTAAATTCTCACATGTACTTTTCCTTTAGGAAACAGCTCACACTGAATTGCATTTCTGTTGTGAATAGTACTACACCTGAGTGAGTTTGTGCTGAAACATATTTTATGCAAATAATTTTAACTGATATAATCTTTCATGACTTTTAAATGTGTTTGTTCTATCAAAATAATGGTCTTACTTTTTGTGCTGAAATTATTACCAAATGGATTCTGTGGGCAGCAAAGTACTCTGCTCATTCGGCAATGATTTTCCTATACCTCAAATTACATAATTTTATAGGTGCTCTGTTTCAAAGGAAAACAATCTTTATTGATCCAAGTAGTCAAAATTAATCATGGATCTCTGATCTCAAAACTCCTGGCAAAATCCTTTTATTCAGAACACCCATATACTAGACGCTCAACACTTCACAAATCCTTGTGGGACGATGGGTTTTTCAGTCTGATTGTTCAATCAAGTGCAGCTTCTGAAAGTGAAGATTCAGCAAGGCTTTCCCCTGAGCAGAGGCAGTCTCAGCCAATTTTATAAGTAGCTAAATTTGACCTGGCTTTTGCTTTACATTGTCATCTTTGTTCTTGGTAATGTAAAAATGGGTTTTAGAAGTTGTTCTCCTTTCCATGTGTCTGACAGAGGGAAGATCCTTCCACAGCAGCAAGTGTGTGTTGCAGCAGGATCTGAGAGTCTTGGTGCCAGGGCACCATGCTAAGTAAATAGACCACAACAGCTGGGTCTCCTTTGCTCCTGGATTAGATCTTCTACTACACAACCATGGAAAGCTAGTCTGCATGAGAGGCAATGACTTTAAAGTTCACCGTAGAGCTTACATATGTGTTGGCATGCATTTTCAGGTCACCAATTTACCTGGTTATTAAAAGCTTTACTGCATCATATATGAACCAAAGTGGAGGGGTCATGCCAAGTCCTTACTCAGAAGGAGAAGATAATGGAAGAGATGCAGAACACCCAGGCAAGGTCTCTATATACAGCTTGTCCTAGGCCATTTTGTAATGGCATCTGCTGTGACTACGTCTTACTGGGTCATTTAACTTTTCAAATTTTGCTTCACATTCAGAAATTCTTGTGGTCCTGTGCAACTCACAGAAATATGACAGTAAATTCCTTCACCAAAACTAACTTCCCGGAAATAATAATTTTCTTTGATTTCACAAAAGATTTTTTTTCTTTGTCTTTCAGTAGATGATCTATCTAGGGATACCAGCAAGTGCTCTCAAGAGAAAATGTATTCTGTTTCATCCAGCTAATATATCAACCGCTCTGCTCACAAGCCAGCCAATCAAATACTATAGTCCCATCATTTATATACATCCCCTCTCTCTCTCTGTCTCTGTCTCCCTCCCTCGCTTACCCCTCTGTGCTGTCTGCTGTCATCTCTCTGCACTTAGGTTAATACTACGCACTAGGCTATAAGAAATGCAATTCTAAATTATCAGTTCTTCTGGCCACTGGACAACACAATCTTGGTGCAATAATACATTAGTAGTGGGTTTGCCCATTGGGTAATAATTTATCTTGGCACATGGACTGTGTCTGCCCCTAGTAATTGCTTAGTGACTCTTTGCTGGCTAAAGACTCTAATTTGACTTGCTTTCTTTTTATATAACCTGTTTATCTTGGTGCATCTTTCACTCTGCTTGTGATTTTTGACGTTTAAGGGAGTTTCCCAAGAGATGATCAGCATTTGGTTGAGGGGATGATTAAAATTCCCTTCCCCTTCAGATTATTTTTCTTCTTTTTTTATTGTTAGAAATAACTTTTTCAACAAGGAACTTTTCAATTATCTATTGCCTATCTTGTATCTTTATTTATGCTTTTGAAACAGACTGTTTTGCTCTCCTTTGTCAGCTTTTTCTCTCCTCTTACTCTCCTTTATGTTACCATTTAGGTTCAGGCTAACTTGTTGGGACAGCTGCTTTATTTGACCTCCTCTCGACTTTACTGACCACATCACCAACTGGCAGGGTGTGGTGCCTTAAGACCTTCCAAGAGACTTGCTTCCAAATGGAAATAATGGAGTAGCATTTTGTATGATCAAACATGAGAGAATTCCAGTAATTTTAAGCATTTTAAGGTACATTCAGCATATTGCTGAAATGAATATTAAAATTCGGAATCTGAAAAGCAGTCGGTCCCACATCAAAACTGCTTGTAGAATACATGATTCAGATAGTGGTCATTGGTTAATAACAGCAACAGAGGAAGCCCTGGGAGCCATCTAGTAGGGAACCCCTCTTCTTCCAGAAAGTAATACACCAAAGCTATTCTCTGTAGAAGACTGTTTTGTCTTTTCTTAGGAAATGGAAAGGAAAGAATTTTTATTATATTCCTGTCTATTGTCTTATGACTTTTATAGCTATTGAATTATTTGAACTAAATCCTATTCTGTGTATTAGCCCCTTCTTTCTCAAACACACATACTTACAAATATACACACATGTTCACAATATAGTGGGGAAAACAGGCTTTCTTGTCGATCTGTATCATTAGGAGGAAAATTATTTTTTTCTGATCATAGGAGTACAGGTTTGTTTTTATTTCAAAATACTTAGAACTAGAACCAAAGGAAAGTTTGTTAGTGCCAAGAAGCATTTCTCTTTCTTGAATCAAGAGCCCAGTGCATCATTTTTGCCACTTTCATTCTTTTATTTCATCAGCAACCTTCTTTACAGCTACCATGCAGTAAAAAATGTTTGCAAGTAGTGTCTGGTGCTTCCCTGAGGTATGCCTGGCTGCTCAGGGGGAATGCATGGGACAGAGGGAGACTCTTTTATACTCTGTAGCCAGCAGGACAAATCACTGAAATCCTCTTAGATATTAGAGGGGAATATCCTGAGCTATTCTGGAATCTCAAAAGAACTAACAAAGTTCATTCCATTTGTCATTGAAATGTGACAGTGATGTAGAACAAAACCTTTCCGCAGTGGGGGCTGGCTGCACCGAATTCCTTTTGCAACAAGGAAATTAGGTCAGAAGAAATTTAGGTCAACACCTTACAGAGATGTCCCCATGCCTGAAAGGAGCCAGGAGAACTTAAAACATTCCACACAGAAAGGTTATTGTTTTTATATTTAATTGGAAAAATGGTACCTTCCAAAGCTTAGTGTCATATAAATTCAGCTATGATTCAGCAAAGAAAATTACCTTTTGCATCACTAGCACAGCTTCTGATAAACCCAGGCACGATCCTAAGGTGCTTCTAACCAAGCCCAGCCGACCCAGTTTAATCGTGCAATTCAAGAAATATTTATCAAGTCTTGATTATGTACAGTTAAACTATTAGATAATGTAAAGGTTGTAAAGATTAATAAGTACCTCCTCCCACTAATCCCATCTTTACCATAAGGAAGTTATAAGCTAAGGAGGAGGAGAAGATTATGGGGTAAATTAAAATGCAATATAGCCTATAAGTCATTGATTCATTTATCATAGAGCAAATGAACTCCTACTGTATGCCGAAGACTATGGAAGTGATATACAAGAGTTACAGTAAGTGATTCTGGATGGAGAAGAGAGAGATCAGGTTAGTTTGGGGTGGACAAAAGGGAATAATTTCTTGAAAAAAGGACAATTTAACTGAACTTTAAATGGATATAATTTCAAAAGATGGAGGTAGGTAAGAGGTCCCTGAGTGGAAACGTTGGGAAGAGGGACACAGTGGGTGGGGATGCCTGGACGAGGGAAGGCAAAGAGACCCCATGGCTGAGAATGTTAGGAGGAGAGAAAAGCATGTGCAATGGCAAAGGGGTAGACAAGAATGTGCTGTATTTGGGGAACAAATTATGACCCACGTTGATTATATTGACCACAAAAGGCAGAAATTGAAGTGGTTAGAAAGGGTAAGTCAGAATCCTATTTAGATATGCCTTGAATACCAGGCTGGAGAGTGGCATGAGTGCGGTGAGCCATCCTGTGGCTCGGTGGAAAGGATTCTGGTGACTTGAATGGCTCTTCCAACCAGTCAAGATGGCTGAATACAGGTTAGCAAAGTTATTCCATAAATCCTAAACCATTGTTCTGAAATGTCTTTAGATATAAAGTTACTTGATCAACATTTCTGCCGTCAGTATTGAATGTATATTTCTTAAGCGAAACAAGTGGAATTTTACTAAATCCGCTTTTTAAAGTATCCCAACTGAAGTCTAATTTGGCATTTGGCCAGATTAAACAAAAAAATGAATGAGAAATATAAAAAATGAGCACGGATTTTATTTTCATTGGTTATGTGACCACCTTCTCACTACATACATCAGTTAGCAAAGTCTGCTTTCAACTGTGGAAATTTCATTATCACATCTAATTCTGGTTTGGTAGCACATTAAACTTTCAAACAGTTAATGTCTCTGGTTTTCTTTCTGTTCAGCTTTACCTTTCATAAAGCACCGGCAAGAGGAAAGAAATGACAGTAAGACTGAATTATGAACTTTAAAAAGTTGAGAACAAGTAACTACTTGTACTGTGAAAGCTGCTCTCTCTGCTCTTGATTAACTGTCTGCAATAGGTCAGTGGTGAGCACTGTGTACCGTGGCGATGATTGTTGCAGCAGACAGGCAGAGTAAATCACAGAGATGGGTGGGGGACCCAAAGGGAGGAATTTCTTTTAGCCTCCTATTTAACGCATAGAGATTACTGAAACTCTGCTTTCATAAAATGGCTCGTTTCACAGACTTATTTCCAGTATCTTCCATAGATCACAATTTTAACAAAAAACAAAACAGCATTTGTAGTGAATAATAGATTAGTGTTTGCTTACCTTGAAGTTCTTTGGAAATTGGTGAGTGAGGACTTTTTGAATAAGATGTTGATCCCAGAAATTTGTAGGTGGGGAGCAAGGAGAAGTTGTGCGTGTATATGTATGTACATATAATCTACTTGTAATATATGTGTATATATATGCACAGTTTCATATATAACACACATATTTACACACACATGCACATTCACAATTTATTTATTGATGGGAATATCAGGAAGGAAGAAAGAAAGATTAGCTCATCTCTTACCACATTTTCTCCTTTGAGGTTGGTTCTAATATCCATCCATTTTAGATGAATTTGAGGTTCAGAGAAGTTCAATAAATTAAATAAATACATAATTTAGTTACATAACCCCGGCTTTCCTCTCTTTATTCTCCTTCTAGTGTTATATCAAAAAGTATCAAAATGGTTCTCAAAAGAAATACAAGAAAGTAAGTAAAAATGACTTAAATTTATTAAAACGATGTTACCTAGCCAAAATGAAGACCAGAGAAGAAAGAACACACTGTCAGGCTGGATGTGAATTTAATAACAAAGATGACTCTCAGTTTCTTAGCAGCCAAGCCAAAGAAACAAAAGTGAACAATACACAAACGAGTTACTCGGAATTACCCCCAAACAACAACATCACAGTTTTATATGGCTTGTTTCTTATGATGCCCTTTGTCTATGATGTTTGGTACAGCTCTCTGATGGTCTAGCTCAATTTCTCATTTTATTGTTATAATCTCATACATGTTTATGCATGGTGCACACATGGACTCCTTGGCACAAAGAAACAAAATGTTGAGGAAGGCGTCCACAACTCAGCCTATATTCATCCTCACTGGAGAAATAAGCTGTCATCGTTAAGAAGTAACTGTCGAGTAAGGGGGCTGATCTGGCAGACTATAGAGAATCCTTACACCATAGTCATGCCATGGTCATGTATGTGCATGTTAGTGTGCCTATGCATGTGTCTTACAACACCCTGTCATATATCTGTGTCTTATTTTGCCATCTATTTATTATTCTCAGTGTTGCTCATGAAGAAGCCTTTCTACATACCTTCAAATGACAATTATTTCACAACTCTATAACGTTTTCATCTAGACCTTTACATGTTCTGAGAATGGAGTCTATGCCATCGGGAACATTTGTAATCGTAAATCCATGCCTTTTTGTGCATTGGTTAGGTAGATGACTCATAAAGATGAGGGTTGTCAAGAAGAGTTTGAAGACTAAAGATCTGCTAGACAAAGTAGAAAACGAAGGAACCTGATGTTGGCTCCACAAGTTCTCACACTTGTTTTTAGTTGGAAAAAAAAAAAAGAGTAGGCTTCAAGTTCATTTTATTTGATTGTGTGCAATAGTGTTCCAAGAAAATATAAGATTACTTTCTCGTCACTCGCCATCAGAGAAATGCAAATCAAAACCACAATGAGATACTATCTCACACCAGTTAGAATGGCAATCATTAAGAAGTCAGGAAACAACAGGTGTTGGAGAGGATGTGGAGAAATAGGAACACTTTTACACTGTTGGTGGGATTGTAAACTAGTTCAACCATTATGGAAAACAGTATGGCAATTCCTCAAGGATCTAGGACTAGATGTACCATATGACCCAGCCATCCCACTACTGGGTATATACCCAAAGGATTATAAATTATTCTACTACAAAGACACATGTACACGTATGTTTATTGCGGCACTATTCACAATAGCAAAGACTTGGAATCAACCCAAATGTCCATCTGTGACAGACTGGATTAAGAAAATGTGGCACATATACACCATGGAATACTATGCAGCCATAAAAAAGGATGAGTTTGCGTCCTTTGTAGGGACATGGATGCAGCTGGAAACCATCATTCTTAGCAAACTATCACAAGAAGAGAAAACCAAACACCGCATGTTCTCACTCATAGGTGGGAACTGAACAATGAGATCACTTGGACTCGGGAAGGGGAACATCACGCACTGGGGCCTATCATGGGGAGGGGGGAGGGGGGAGGAGGGAGGGATTGCATTGGGGAGTTATACATGATATAAATGATGAATTGATGGATGCTGACGAGTTGATGGGTGCAGCACACCAACATGGCATAAGTATACATATGTAACAAACCTGCACGTTATGCACATGTACCCTAGAACTTAAAGTATAATAAAAAAAAAAAAAAAGATTACTTTCTCTCCTGTTTGCTTTGATATATATACTCTGTGGGGAATATTAATTATAGAAAAAAAGTTCTTCTTCTTTATTAAATCTAATTTAATATAAACTTGCTGTTTAGGAAAATACTAAAAATGAGTTTTACTAGCCTGATTTGTTTTTACAGAAATACTATCAACTGAATAGAAGTGAAAGAGAAATCAAAATATTCTTACATCCATTCTGAATCTAACGTTCTCCAGTATATCAGAGAATCAGGCTCCATAAAAACTGCTAAGCAAACTAGGTCACAGATAACAAGGTAGCAATTAAAATGACTATATCAATTATTTGGTTATTTCCTAATATTTCACTCTGTAGGATCTTTTATATAGGACCCTCATTTAGTACTCTACTATGAAGAGAAAACTTTTTTAACATAACATTATTTATAGAATCTTTTAAAATATGATGAATGGGAAAAGAGCATTCATTAAAAAGGTGGGGAGGATTACCAGAGAGCTCTCATTTAGAAATATCTTCAACTAAAATGACTAAATTATAGTTGATGTGGTAAAGAAGAAATTTAATATGTTACCTAAAGAATATCATTTGGAATGCTTTAGTTTCTCTCCTCTCTGGTCTAGGAAATATGCTTCCTCCAATAGTGGATTTCCTGCTGCACTTTACATCAGTGCTTTTTCCATTGTTGTTCCTTTCTTAAACCTAGGTTAACCTATTAATTTAAAAACCTGGACCTTTTACAATGTTCTAGGAAACCAAGCCTGAGCGACCAGAGACTTGCACAAATGATTTTATCGAGCCTGTTCTGTTTATTTAGCTGCTCTTATTTGATCCTTATAATTGAATTCTTACACCCTCCCAAAAGACAAAACCATGTACTTTGAATTGTACCATGCATTAAAATGGGTTGTTTACAGCTTTCTAGTGTTACTAAACCTCTAAATCTCTTTATGGTTGTTTGGAGCCAGTTCTCCTGAGATTATGTTTGGCTGTCGGAGGGAAGTCAATAGGAGCAGGGGTTTCAGACTACACCAAAGAGCTGAGTAAGATTCCACTGATTCAGCATCTGTCCTAGCTGCCCTAGGGTTCACTAGCATATATTTTCTAAAAAATAAATATTAGGGAAAGTATATGTGGTCAGATCCCATGCTGCATGCTGGGAGATACAGGTTTGGTCCTTGCCCTTGGAGCGTTCACTTTTCTTTTGGGAAAGAGAACATGTACCCAGATCACTAAGATCTGAAGGGAGTATGAGATGGTATAGGCACAGTGTGCAGACAGTGAAGAGGAAAAGCTCCTTACCTGGCTAGGGGATGGGTGTGTTGTGGGGTGGGCAGTCAGGGACAGCTTGAGATCATGCCTGAGTCTTCTGTTTATTTGTTTAGAGACAGCATCTCACTCTGCTGTACAGCTTGGAGTGCAGTGGTGAGATCATAATTCACTATAACCTCAAACTCCAGGGCTCATATGATCCTGTTTCCTTAGCCTCTTGGGTAGCTAGGACAGACACAGATACAAGTATGCCTGGATCTTAAAGGCTGAGTTACCAGGTTAGGGAAAGGAGGAGTTAAAAGTAGGGGGAGGAAGGGCATGGTAGTTGACGGGGATGTCAGGATAAAGAGTCAATCAGGGAGAACTGTTAAGTAAGTACAAGAAATACTTTCTTCTTCCACTATTAAGTTCCTTCATTTAAGAAAGAACCCAGTGAATTGTGAAACGTTAAGAAATATAGACTTAATCTCTTTTAATTTTTTTTTTTTTTTTTTAGTCTTTTCCATAGAAAAAAGAGAAGATGAGCTACATCATCATCAAGGTTTCTTCAGGGCTCTGATATTATGTGCTTTATATTTGTACAAATTTATAAGGCATATGTGAAAATTTGTTGCATGTATGTAATGCATAGTGATCAAGTTAAGGAATTCAGGGTGTATGTCTCCTGAGTACAAGACATTTTTGTTTAACTATAATCACTCTACTCTACTATCAAGCACTGAATTTATTTCTTCTATCTAATTGTATATTTTTACTCTTTAACCCATTTCTCTTTGTCTTTCCCACTATGTATTTAATTAACCTGAGATAACAGACGCTTACACTGTTTGTATTAATATATGGATATTATCTTCAGGAAAACAATAGCACTGTTTATTTCTAGACATAATTTTGTAAATCAAAACATGAGAATAGTGCACTTCTATTCCCTTTATGTACTCTGATTAAAATCAGTTTTACTGCACAAAGATTTGGTTTCAGAGGAATTTCCCAGGAAAGCCTTTTTTCCACACATCGAACTATGGTCCTACTATCACATTCAGAGTTTGGGATCCTTTTAAAAACAGGAATAGAAGATTCAAACTTATGACTACCAGTGAATGATAAATTTCCTTTGAAATGACTTTACACATTTAGGCTATCATTACTATGCTACTTTTAAACTATGATAGTAATTGAAGCATTTTCATGATATGTCTTTGCCCCAAAGTGTACCAAGTAGGAATTTGATTAACAGCAACCAGCCAACGAAAGCCTAAAGTTCCAGCACTGGTGTGTTATTCCTTGTCTTCAGTGTGCCTCAGTATCCTTTGACATTTCTGCTCCACAGTTGTGACAAAGGAAGTTCTGTACAAAATGTGACCATTTTAGGCAGAAAAGGGAGGCAGAAAGGGCAAATACATGTGCCAGCGGAATGAGTCTCACTCAACAGCTTCTGCTTACATTTGTTGGTAGAACTTAGTCCTAGGGCTCCCTACCTGTAAGGGAGGCTGGGAAATATAGTCTTTAGCTAATTATACTGCAACCCTTAGCTACATCGAGTTCTGTTTATAAAGAAGAAAGAGTAAATGCAGCATTTACTTTTGCACTCCGGCTTGTGCAAAAGAGTGAAATCTTGTCACACACACACACACACACACACACACACACACACACACACACACACAAGAGTAAAAGTAAAAAACCAAACAAACCAACAAAAAAGAGACAAAAAATAGAAATGTGACTCAGTTTTAAATAAAAACAATTAAAAGTCTAAGTGTACAAAAGAGTGTAGTGTCTAAAAGTTAGGCTTATTTCCTAACTGTGCTACATTGTAACAGTATCTTCCATATTTGTAGGCTGAATTCATTTGAGCTGCCATGAGGTAGAGAAATAAAACCTGGACCAGTAGTCAGGAGAAAGAGGTTCCACTCTCAAATCTGCTGCATTGTTACTTTAAGTGAATTTACCTTTCTGAATTCCAGACTGAATTAATGATTTTCAAATTTTTCTTAAAGCTGTGAAACACTTTGTTCAAACAGAGGCCACCTGTAAAATACCCAGCACTACTTGGGTTGAAGTTGGATGTGGTGATAGTAGATCAGAAATCCCACTTGGTTGGCTGGGCACAGTGACTCATGTCTGTAATCCTAGCACTTTGGGAGGCTAAGGTGGGTGGATCACTTGAGGTCAGGAGTTCGAGACCAGCCTGGCCAACAGGTGAAACACCGTCTCTACAAAAATAGAAAAATTAGCCAGGTGTGGTGGCTCACACCTGTAATCCCAGCTACTCAGGAGGCTGAGGCAAGAGAATCGCTTGAATCAGGGAGGCAGAGGTTACAGTGAGCCAATATTGCACCACTGCACTCCAGCCTGGATGACAGAATGAGACTGTCTCAAACAATAACAACAGCAACAATGAAGAAATCCTACATGGTTTCTGAGCCTTTTCCTGACTTAACATTCTATATGTCATCATTAAGGCGAGACCAAACCCTAGCTGCCCTAAGAAACCATGTGGTACCACTTGGAGTACATCTAGGCATTATTAAATGTACTTTTCAAAACACTGTCTTTTATTTTGTTCAACAAATGAATTACATTTCCCTTTTCTTTCTGTTACTTATTTTTAATAGTCTCCGTTTTGTAAAACTTCTTACTACATTCTTTTCAAACTCTGGAAATAGTGTGTGGCTCCTGGGAAATTCTCAGAGGTTTAAATTTTTACATTTTCCCCAAAATTTGTTTGGCTTCCTACATGGATTTTTTTTTTTTTTTTTTTTTAAACCCTCTGCCCAATACTTAAATCACATTTACAACATCATGCATAGCTCATGGGGGAGAATAGTAATGTTTTTGCTTCAAAGGTCATCATAACAGGAGGTCAGTGAAAAATCAAACATGACTTTAAAAACATAAGAGCAGAAAGACACCCACAAAACTGGGCATGTGGATTGAGTGCTAGATGGGTGGTCAACCCAACCCAGACACTCCAGCAGTAGTCCAACCACATAACAGACCGGAAAACTCCAAAGTTGCTAACTAAGAAGCTGGTTTTATTTTATTTATTTTTTTTTCAAGAATTCTATTTCCAGTCACTGCTATCAAGAGGTAGAAAATGTGCTGATTTCTTGTGTTACTTCATATTGGTCTTTTATGTAAGGTGTTTTTATGAAGATATAAAATGCATTCACACTTTGGGGTTTTATGAACCTAGAATAATACTCGATAACTCAGCATTTTCTTAGTGTACCAATTGAAATAATAATAAAAAAAACCTTTAATTTTTGCATACTACATGTTTATAAGTTAAAATAAAAATTTTAATGAGCTAGTAGTTCACATAGTTTCATTAGTTTAATTTTTACTATTCTGAATAGAATCTTATAAAATCTTATCACTTTAACGTTGCCTGTTAATTCAAGATTCAATGAAGTATTTTCTTTGTGTTGGAAATCAAAGTTTTGGAGTTAATCATATTTTAAACAATGAAATTTATAAAGTGTATGAATTGCTGAACTTTTTATATCCGTTCACATCAGAACATGTGGCAGGATGACAGTCTGGTTTTTGATCATTAAATTTTGATCATTAAACCCAAATATTTGTTTAGTTATTGTAGCCTATTATTTGGAATATTTGATACTCACATCCATATATTTATTTTGGTCGTTCGACTTTAAGATAGAGTTAGAGACAGTTCTTCTTTCACATGCAAAAAGAGTATGGGATAAAAAATATCCTTTACTGTATGAGTTCATGTCCTTTGTAGGGACATAGATGAAGCTGGAAACCATCATTCTGAGCAAACTATCGCAAGGACAGAAAACCAAACACAGCATGTTCTCACTCATAGGTGGGAATTGAACAATGAGAACACTTGGACACAGGGTGGGGAACATCACACACCAGGGCCTGTCATGGGGTGGGGGGAGTGGGGAGGGATAACATTAGGAGAAATACCTAATGTAAATGACGAGTTAACAGGCACAGCACACCAACATGGCACATGTATACATATGTAACATACCTGCATGTTGTGCACATGTACCCTACAACTTAAAATATAAAATAAAATAAAATAAGAAAAAATATCTTTTACTTTGTTTTTGTTAATTGAGTTATAATTGAATATCTCTAGCTTAGATCTTTTCCCTTATTTCCAGACACACACATATATAGTAACTCCTTGGCATATGAAATGGAATTATTATTAGAGAAACATGAATAATCCAAATATTCACTTATCAAAATAATTTTACTGTAAGAAATTATGGCAAAGGACTTTGTAACATAGTTTTCAAAGCTGTGTGGCTTCCTGTTAATTTTCTATATGTTAACAGACTGAACCAAAACACCAAGGACCAGA
This sequence comes from Rhinopithecus roxellana, assembly GCF_007565055.1. NCBI lineage: Eukaryota > Metazoa > Chordata > Mammalia > Primates > Cercopithecidae > Rhinopithecus > Rhinopithecus roxellana. The sequence goes on along the minus strand of NC_044551.1, from coordinate 136,943,285 downwards.
GTCCTCTACTCCTGGGTACCCCTAGAAGAGAAGACTGACCCCCACTCCTCCTGTTCTTACCTTCTTGGTATGCGCTGTGGAGCGCTGGCCAATAAACATAGCCGGGGGAAGGATTTCTCTGGCTTTTTTTCTGTCTCCCACCAGATTTCCCAGTAAGCAAGACAACTAGAACACAGTTGGTTTTTTGTTTGTTTGTTTGTTTTTGTTTTGTTTTGCTGTGATTCAAGGCTAAATCAAAGTGGTTAAAATTCAAAAAGCAAATTTTGCAATGTGGAAAATTCAAGGATAGCCAACTATTTCAAAACTACAAAACTACAAGTCTAGAGTTAGCAGTAGCTTACAGAGCTGCTGGCTAGTTTACTATGTCTGCAGACTGTGCAGTGAGAGTGTGCCGCCCAGACTGAAATGTATGCTGTTTTGAGGGCTGCAAGGGTAAACTGTATACCATATAAACCAAGAAGTGTGCTCTAGTCAATTTTCTAGCAACTATCCCAGGTCACCCCAAACTGACCTCATCATATTCTCTCCTCAACAGATTCATTTTTTAGTATTCCCTATCTCACGTGGATTACTGTAGTAACCTTCTGGCTCCCCTGAGTCATTTATACTTTGGCCAGAATGATTTTTCTGAAACACCAATCTGATGAAGCCACTCGCTAAAATGTCTAAAGTGGCTCTTGATTAATTTCAGGGTAAAAATCTAGACATGGCATAAGAGGCTGTTGACCATCAGGGCCTTTTAGTCCAGCTTCTTTTCTCTCTTTACCCCTGTGTACACCCAGGCTTCAGCTGCATCTGAAGCCTGGAGTTTTCTAAAAGCACCTTCAGGCCCATGCTTTCATGCTGTAGCATCTGTGGTTCCTGCTGCTTAGAATTCCCTTCTCCATTATTTGGCCTGTTACTCATCTTCGAAAGCTTATTTGAGCATGACCTTTTCTGGGAAGTTTCCTAAGGAAACTTCTCTGGAGCCCTCTCATCCTCCAACATCTTTTAACATAGCATTTACCTTGGGGATTTGTAATCGTGAATTCACCAGGGACATCTCTGAAAGCAATGGATGCTCTTTGTATCTAAGTGTTTACAATGTGTAGTTCAGTGCTCGACCCACAGTAGAAGCTCATTAAACAAATATTTGCTGAATGAGTGAATGGATGGTTAGAAACCATACGACTTGGCTTGGAATGGGCTGTTCAGTAGTTCATCTCTTGGGGCATGTAGAATCAAGATCACAAAGTATATCCAGATGGACTAGATTTCTTGTTGTGTATGCAAGCCTTAAAAACTGAGGAGCCTAGTGTACATAAACCAACTAAAATTGATCTCTGGGATAGATAAGCAGATCCTAAGAGTGTCCAGCTACTAGTGGTAGTAACAGTGGTTAGATGAAGAACCATTAATTACTAAGATGTATATAAAAATGAAGATATGATTGTAGTGCTAAGGATAAATTAATTTAAATATTTCCCATTCAATTATATTTAGGAATAATAAAAATTCTGAAAATAGTCTAAGTCTTTGCTTTTAAAAAAATGATCAAGTTTGAGGCTGGGTGCAGTGGCTCAGGCCTGATATCCCAGCACTTTGAGAGGCTGAGGCAGGTGGATTGCTTGAACTCAGGAGTTCGAGACCAGCCTGGACAACATGGTGAAACCCCTCTCTACTAAAAATACAAAAATTAGCTGGGTGTGCTGGCATGCGCCTGTAGTCCCAGCTACTGTGAAAGCTGAGGCAGGAGGATCACTTGAGCCTGGGAGGCGAAGGTTGCAATGACCAGAGATTGCACCACTGCACTCCAGCCTGGGTGACAAAGCAAGACCCTGTCTCAGGAAAAAGAAAAAGAATCAAGTAAGAAAGTAATTTCATTTCAGCGGGAAAAGTATTTGGTTAATATTCTTCCTGAATGTTTATATATTTATATAAATTGTGCGAATTTCCAGTAAGAGAAAAGCAGTCCTTGTTATTGTTTATCTAATATTTTTATTACAGGTTCTCTAAACATGAGTATGCCTTTGGGGGAAGACAGAGAAGCATGGAAGCCATGTGAAAAAACAAACGGATCCTAAGGTATAAACAAAGTGCAGATGATTGTCGGCCATGCTGCAGGGATTTCTTGTTTGTCTTCTCGGTGGTGTTAGCTAATTTTGTCTTCCAATCCCGGATTCCTTATAGGACCTGGACACTTTGAACCTCTCAGGACCCCTCAGATTCTAGCACATAAACTCGGAGCCAAATTCACAGCCAGCTCTCCTTCAAACTGCCTTATCTGTTTTAGAGTTAATCAGAAGGGCCTTTTAACAACTTTCCATTTGAGTCCTAAGAAAAGCCTAGGTCATTAGGCAATAAAGCCACAGTGCTGGCCCCTAATAAAGGTCAGTACATATCGTTATACGACTGATCCAAATTTGAGTTCGTTCAGTTATTTAAGTTGTTCATTGTCCACAGTGTTCCAGTCACATTACCAGGTGCTCAGAGTGTAGTGTTAGAGACAAAATTCAAAGTAAGTAATTTTAAGACCAGTGTCATATGTGCCATTATAGAAGTATGGCTGAAAATGGAATTTATGTAAATAAGCATGTGAGTTGTTCACTAAACAGGGGTGGGCAAGAAAGACCTTACAGAAGAGGTGAATAAGGCCAGGCGCGGTGGCTCAAGCCTGTAATCCCAGCACTTTGGGAGGCCGAGACGGGCGGATCACGAGGTCAGGAGATCGAGACCATCCTGGCTAACATGGTGAAACCCCGTCTCTACTAACAACTACAAAAAACTAGCCGGGCGACGTGGCGACGCCTGTAGTCCCAGCTACTCGGGAGGCTGAGACAGGAGAATGGCGTGAACCCGGGAGGCGGAGCTTGCAGTGAGCTGAGATCCGGCCACAGCACTCCAGCCTGGGTGACAGAGCGAGACTCCGTCTCAAAAAAAAAAAAAAAAAAAAAAAAGAAGAGGTGAATATCTTAGCAAATATCTTAGCAGGATTTCAAAGAATGAGCTAGAGTTTTGCCGGCAGATGAGATAGGAAAGGGTGCCAGGGAGAAAGAAAAGCATGGGCAAGGGCTCAGGAGGTGGGGAATAGTGTGATATAGTTTGAGGTACTGGAGTATAAAGTTAACAAGAGGAGAATATTTAGAAGGGAGGATGGAGAGGTAGGCAGACAGTGGATTATCAGGTTAAAGTATTAGAAATTAGCATTGAAGTTTCCTAGAAGCCAGCAGCACATTCAATGCAAGCAGGTGCCGTGGTCATATTAGTTTTAGTTTAGTAATCAGTGTAGAAGATGGATGAAAGGGGGTGAGTCTGGAGGCAACAAGCATAGTTGGTAGTAGCAGTCTAGATGCGACCTGACAGGGGCCTTTACTAGCCCCATGGTGGGCATTTTTTAATGCATTCGTCTTTCTTCTAGGCTGTGAATTTCTTATAATGAGGGTATGGTCTTCCTCACACTTGGTTCTTCATGCTTCTTGCCTACTATCATACCTGACATGCAGTAAATTATCATAGCAAGGGAAAAAATCCTTTAAACATGTACTCTCTATTACTCTGTTGGACTAGGATGAGAGCATCTTATTGTATGGCTATTTAAAATTATTTATGAAGATAATTTTTTGTGTGTTGAAAATGCCACAATAATTTAATTGTGAGTTTCAATCAAGAAATTAAGAGGATATTTTGTCTATAAAAATAAGGTTTATTGTTCACATCTGTTTTATGTTTTCATATATATATATGATGAAATAGACAATTTACTCTGTAAGTCTTAAATATAAAAGTGATTCATTATTTCTTTCTGAGCCAGGAATGTACTTGATTATTTTCTCCAGTGGTAGCAATAGATGTATACAAATTAACATATATTTCTCATTCCATTCTTGTATAAAATAACATATGCAACCAGTTTGAACAGCTAGAGCATAATAAACTCAAACTCTTTATGGAATCACTCTTTCTCTACCACAGTTGAAATCTTAGGTAAGTTCTATATCTTTTTCATCCCCTTTTGGACAATACAGGAAGTACTCTAGTCACTTATAGTCAGAACCCCATTTCAGTAATTAAAATGACTAGTCCATGCAATAATCAGTAATCTCAGGTTTCTGTAAATGCAAAAGCTCTCATTTCCCATATTGGTTCCACTGCCATTCCCCTAATCACTGGCTCTGGAGTTTTCACCATTCCTTGGTGGAGAAAGAGGGAAGAGAGGCAAGGGCAGGGATGCTAGTGGTCTGCATTGGCTTGTTGCATTAGGCTGGTGCAAAAGGAATTGCCGTTTTTGACATTACTTTAAAGTCAAAAACCGCAGTTACTTTTGCACCAATCTAATATGCTCTCAGCTGACGTGGGACACTCTTGTGGGTTTTGCAGAAATTCCCTCACTAGAACCGTCTAGTCTCTTTCTTTCTGTTTGGTTGCTTCAATAGCTCCTCAGCTTCTACATCAGTTAGTACCCCATAGCTTCTTTATGCCAAGATTGCCTCATCCTCAGAAACAAATCCTTTTAAAAGAAATTCTTACCCAGATGTCATCTAAAAAGCCCACACTGGGTCGTGGAAACACCAACCTGTGCTTTATTGTCCGTGGAAGTGCAGCTGGCTCCAAGGACAGCTGTATCTCTTTGCATTGCCTCTAAGTCGGCAACTCCAGCTATAGAGTCTTTTGCCTGAAATTTCTCAAAGGTGGACCAAACACATGGCTCCTTTGTCCTCCAAGCTTTAGGGAATAAACATGAAACTCTCTGTGAGGTGTTCTTGATGCCTCTCTTACAGATGAGGGAGATGGAAAGTAGCAACAGCCTCCAACAACATTCTGCAGAGAAATTCTTATGTCTCTCAGTTTCCTCAATATCAACTGTTTCAGACCCTTGAGTAGATGTTGAGTCACTAAGCAGTTTCAGTCCACTTCCTTTGAGGTCTTGTTTAGGAGGTCCATTGCCTTATTTTAGAATGTGGGAGAACTTGCCACCTATTGTTTCCGTTTTGATTTTGGGGGCTTCCCCCAAAACTTAGATAGAAAGAGTCTTTCCTTAATACCTGGTTACAGAGACAAGTATAAGATATCTGTAAATCATGGCCATAAACTGGAATAAAGTGAGTTGGTTTATTGGAGATGCAAATGCTTAACCTAGGCATACAATAAGCACAATATCAATGCACAACAATACTGAGCATCATTTTAAAATGTAAAATCAAACAGAAATTAGTAAAATCAACAAAAATTGCTTACCGTCTCCTAAATGCTGGTTTATTCCAGGTGTTTGATGTACAAAAATTAAGCGTATGATTCCTTTCCTCATGGAACTAGCTATTTAGCGAGAGAATAAAATGCTGAAATATGTTCAAAAGTAATCACAATACAGCTTAACATCACAATGGAAAGTTCTACAAACACTTCAGGGCACAGGGAAGATGGAGTATCTGAGTTTAAGAAAGTCTTTGCAAAGGACGTTTGAACAGGCTCTTGAATGAAGATAGGACTTCTCTAGGAAGAAAGGAGGAAAGGGCATCCCAGATGCACATTGGGTTGTGTAAGGGTTGGATAGGGAAGTTTAGGATGGTGTCGTGTGGGAACTGTGAAGAAAGTGTAGCTGGTACACAAGGCTGGAGCAATTACAAGATAATTGGGAAATTGCAATGACTGTTTTAAGCCAAAGGTTTAAACTTCCTACAGACAATAGGAAATTATAATTACTACTATTTTTTACTTTTCAAGTGTTTACATAAAAATATCACACGCATTTTACATCAATATATAAAGATGATCATACATATTGTTTTTCTTCTTCATTTTTTAATTGACTCCTGCCTCCCACTTTTTTCTTTCCTTCCTGTCTTATCCCCCTTCTCTACCCACATCTTTCCTTCCCCAACTTGTGTTAACACTTATTTTGTATCCTTTCTTTGTTTTCTCCTTGGTTATATAATTATATTCAAGCATACAGTATATGTATATATTCAATATCCATATACATAGGATTTTTTTGGCCATTGTTTGCTTTACAAAAGAATACTTTGCATATTTTTCTGCATCTTGCTTTTTTTACTTGACTATTCTTACAGGAAATGTCTCCAAGTCAACAGGGCTAGCTCATTGCAGGTTTTTAAATAGGGGACTGACATAATCAGAATTTTATATCTGAGATACGATGCTAGAGTGGACAATAAGTTTAAAAGGGGATAGAAACTGGAGGAAGGAGATAAACTGAGACATTAATCAAGTGAAAAATGATGGGGGCTTTAGCCAATGCAGTCACAGTTTTGGCAAGGACATATCCTTAGCACCTACAAGTTTCAAATAAAAAATGATTTACTATATAATGCATCTCAATAAAATGCCAATGCCCACCATCATCTGAGTCTAAACATTTGACATTAGATGCTCTAAGTGTGCTGCTTGAGGAGCATAGGTTCAAAATATTTACCATTAGCTTAGCTGGAGTTTTGGGAAAAGGTGCTTTATTATTCCATATACTTCCATATTTATTTCTCTACTTCCTCCTTTATTCTGCATATTTTCCTGCAAAATATCCCTAATCTCCAACTAGTTTTGAAACTCAATGGCTAAATCCACTGATGGTTTAGTTTAGAATTCATATCTACATTGTCTTTGAATAACAGCAACATTTTCCATCTTCCAGTTATACTATAATCCTTCTTTAGGTTGCTCAGTGTTGGATGTGATTATACTACTTTTTATCCAGATTGCAATTAATGCAATCATGTAACACATTACTAATGCCAACTAGTGGTCTTAGCATATTATAGTATAAATTTTCACAAGTTTTCTATATTTATAAATGCCTTTTCAACATCCAAACTGGGTAAATATTTCATTGGAACATCCAGTATATCATTATCAGTCCTGTTAAACAAGTCTGGTTATTCTGCGAATAAAACCCCACTTGTCATAATCATGATAAAGATAACATGACCTTTCCAACCTTCTGCCCCCAGATATCATTTTCAACCTCAGTCTTGCCAGTAATTTTGTTTTGTTTTTTTTTTGTCTTTGAGTTGGAGTCTCTGTCACCCAGGCTGGAGCACAGTGGCATCATCATAGCTCACTACAGCCTTGAATTCCTGGGCTCAAGCAGTCACCCTGCCTTCGCCTCCCAAGAAGCTGAAACCACAGGTGAGCGTCACCGTGCCTGGCTAGTTTTTTAAAAGATTTTTGCAGAGACAAGGTCTTACTTTATTGCCCAGTCTGGTTTCTAACTCTTGAGCTCAGCTTGCTTTGATTTCCCACAATGCTGGGATTACAGATGTGAGCTACTGTGCCCAGCCTGATAATTTGTTACTAATCATAAAGCACCTAGGATTCCAAGAATTTAATTGTTTCAAAAATTAATTTTAAAAATGTAAATATTTCAGAAAAATATGTAGACTAATAGAACATCTACGGCCAGAACTAATAATTGTTAACATTTTGTTTTACTTATTTCCCATTAACCACCAATGTTAATCCTAATCTAGTCTTCCAGTCCCTATATAATCTCTATGATAAATTTGGTGTGCATCTTTCTTGTTCATGTTTATTTTGTATACACATAAGTATCATAAACAATTTATACCTTTTGGTCTTAAAATGTTTATAGTAGTTACATTACTACATTTATCATTTTCACCTTCCTTTCTCCTCAATATCATTTTCTGAGAACTAAACCATGTATAACTAAACCTATTTTAGTAGGACCAAGAGTATTTCAAGGATTATGTATATTTGTATATTTGTGTTTCTATGGACAAAAACTCAAAACTTGTCCACCATCAATGTTAGGGACTGAATGAATTTGTCCTTTTAAATTCACATGTTGAGGCTGGGTGTGGTGGCTCATGCCTGTAATCCCAGCGCTTTGGGAGGCTGAGGCAGGTGGATCACCTGAGGTCAGGAGTTTGAGACCAGCCTGACCAACACAGAGAAACCTCATCTCTACTAAAAATACAAAATTAGTCAGGCATGGTGGTGCATGCCTGTAATCCCAGCTACTTGGGAGGCTGAGGTAGGAGAATCACTTGAACTTGGGAGGTGGAGGTTGTAGTCAGCCGGGATTGCACCATTGCACTCCAGCCTGGGCAGCAAGAGTGAAACTCCACCTCAAGAAAAAAAAAAAAAAAAAAAAAAGCTCACATGTTGAAGTCCTCACCCCTAACATGTATTAGGAGGTAGGGTCTTTGGAAAGTAATCAGGTTTGGGTGAGATCATGAGAGTGAGTCCCCCATGATATTATTAGTGCCCTTAAAAGAAGAAAAAGAGACATGAAAAAGTTTTCTCCCTCTTTTTTTCTCTCACTGCACAAAGAGGTTATATGAATAGACAGTGAGATGGCAGCCATCTCCAAACCAGGAAGAAGGTTTTCACTAAGAAGCAAATCCATCAGCACCTTCATCTTGGACTTCCTAGCCTACATAACTATTAGAAATAAATGTCTATTGTTTAACTCATCCAGTCTATGGTGTTTTGTTACAGAAACCCAAGATAAGACAGCCAGGAAGTGGAATCACCAGATCATAGCATATGCCCATTTCCCATTTGAAATTTAACTGTATGTTGCCAAGTTACTCTTCAAAGTGGCTGTGCCAACTTACACTCTTGCTTTTTAGGATACCTATTATTTGACATTGTTATTCAGTAATGAGATGGATAAGAAGGCTGTCTTATTATTGTTTAAATTGTGTTTAAAAACTATTGCCAGATTGAGGTTGAAAATGTTACCTGGGGGCAGAAGGTTGGAAGAGGTCATGTTATCTATATTATGATTATGACAAACAGGGTTTTAAATGGTTTTTCTGATTACAAATGAATATATATGTGGATTTATATATGCATATTTTTTCCATGTATAAAATCCCAGTAGAAACTTTGATCTGAATTAATACTATATGATTGAGAATTGGAATTTACCAGAGATTGAATCCACAAAATTGGCATTCCACCATTTATCTCCAAAACATTTAAGTTTCCCAATTTGCCAGACAGTGTAAGTATTAGGAAGTCTTAGAGTTATAATTGACTATAACAGTGGTACTTCAGAGCTCAACTTGGGGAAGAAAAAATTATATTTAAGGCAGAAGACTATTTGACTATGAAATAACAAAATCATAATCAATTTGAATGGCAATTGAGAGAAGCTAAAGACAAAAAAAGAGATTAATTGCTTTTTTCTTTTGAGTAATTTGTTTGAATTTGTATATTAAGTTCTTTGATACTGCCCAAATTTGAATAACTCTTTATGTGGTTATAAAGGAGAAAGAAGAATGCAAAATACTGGTCTCAAGTGGTAACTGGGCACATCTGCATTAAATCTTTGCTTTTTTTCTTACCACACAACTAACTGAAACATGCACTGCAAAAAAAAATTGGCCATTGTAAAAATAGTAAGTCTCCCATTGAATCAGTTCACATTCATGCGGAGTGCTGTGGACGAAAGGAAATAGGGTATGATTTGAAATGACATTTGAACTGCCCTTTAAATAATAATTAATTATTCTCTTAAATGAAACTTTTGTTTTAAGAGAACAATTTTTTTTTTTCTCCCAAGAAATAAAAAGAGCCTAGGGAGAATATAGGAAGTGCAGGGTGGTCCATATAAAATAATGGATCACTATAATTCTAAATGGAACCCATTTTTCATGAGCCCTACAAAATTGTTGCTGATTTCCAAATCTGAGTATTTCTTTCATAACGGAAAACTAAACCTTGGTGGGAGAATGCTGATTTTTGACTGATTTTGGATTTTAGGGAAGCATCATGAAAAAGAAAGAAGCAAGCAAGCAAGAAAGAAAGAGAAAGAAAGAGAAAAGGGAAAGAAGGAAGGAAGGAAGGAAGGAAGGAAGGAAGGAAGGAAGGAAGGAAGGAAGGAAGGAAGGAAGGAAGGAAGGAAGGAAGGAAGGGAGGGAGAAAGAAGAGGGAGGGAGGGGAGGGGAGGGGAGGGGAGAGGAGGGGAGGGAAGAGGGTGGTAACTCACACCTGTAATCCCAGAATTTTGGAGGCCGAGGCAGGCAGATCATGAGGTCAGGAGATCAAGGCCATCCTGGCCAACATGGCAAAAACCCGTCTCTACTAACAACAACAACAACAACAAAAACAACAAATTAGTTGGATGTGGTGGTGCGTGCCCATAATCCCAGCTACTCGGGAGGCTGAGGCAGGAGAATCGCTTGGACTCAGGAGGCAGAGGTTACAGTGAGCCAAGATCACACCACTGTGCTCCAGCCTGGCAACAGAGCGAGACTCTGTCTCAAAAAAAAAAAAAAAAAAAAAAAAAAAAAAAAAAAAAAAAAAAGAATGAAAGGAAGGAAGGAGAGAGAGGGAGGGAGGGAAAAAGAGAGACAGGGAGATGGGATGGGAGAGAGGGAAGAAAGGAGAGAGGGAGAAAGAAAGAAAGAAAGGGAGGAAGGAAAGAAGAAAGGAAGGAAGGAAGGGTGGGTCCCTGTGATTTTGGCACTGGAATGGCCTGGATTCAAACTCTGGCCCTGCCATTAATTTTTTCTTTACACTTGATCTTAGCCAAAAGTCTGAGAGGAAGAAGTTCTACCATTAGTTTTTTGGGTAAGTCACTTAAATAGCTCGAGTTTTTGTTTCCTTCATATGAAAAGTAGAGAGAACAATGCATATCTTATAGAGTTCTTGTGAAAATGAAATGAAGGACTCTATAAATTGAATAACTTATGCCTGCCACATGTAGTAGCTCATTCCCATCCAAATTTCCCATCTTTAGGAGTTTAAAAATATTTTTTCAAAAGTATAGAGTTAAAATGAAATATTTTTCATTGAATAAATTATTTTGTGTGAATTCTGGTACCATATCTCACTGGCCCCAAACAATAGTATTCAATCAAGTCATTAATCAAACTTCCTGCAAAATACATTTATTCCATATAGTTCAGACTTAACAGCATTTCTCAAATGTGCTTCCCAGAATTTTACTCTCATGAAATTCCCTTATAAAGAAGGTTTTCCTAATCTCATAAATTTGGAAAATGCTGTACTTTACCTCATTACTTCTCTGAAAAGTCCTCCAGTCAATATAGCTGTATAAATTTGTTTAAGCCTATGTTTTCCTATTTCATTTGGCCATGGAAATATTTTAGGTAATTTCTATTTATAGCGCACAGAATACATTTTGTGAATTGTTCGTATAAATGATCTGATTTGTTCCAGCAATCCAGCATGCAAATATAGTCATACTTCTTTTGACGAAAACAATGTGAAGACTTGATTTGCCATTATTAGCAGGAACTTACTGTGTTTGGTCACCATGTTCATCATTTTCTAGCCTACTCCATTCTCTTGAGTTATCTAAGAATTCTGATATTTTTTACTTAATCCAAAATGTTTTTTTTTCTGCTTTCAAACACAAAGCAGAGAATAAACTGAAAGCCTAATTTCCTTCTGCCGGAGGCTAGTGTTGCATAGTTCAACAGAAGCTGGTCGAGATGCCTCTCTTTACTAGCCTTGACACTGAATGTGGTGCCTCATACTGGGGCAGTGATGTTAGAGTGTCATTGTAGAGTCACTGTGCATTCACTGCTCCCCAAAGAACAACACAGTCTGGAGGGTCTGGCTTCAGAATCAGCCTTGCTTCCTAACCACATAGACTCTCATGTTGAGTCTGGGCTGCCAGCTCAGACTCCCATTGCTCTCCTGGTGAGTTCCCTCTTGCAGCCTTGCTGTTCTTTTGGACCAGGAGACGATGTACAGAGTCAGCCTAGTCTATTTGACCAGTTTCTGTAACCTGAAATCTTGGGGAATAGAAGGTGGAGTCTTTGTAGCTTTCCTCATTGAAGGTCTCTCGTCTTCTGATTCAAATTGGTTGAACCACTCCCTAGAACTCTGAATGCTATAGGAATTCAGTGAGAATCAGACTCATTAAGTCAGATCTATTAATAGAACCTAGTATAACATTTCCTGGGACCATCGTTTATTCCTACACTTAATTTTCATAATTAAGAGGGGTCATTCACTGACTTACTGGATATTTATTGTGTCAACCATGTACCAGAAACTGTCTTAGGACTGGGATATAGCAATTAACACAACAGATAATGTTTCTGCTCTATTGGAACTTCTGTTGTAAGGTGGGGAAAAAGACAATGAACAAATCATATACATCAATTAGTGATGAATGCTCTGAAGGAAGGATAAGGGTATATAAAGTGATGGGGGTAGTGTCTTATATTATATAGAATGATATATAATATTTCTATAATCATTCTATATGAAATAAGGCACTACCCCCATCACCATCACTCTGTATACCTATATACCCGAGAAGCCTTCACTGAAGATGAAGGCTTCACTTCATCTTCAGTGAAGGCTTCTCAGCTAGAGTCTCATTTGAGCACAAAAGTGACAGAGCAAACCATGTGAACGTTTTGAGGAAATCTCTTCTAGGCAGAGGAAAATATGATTGCCAAGAGGCAGGAAGGTACTTGGAATACTTGAGGAATATCCAGGAATCCATTGTTATTGCATCAGCATTTGTAGGAGAATAATAGGAAATGAAATCAGAGAATCTGTGGGGTGGGTCATAAGGAGATAATTTAGGGTCCTGTATGCTATGGTTAGGCTTCGGGTTTCATTATGAGTGATGGGAAGCCAAGGAATGTCTGTCAACAAAATTTTGACATGATTTTATTTCTGTTTTATAAGGATTACTAGATACCATGTAAATGCAGTTACCTGTGAAAGGGGCATGGTTAGAAACAGGTAGACTAGTTTAGCAGCCCATTGCAGTAGTATAGTGACAGATGATCAAGCTTTCAATTAGGGTGTTAGAAGTGTTAAGAAGTAGTTGGTTAGGAATATATGTTGAAGATAGAGCTTTATGGGATTTATCAATGAATTAAATTGGAAGTATTAGAGTGTCTTAGACCATTTGTGGTGCTATGACAAAATATCTGACACTGAGTAATTTACAAATAACAGAAATTTATTTCTTACAATTCTGGAGGCTGAGAAGTATAAGATTAAGGTGCTGACATTCATGTCTGGTGAGGGTCTACTTGCTGCATTCTCACATGGTAGAAGGGGTTAATGCTGTGTCTTCACAAGTGGAAGACAGAAGGGCAAAAGAGGGCCTAGCTAGTTATCTCCAGCCCTTTTATAAGGTTGCTAATTCCATTCATGAGGGCCGAACTCTAGTGGTCTAACTACCTCCTAAAGACCTTACCTCCTAATACTTTTGCACTGGGGGTTAAGTTTCAACATGAACACAGACATTTAAACCACAGCAGAAAGAAAGAGAGGAGCTGAGGATGCTGAGTTTTCTGGCATAAACAACTGAAATTGTGGAGATACCATTTATTCAAACAAAGTAGATTGGAGGAAATGTTGGTTTTGGGTGGTGAAGGAGTAATCATAAGTTTGGATTTGGGCATATTAAGTTTGAAATGCCTTTCAGATATCCAAGTAAATATGTTAAGTATGCAATTGGATATATTAGCCTGGAGTTGAGGAGCGACATTAGTGATGATGATTAAATTTGAATCCTTAGCATTTAAATGGTATTTAAAGCCATAGCATTGGATGAAATTACCTAGATGGTGTCAGTAGAGAATGGAAGTAAAGAGCATAGACATCTGAGGAATGGGATATTCCAGTGATTCAAGTTTACAAGATGAGTAGGTGACAGTTGAAAGGAGGAGAATGAGAGTAAATGATATTTCAAGAGTGAAGTCAAAAACATATTCCCAAATCACATTGACCACTGGCTTTGACAACATAGAGCTCACTGATTACATTGACAAGAGCAATTGTAGTTTTAGAGGTGTATGTAAGGGAGGAAGTGGATTCAGAAAGTAGAGACAACTCTTTCAGAAGAGATTTATGTCAGGAAAGCAGACAAATTATGATATATTTGGTGGGAGTTATGACGTCAAAGTACTTTTTTTTTCAAGTTGATAAATATTAATTCATTACCATGGGGAAATGGGAAGGATTTAGTAGATAGTATAATAAGTTGATGATACAGGAAACAGAAGGGAAAATTGTACTTTACATAGGTGAAAGTCTTACTTAAATAGGTGAGAAAGCAACAGCCCGGGCAACATAGTGAGATCCAGTCTCTACAAAACATTTTAAAATTAGCCAAGTGTGGTGGTGCCTGCCCATGGTCCCAGCCATATGGAAGCCTGAGGCAGGAGGAACATGTGAGCCTGGGAGGTAGAGGCTTCAGTAAGCTGTGTTCATTACACTGCACTCCAGCGTGGGTGACAGAGAGAGGCCCTATGTCACTTAAAAAAAAAAAAAAGATACGATGCAAAACTGGTTAGGCTGGTATTAGATGGGAGTTTATACTTCTATCTGGGGTATGGATGGACATCAGCGTACAAGAGTACCAGAAAGCAGAGGGATATATTTAGTTGAAGGAATTATTCGTTCATTCATTTATCTAACAAGGAATTATTCATTCATTCATTTATCTAACAAGTGCGTATTAAGTGTTAATGTACTAGGTGCTTTTTCTAGGTATTGAGGATACAGTGGGGACCACAATAGTTACAAATTCCTGCAGTTTATTTCTAATGAGGGTTGACCAAGAATAAAGAAAACAAATACATAATTTAAATTATATGGTATATTGTGCTAGGTGACATGGATAAATTCTAACTTAAAGTGAATAAATTAATTTGTAGACATACATTTTGCTATCACTATTATCGCAATATATTTTTTGAGATAATTATGTTAATTAAATAGAAAAACATGTTTAAGGTAAGTGTATGGTGACTAAACCAGTGCCCAATCAACATTCAATCCAGGAATGACTTAAACTTACAAATGGCCTCCTTCATTACGTATTTACCAACATCATAGAACACTACTGGAATCCCAAAGAGAAGCAGAAGACTGATCATTTTTTTTGAGTTCAGAAGTAAAATAGAGGAAGAATCGGTGGAAAATGGAAACACTTTAGGAGCACCAGGGACAGATTTCCAAAATAACATGTGAGGCGTGGTTGACCTAACTCACTGTTCGACATTTTTTTTTTCTCTCTTTACTTTTTAACATACCTGGATCAAATAAAAATTTGTTTGGGTTAAAAATGAAAATAACTCATATGTACAATACTGAGGTCAGAACACACAGCAAAAACTAGGGAAATTGAGAATCCTGCATTTTGGAATAATAATAGCTTTAAGCCAGGAGCCAGAAATCTTGGAATCCGTACTCAAGGCTGCTGTTGTCTACATATGTAACTTGTATAAATCTCTTAAATTCATTGAACTTTACTTTCTCTATGTTCAGAATGTGGGTAAAAATAACTGTATTGTCTAGCTCAAAAGGCTGTTAACCTCTTTTAACTAGAAAGATCAGTATGTTATGCACATCTGAAGATATATAAGGAATACAGTTAGATAGAATGAATAAGAGCTAGCATTTGGTAACACAATAGGGTGACTACAGATAAGAATCATTGTTTGTATACTTTAAAGTAGCTAAAAGAGTAGGATTAGAATGTTCCTAACACAAGGAAATGACAAATGCTTAAGCTAACAGATACCCCAGTTTACCCTGTTCGATGATTATACATTGTATGCCTGTATCAAAACATTACATGTACCCCATAAATATATAACTGTTGTATACCCATGATAATTAAAAATAAGTAATTTACAAAAATCAAAATATGAGGAAATTGAATCTTAGGTCAAACAACTTGTCTAAAATGATATAGTACATAACGTTAAGACCAATGTTGAATCCAGGCTTCTCTGATACTAAAACCTAAGCTATTAACATGTTTTGCAACATCCAACAAGCAAGGACAATCAACCGAGATGAAGAAGATATGAAAATACTTGGTAAATAGCTTTCATTCTCCTGTCAGCTTTAGTGTTCACTATCATGTTCACTGTTGGTTGGTTTCAGAGGAAGGGTAAAAAATAATCCCTTCAAACATTCTTCCCAGGCAGCCAATGCTTCATTCTCCTCTGGATGCTGCCTTACTTTGAATTGCTTCATTCACCCACTTTGCAGGCCACATATAGCAGAGGATGAACATTTAGTGGCTGATTACCAATTTCCTGTGAGTTAAATGGAAAAGCTGAGTAATAAGGGTTTTTTTTTTTTTTTTTTTTTGTCTTTTTCTATTATGCAAAAATCTGTGAGTTATGCAGGGTATAAGTTAGGTCATAGCAGTGCACTTAAAGTTTGCAAATATGCATTTACAAGTTAGCTTACTGCCAAAGTCACCTGTATTTGTACACATCTAATGTTTTTTTCTACTCAGCCTCTGTTACAGATGAACTTGAAAGACAGAAGTAGTATTTTCATGCTAATGTGCCGTAAAATGTCTTTGCTAAATAAGCAATCCTTCCATAGCAAGGTTTATTTGCAGTGATATGATTTAGAGATGTCCCTGATGACAACCTTTTGAGCCATATTAGTTAAATGATAGAACATCTCCAGTGTCAAATCTATAGCAATATATTATAATGGGGAAAAAAATGCCTGAGCAGCAGGGAGCCTTTAATACAGAACTCCATAGGCTACTTAAATAGTGTAATCTGGCTTTCAAGTAGAGCATTCTAAAGAATCTCTATGAACCTTGCTTTGGGGTTTCAGAGAATCGGAATGATATTGAGGACAAAGCTCTGTTCTGGATCTACCTGTCACTGAAATGCTCATGCTGCTCTTCCACAAAGCCAGGTTGGATCATTTTTCTAGGAAACATCAATTACTTCTGCTTTTGCTCAGAAATGGCACAGTTATTTTTAGATATATTTTCCACTGGTCTACAAAGTATTACAATTGCCATAACATATTGGGTAATGTCATAATGGTGTAAGGATTCCTGAGCAAAATATGCCTCCCCACGATACTGCCATACACATCTTTGAAAAACAGCAGGATAATATATCCTATAACTTCCTGTGCCACTAGCAATGTGTCAATGTGAGTGGCGAATGAATGAATTAGAATTTTATAGATTTCCAACATAATTAAATTCATGGATACTTTTTTTTCTGAGAGTCAGCTGTGAAGTTTTGGGTTTGAAATAGCCTTATCTGAATAAAATGAACCTTGTTCTTCTAGTGGCTCATAAAATCCCAGGTAGTAAGTCAGCCACCTTTGGAAGTTGCATTAACACAGCAGTAGCTTAATAAATTATACTCTGCTGATTTGACTTCCACTGGTACTTAATTTACAACAGGAAGTGATCCTGGTGTATGGAGAATCAAGCTTATCACGATCTAGTTACTTGTTCTTATGCAATGCATATATGCAGCCAAGGAGTTTAAAATAATAGTTTTGTAAAAACATATATATGTAAGTAGAGTCTTGTGAGGGTAAACTTCTTGACTGAAGAATTAATACCTAGAATCATGACAACTGTTTCTTTCTTGGAATCTCTTCAGTTTATCTTCCATGGTAATAGCTATGATATGCAGAAAATGAATCGTTGTGTCATTATAGCCTCTTAAGGAAAAATTTTCCCAATTGCTCCCTCAGCTGTCTTCAACCTACTGGTACATTTTCAAACCAGCTATGATAAAGAAGAAAGTCAAACACTTTGGTCTCTTGTTCAAAAACTATTTTGTAAATTGCCATCTTGGAAAGATTCCTCTATCCATCCATCTATATATTCAGTTATCCATCTGTTTATTCATCAATTTATTGTTTTATTCATTTAATAAATAGAGAACTCTCACTTTAGTAGTTTTTTGTAGTTTCCTGGACTTTACAAAATTTAAACCAAAAGTGGTCTACACCATAAAAATTACTAAATTTCAGCTTCAGCAGAAATATTTGTTAAAAATAACTTGCTTCAAATAGCTACATTGGGTCAGCCATCTCTGTTACTTGGTATCTAGTTAAGGCGGACATTGAATTATTATTCTGCAATAAAGACTGAAATTGGCAAGCTCATTTAGGTACTGTACATTTGTACTGTGACTGAATGCACTGTATCTAACCTTTGGATAAGCAGAAGATTTTGGTTTTCAATCCTGTTGGTGTTTCAGCTGTAAAATACACATGTATTATCTCTTTCATAAAACTGCAGAATTTATGTTCAGAATTAAACACCATCAAACAAGGATGGAGTTCTCAAGTCAAACTGAAAATAGCACACAATTTGGCAGGGAGATGGTGACGTTTAAATTATTTATTAAACTTTTTGGTAGACTTTCTAACCTCAATCCCCAGCTCACTCTGTCCCTCTTGGGGTTTTCATTTTTAATAAGAAAAGCCATTGAAATAAAAGCAAAATTAATTCAAATTCTTTAAATTAAATTGTGAAAGGTGTTTAATTAAATGTATGGATGCAATTTACTCAATTGATACACTTATTTATTTGAATTCACTGAGTAGGGGATTTTAAAGTCAGTTTTATTGAAGTGCATCAGGATATATGAGTCCAAGATTCCAAGATACTAAAGAGTGTGCCAGGAGGAAGCAAATGTTGATATCAATTGCTCTTTAATATCAGGAGACAGTTTTCCATTCAGCTGATGTGAGGCAACTCATGTCCATTAATGAGTCTGGCTTAAACTCTTCCAGAGTTGTTTATTATCGTTGTCTGGACTTAGGAAACGATTTGAGATATTTGATTTCAGATCTCCATCAAGTTCTCATGGTACAGAGTAACATCTGATCATTTGATGTCGTCATCTTAGGCAAAGGACGATTAAGTGGAAAAGAAGATTCTATCCCATACACCCATATGATGTATTATCTTCAACTTGTAAAATATTTTATTTTTCATGATATTATACTGTGTTCCTTTAGAGAGTCTTGTATGTTTTGCAATAGCTTTTTAATTTCAGTGATCTAAGGGGGACAAATTTTTTATTTGCATATTGGTTGAACAGATACTGAATGACAATCATGAAAGTGTTTTGGATATTCTATATGTTTTTAATTAAGGACAATTACACAGAGATGTAGACATTGTTATAAGGCAGCTGGAGTACTGTGGATTGGTGGCATTTTGTGTTCAGTGTGGAACTTTACGTGTCAGTTTGTGATAAAACCCCAAGGCATCCATCAAAAAATGTTTAACAATCCACTGCTTCTGGAGGCCAGATAGTTTTCCGGAGGATTAATACCTCAAACATCTTAAATTGATGACCTCAACTATTTAGAGATACAGATCTTGTTTTTTTAGTTGTTGACTTTCAAAGGCATATTCTTTCTCCCTTTGGATAAATTCTTCAATAACAAAAAGACTTACTTGTATGGAAGGCTTATGGAAGGCTTACACATATTCTTTAAAGAGTTGGGCATTTAGAAACATGATCATTTGCATTTTCTTTGAAAGCTTAACCCCTAAATTATTGCCCTTTAGAGAGAAAAACTTTTAGATTTATCATTTTTTTTCTCTTTTCCTTGAAAACTGGAGCACACTCTTCTTTTTAGCATGTAGCATCTAAGGTAATGAGGAACACACCAGCACATTAAAACAAATGTGTGTCAAATCCCCAGGGAAAACAGATGTCGTGCGTGCAACATTTCCTGCAGGCATCTGAAGTCCAGCCTCATTGTTCTTTCAATCTGTTTTCTAAGCAAACGAACAATGGGGAGTATATGTAAACCTTTCTATATTAGAATTTAAGAGATATTTCAACTGGAGAAGTTCAAAGCTTACCTTTGGTAAGTCAAGATATAGAGAACTTAGAATTAGGAAAACTGGATTAGGAAATGTGCATATTTCCACGATTATTCCACAACTCTACTTTTTTCCCATTCATTTTCACAATCTGTGAGGAAATAGAAGCCTGAAACGCTCTGAATAAGAATGTCATTTTATGAACATTTTAAACAACACGTTGAATATGAAAGATCATAAACTTAATGTAGTTTTCCTACTTTCGAGTATGATTTATGAGTTCTCCTATTGTAAGAAGACTTCGTGGTCAGCAATAATTTTGGGCTATTGAAAAATTCAGACTTAAGATAGATAAACATTCATATTTTATTTACAAAAAAGTGTTAGTGTGTGCTACTATGTGTGTATGAAAGTGTGTTTATATGTTGAGAAGAACTTAGGATTTGTTGAATAGAAAAAAATGTAACTAACACAGAAAGGTACAGTTACATTTTGTCTAGCCTCATCTAATTTTAGATTGTAAAAGGCTTTGACTTGCAGGCTCATTTCTGTCCAGTTTTGAGCCAAGAGAACGAAGACAAGACTGAAAGAGAAATGTGAGTTTCACCCTCACCAGTGCAGGACGTTGGCACTAGTCTTACTGTCCCGAGCCTGTCCCATGCTTGGACTGTCCTGGATCTGAGCAATCCAAGCGGCAGCCACATCTCTTGATCCGGTTGTACCTTTCCTTAACTGTGCTTGCTTTACTGAGTATCACCCAATTCGATTTGCTGGAACTAGGATCCTGCCACAAAACCCCAGGCCACAGGCGGTGTGACTTCTTGGATAGCTCTTGCCATCCCTCAGCAGATCTTTGCTGCTAAGCATAAGCTATCTCGTGCTTCCCGGATGCATATCTACCGTATATGAACACCAGTTGGGATTACATCTGAGATTGTGATGCTCTCTTAGACAAAACATGTTGGTTCCTGGAGGGCTGGATCTATAGCTAGTTTAATTTTCTTAGCCTCAGCTTAACGTCATTTCAGTTGACTTCACATTCCATGTCAGCCCAACCAAGGAGATCCTAGTATGCCTGTGGCGAAGCTACACAGGTGTAACAAAAACCATGCTAAATAAGAAAGCTTACACACATTTTGACTTACAATTAAAAATTACTCCTAAGGTAATTTGGATTATTATTCCTCTGTGAAACCATCATTCTGTGTGTAAAGTTTAGTTGAGATGTACCACTCAGAGGCCATTTGTTGTTGAATGTTTGCTGTTCCCTGTTTGGGCACTGACAAGATGAGATAATGGGCGAGGAGCAGGTGTTTTTCCACCAGAAGGAAAAAAGCAAATAATAAGTATTTCATAATACCACATCCCTAATTAAAACAGCTGAAATTTTAACAAGTTTTTGTTACTTTATTTTCCCTCTCAAATAAGTCAGGTGTTACCTAATCTAAAATGCCTAAACCTGGATGTCTTCTACATGTCTCTTATCTGACCAAAGACCAATTAAATAGCTAATTATTTTTCATGATTAACCTGCTTACACTGTAGCAGAATCACTTATAATTTAAGGTGTTATATAATATTTAGTACTTATAAGTGGTCCATTTTAGTTTTGGATATATATGAAAGAATGAATGATCTGAATGCCATAAAATTATTTCTTTTTAATGTAAGTTGCTAGTAATCAGCAGATTTATTTTAATACAGACACACCATTTTCACTGTAAGTATTTATGATGTTTTATGTTACATGTAAAAGTAAAAACCCAGCAAAAAGTGAAAAAGTATATCTTATAATGTTTTAAGTGAAAGATACTTCTTGATACCTGTTTATGTGGGTCTTTTACAAAAAATAAACATGACAAATATTAGTTTGAAGAATAAAACTTTTATTTCCATAAAAATGTGGACACTTTTAAATGAAAACAAGTCTACAAGATAATCCTTTTAATTTAGGTCATGTATTTGAAGTCTGATGAAGTGTATTGAACAATGCTTGATTAACTTGAGCTTGCAAATGTACTCTCCAGTTAGCATTGAAAATAAATAGTTTTGGGTGTAGTGGCTGATGCCTGTAATCCTAGCATTTTGAAACACTGAGGTGGGAGGATTGCTTGAACCCAGGAGTTCGAGACCAGCCTGGGCAACATGGTGCAACATTGTCTCTACAAAAAACAAACAAACAAAAAAATTAGCTAGGCAAAGTGGCAGGTGCCTATAGCCTCAGCTACTTGGGAGGATGAGGCAAGAGAATTTCTTGAACCCAGGAGGTGGAGGTTGTAGTGAGCTGAGATCATGCCACTGCACTCCAGCCTGCACAACAGGAACAGGAGTGAAACCCTGTCTCAAAAAAAAAAAAAAAAAGAATTAGTTTTGTATTTTTCTTTTTCTGCAGGGATTTTAGAAATGTATCATTAATCTTGGAGAGTAGTAGTGTATGCTCTTTTAAAGCAATGTGCTCTTTTTAAGTGGACAAATTGGCTCAGGTAAAATAAGAGCCCGAAGAGCAATCCTCCGTAATTCAAATGTTGACCTTCACTTAAAAAGTCCCATGACATTTACATTTCCTGCTCCTTCTTACAAGAGTTTAATGTTGGAATTTTGTCATAACTTTGTGTGTGTTCCCTTGTGACAGATCCTGATGTTGGAGATCTAACTTCTTGTGGAGAGATGCAATTTATGGATTCTCCTGGTATTCTGATGGTTTCTGATGGTTACCAATAATTTTTGAGTTTCATCTTTCTTTGACTTATCTTTAAACTCTCTTACTGTGCTGTGCATATGGATATGTCGCTAATGTAGGGTAGAGAATATAATGTGTGAGTTGGCCTTATGTTTCTCTATACTGATGGTGTGTTTTTCATGTCTTATGAAATAAGGATCAGAGAAGGTAAATTTATATGATTAAAACAGTAAACGTCTTCCACTCTTCCAAGTGTCTACTCCCTCCCTACTTCCCATCCCCAGGCACCAAAAGTTGAATGGGTGTAAGTAAAGGGGAGAGAAGGGTAGCAATAGTGCCCTCCCATTATCAAGTTATTTTTCTCCTTTGGGTGAACTCTAGTTCTACTCAGATTTCCATAGTTCTTTATACAGAAATAATATTGTTTTGTTTTATTTGTTTTTGTGGTCAACATTGCTTGTCTTAACTCTTCTCCAAAAAAATACCCTGGACACACAGGAAAATGGAACCTCCCTTAATTTTCTCTGTGGTTGCTGTGTTGCACACCGTGACCTTGGAGTATGGCCTAGTTTGACTGAGGAGAGCTTTTTAAGAGGCTTTTCTGTAGAGAGGGGACTGGCATAAAGAGTGCCAGTTTTGTGTTTATGTTTGGAATTGGGTGTAGGGAAGGATAAGAGCATATACAATGAGAGGAAGTGAGTAAAAAGAAGTTTTTTAAAAAAATATGTAAGTGGTTAGAATGCTATCATGCTAGCCTTCTTTACATGGCTTTGCTGAATTGTCCAATCAATAAGTATATCAAGGAAAACCTTAACAATGTAATCTAGAAAAGTTTGTTTTTGTTTTTGTTTTTTTTTGGCATTGCCTTTAGATTGAATAAACCACACTATGGTGCAGAAGCAAGAACATAAAGATATTTCTCCTGAGGACTGGAGATACCCTCATGATATCCTAGCTCAGGATGTGTCCACATGAAGCTAATGAATTAACTATATTATTTGGTTACCTTTCTTCACTATCTGTTATTTAAACATACTGGAAAAGCAACCTGGGCAATTATGTCTTAGCCATATACCTTTTTGCTATATATAAAGAGCATGTAGATATTTCAATCCATGTCCCAAACAGACTCATCCTCAAATGCAATGTTGTCCTCTAAAATGAGGCAAAAGGGTAACCCAATATCAAATTGCAGTGCTGATATGGTTTGCCCCTGTATTCCCACCCAAATCTTACCTTGAATTGTAATAATCTCCGCATGTCATGAGAGGGACCTCGTGGGAAGTAATTGAATCATGGGGGTGGTTTTTCCCATGCTGTTCCAGTGATAATGAATAATTCTCACGAGAGGTGATGGTTTAATAAAGGGAAGTTCCCTTGCACATAACCTCTTGCCTGCTGCCGTGTAAGACGTGACTTTGCTTCCCTTCTCCTTTGCCTTCCACCATAAGTGTGAGACCTCCCAGCCACATGGAACTGTGAGTACGTTAAACCTCTTTCCTTTATAAATTACCCAGTCTCAAATATGTCTTTATTAGCAGCATGAGAACAGACTAATACCAGTTCATATATTCCTCTCACACTTTTTCAATTTGATTGTAGTTGGGAAACATTTGGGGTAACAGCAAAATTAAGCAAATGACAAAAAATTGCAGATATAACAAGTTTTTTGGAATTTTATGGTGACTCTGAAAGCCAAATCTTGGAAATTTGATTTTTGATTTGTTGAACATATCATCACTTTGATATAATGTGCTAATGCTTTATATTATTTTCATGGAGTATTTAGGATAATTTTGTGGTATAATTTAATAACAATATCTATTGCAAATATTCATTCCCAATACAGAATTCAGTCTTTAAGCATGGTTGTACACTTATAGAAGGGTCTTGTGTTTTATCCATTATTAGGAAAGATTTTGTTTTCAGATTATTGGCTGCTTACCTAAGAACTATCCAGTCTTGTTGATATCCTAGCAAAACACACCCTGTTGGGTCTTATTGCTTAAATATTCCCACTTCTAAAATTACTACTGCACCATTGGGGGTGAATGAATACACGATTACAATTTCAATTTGACAGTTTTAAAGGAAATGGCATAGGGATTTAATTAGACCCTCTCCATGTGCTTCATTGATTCTCAGATGGGTTTTCATTCTAGCATAAGCAGATGTGGATTCTAGCATAGAAGTCAGAACTTCTTGTACCTGGCTGGGTTATTCAAATCAATAAAACAGCCAACAGTTGCTTGAATATGCAAAATCTGAAAGCAAGCTGCTTTGGGAATGCTGAGAAGTAGTTTCACCCTTTGTCTCCTTTCCTTTTTGAAATAGGATTGAAGCCGTCAAGAAAATAATGAGTTTTGTGGCTTTTTTTGTGTTTATGATGTGTATTGAAAAGGGAAATTAGGCTTGAGTAAAATATTTTTATTTTCAGCACTAGTAGAAACTTCCTGATTTTATTAGAAGAAAAATATTATAGTTTTTTTCAACTAAACAAAATAACAACTGAAAAAGATATGAAAGCCATTGTTAAAATAAGTTACTAGAGATTTTAAGATGGACGTTTATTACAATGCTTTAAATGTTGTCTTTGAAATATCTCTTATAATGCACATATCCTCATTTCAAAATTCTAGAAATTCCAATGTTTATCCTAACAAATAAAAGGTTAAATTTTCTGAGAATGGAGTTTGGATACAAATGAATAGTAGCAAGAAGATAGATAATTGAAGTTGATCACAGATGTATGATAGGGCTTGCCACCATGAGTTGCCTCACTGAATGTGCAGTAGAGAGTGCCATCTTAGACTCCATAGTATGTCCAATGAGAAATATGATGTGGAAATTGTCCTTTCTTTAAGCTATCAGGCACTCCACACTTGGACCTATATAAAAGGACAGCTGTGACTCAGTTGTGTGGCGTTGATGCCATTTTCACCAAGCCTTCTAGTCCTTACCCTTGTATCTCCTTTCCTCCATTTATTTTATGGTTCACCTCCTCATGTGCACCCCAATAGCATTTTGTCTGCCTTTTAGAACCATAACTCTTTCATCTACTTTTCCTCTCCCTTCCCTCTGGCCTAGCTGTGTTAAGTGAGCTTGGGTTCTGTCAGGCTCTAGGCTACTAATAAATAGGCATCATTTCTCACCCCTGATACCACACAGAGTTTGTCCATTAGTTTTATTACTTAAGGGGAATCTAGTGAGAAAGTGGTGTCATGCATTTTTCTGTAGAAAATATTGCATAGTATTGTATTGTGATGGAAATACACAGAGACACTGGAGAAAATTCTCAGGCAGAAATGATGTTACTGTCTGACAAGTTATGTGTGTAAGTATACGTTACATTTAGCTACATGTTTAGAGCTTCCCTCTCTCTTTAACTTCACTGGTATGCCATAATTGACTTTTATAGAAAAAGCTTAAAACAGTAACACAACATGAGAGTTCTAATTTTTAGCTATTTGCTTCTTAATCTACCCATTATTATTATTATATTCTTTTTGAAATATTGAAGAAATTTTGTGCTTTTCCTTTGTAATCTGTTTTCTAGACATTGTGTAATAGCTAGCAATTAAATAGAACTTCCAGTTTGTACCTTACAGTCTTAGGTGATACTTGTTCTCAGGTCTGTCTAATTCTCTCTCCTCACCCCTGTCAATGGTCAGTGTCCTCCCTCGTGGCCTTTCCCTTCTTGCCCTACAAAAATACAGATTTGCACCTTGATTTACAATGAGGTTGTATCCCATAAACCCATGGTAAGTTGAAAATATCCTATGTCAAACATTTATTAACTGTAAATTAAATATGTAAGTGTAAAGACAATGTAAAGAATACATACATGCAGAGAAAACAGACTCATTTGTTCTCTAAATGTCCTTTTTACTTAATCTTTGCTCTACCTTGTGTATTGTATGGTAGATATTGCTTACATATAATCTTCTACTGTTTTAACCTTTTTTTGGTAAAAGGAATTCTCCCTTTCCTCTCTCCCTCCCTCCTTTCCTTTCTCCCTCCTTTCTTACTTTTCTCCCTCTCTCCTATCTAATTCTTTCTTTTTTTTATGTTCCTGCAGATCACATTTATTACACACCTACAATTATTTAGATACAATGCTGAATTAGCTCTCTTTAAAGAAAGGTGCTTGAATCATGACAACTGTGGGACTGGACCTGTGCTTACCACTTATAAACTGTATACCTGTAGTAAAGTAACTCAATTCTTAGGCACTTTTCACTTTTGCATCTCTAAATTTGTTATAATAATACTAATGACTACCTAATAGAGTTGCTTTAAAGAATAAAAACAAGATAGCTCATAAAAGCCTTCCCAAGAGCATGCAGATGGTCCCCAGCTTCGGATGGTTCAACTTAGAAGTTTTTGACTTTATCATGTTGCAAAAACAATGTGCATTTAGTAGAAACCATACTTAGGATTTTGAGTTTTGATCTTTTCCCAGGCTAGCAATATGCAGTACAATACTCTTACATGACCTATTTGACACTTTGTTGTAAAATAGGCTTTACATTAGATGATTTTGGCTGAGTGTAGAATAATGAAAGTGTTCTGAGCACATTTAAGGTAGGTTAGGCTAAGCTAGGTTACATGTATTAAATGCATTGTAACTTAGGATATTTTCAACTTACCATGGGTTTATGGGGTGTAACCTCATTGTAAATCAAGGAGCATCTCTATTTTTGTAGGACAAGAAGGGCGAGGGCATGAGGGAGGACAAGGATGATTGACGGGTTGAGGAGAGAGAATTAGCGCTGAAGACAAGGATCACCTATGTTTTCATGTTGCTTGAAAAATCTCTCATAAAGGTTTTTATGATTTTAGGTCCAACATTTAAGTCTTTAATCCATCTTGAATTAATTTTTGTATAAGGTGTAAGGAAGGGATCCAGTTTTAGACTTCCACATGTGGCTAGCCAGTTTTCCCAGCACCATTTATTAAATGGGGAATCCTTTCCTCATTTCTTGTATTTGTCAGGTTTATCAAAGATCAGATGGTTGTAGATGTGTGGTATTATTTCCAAGGGCTCTATTCTGTTCCATTGGTCTATATCTCTGTTTTGGTACAAGTACCATGCTGTTTTGGTTACTATAGCCTTGTAGTATAGTTTGAAGTCAAGTAGCGTGATGCCTCCAGCTTTGTTCTTTTGGCTTAGGATTGTCTGGGCAATGCAAGCTCTTTTTTGGTTCCATGTGAACGTCAAAGTAATTTTTTCCAATTCTGTGAAGAAAGTCATTGGTAGCTTGATGGGGATGACATAAATCTATAAATTACCTTGGGCAGTATGGCCATTTTATGATATTGATTCTTCCTATCCATGAGCATGGAATGTTCTTCCATTTGTTTGTGTCTTCTTTTATTTTGTTGATCAGTGGTTTGTAATTCTCCTTGAAGAGGTCCTTCTCATCACTTGTAAGTTGGATTCCTAGGTATTTTATTCTCTTTGAAGCAATTGTGAATGGGAGTTCACTCATGATTTGACTCTCTGTTTGTCTGTTATTGGTGTATAGGAATGCTTGTGATTTTTGCACATTGATTTTGTATCCTGAGACTTTGCTGAAGTTTCTTATAAGCTTAAGGAGATTTTGGGCTGAGACGATGGAGTTTTCTAAATATACAATCATGTCTTCTGCAAACGGGGACAATTTGGCTTCCTCTTCTCCTAACTGAATATCCTTTATTTCTTTCTCTTGCCTGATTGCCCTGGCCAGAACTTCCAACACTACATTGAATAGGAGTGATGAGAGAGGGCATCCTTGTCTTGTGCCAGTTTTCAAAGGGAATGCTTCCAGTTTTTGCTCATTCAGTATGATATTGGCTGTGGGTTTGTCATAAACAACTCTTATTATTTTGAGATACTTCCCATCAATACCTAGTTTATAGAGAGTTTTTAGCATGAAGGGCTGTTGAATTTTGTCAAAGGCCTTTTCTGCATCTATTGATAATCATGGGGTTTTTGTCTTTGGTTCTGTTTATATGATGGATTATGTTTATTGATTTGCATATGTTGAACCACACTTGCATCCCAGGGATGGAGCCAACTTGATCGTGGTGGATAAGCTTTTTGATGTGCTGCTGGATTCGGTTTGCCAGTATTTTATTGAGGATTTTTGCATCGATGTTCATCAGGGATATTGGTCTAAAATACTCTTTTTGTTGTGTCTCTGCCTGGCTTTGGTATCAGGATGATATTGGCCTCATAAAATGAATTAGGGAGGATTCCCTCTTTTTCTAATGATTGGAATGGTTTCAGAAGGAATGATACCAGCTCCTTTTTGTACCCCTGGCAGAATTCAGCTGTGAATCTGTCTGGTCCTGGGCTTTTTTTGGTTGGTAGGCTATTAATTATGGCCTCAATTTCAGAACCTGTTATTGGTCTATTCAGGGATTCAACTTCTTCCCGGTTTAGTCTTGGGAGGGTGTATGTGTCCAAGAATTTATCCATTTCTTCTAGATTTTCTAGTTTATTTATGTAGAGGTGTTTACCGTGTTCTCTGATGATAGTTTGTATTTCTGTGGTCTCGGTGGTGATATCCCCTTTATCATTTTTTATTGTGTCTATTTGATTCTTCTCTCTTTTCTTCTTTATTAGTTTTGCTAGCAGTCTATCAATTTTGTTGATCTTTTCAAAAAACCAGTTCCTGGATTCATTGATTTTTTGAAGGGTTTTTTGTGTCTCTATCTCCTTCAGTTCTGCTCTGATCTTAGCTATTTCTTGCCCTAGGCTAGCTTTTGAATGTGGTTGCTCTTGCTTCTGTAGTTCTTTTAATTATGATATTAGAGTATCAATTTTAGATCTTCCTGCTTTCTCTTGTGGGTATTTAGTACTATAAATTTCCCTCTTCACACTGCTTTAAATGTGTCCCAGAGATTCTGGTATGTTGTGTCTTTGTTCTCATTGGTTTCAAAGAACATATTTATTTCTGCCTTCATTTCGTTATGTACGCAGTAGTTATTCAGGAGCAGGTTGTTCAGTTTCCATGTAGTTGAGCGGTTTTGAGTGAGTTTCTTAATCCTGAGTTCTAGTTTGATTGCACTGTGGTCTGAGAGACAGTTTGTTATAATTTCTGTTCTTTTACATTTGCTGAGGAGTGCTTTGCTTCCAACTATGTGGTCAATTTTGGAATAAGTGCGATGTGGTGCTGAGAAGAATGTATATTCTGTTGATGTGGGGTGGAGAGTTCTGCAGATTTCTATTAGGTCCGCTTGATGCAGAGCTAAGTTCAATTCCTGGATATCCTTGCTAACTTTCTGTCTCGTTTATCTGTCTAATGTTGACAGTGGGGTGTTAAAGTCTCCTATTATTATTGTATGGGAGTCTAAGTCTCTTTGTAGGTCTGTAAGGACTTGCTTTATGAATCTGGGGGCTCCTGTATTGGGTGCATATATATTCAGGATAGTTAACTCTTCTTGTTGAATTGATCGCTTTACCATTATGCAATGGTCTCTTTTGATCTTGTCTCTTTGATCTTGTTGGTTTAAAGTCTGTTTTATCAGAGACCAGGATTGCAACCCCTGGTTTTTATGTTTTCCATTTGCTTGGTAAATCTTCCTCCATCCCTTTATTTTGAGTTTATCTGAGTCTCTGCATGTAAGATGGGTCTCCTGACTACAGCACACTGATGGATCTTGACTCTTTATCCAATTTGCCAGTTTGTGTCTTTTAATTGGAACATTTAGCCGATTTACATTTAAAGTTAATATTGTTATGTGTGAATTTGATCCTGTCATTATGATGTTAGCTGCTTATTTTGTTCATTAGTTGATGCGGTTTCTTCCTAGCATCAACGGTCTTTACAATTTAGCATATATTTGCAGTGGCTGGTACCAGTTGTTCCTTTCAATGTTTAGTGCTTCCTTCAGGAGCTCTTGTAAGGCAGGCCTGGTGGTGACAAAATCTCTCAGCATTTGTTTGTATGTAAAGGATTTTATTTCTCCTTCACCTATGATGCTTAGTTTGGCTGGATATGAAATTCTGGGTTGAAAACTTTCTTCTTTAAGAATGTTGAATATTGGCCCCCACTGTCTTCTGGCTTGTGGAGTTTCTGCTGAGAGGTCCGCTGTTAGTCCGATGGGCTTCCCTTTGTGAGTAACCTGACATTTCTCTCTGGCTGCCCTTAACATTTTTTCCTTCACTTCAACTTTGGCGAATCTGACAATTATGTATCTTGGATTTGCTCTACTCGAGAAGTATCTTTGTGGCGTTCTCTGTATTTCCTAAATGAATGTTGGCCTGCCTCGCTAGGTTGGGGAAGTTCTCCTGGATAATACCCTGAAGAGTGTTTTCCAGCTGGGTTCCATACTCCCTGTCACTTTCAGGTACACCAACCAAATGTAGATTTGGTCTTTTCACATAGTCCCATTTTTCTTGGAAGCTTTGTTTGTTTCTTTTTACTCTTTTTTGCTCTAAACATTTCTTCTTGCTTCATTTCATTCATTTGATATTCAATCACTGATACCTTTTCTTCCACTCGATCAAATCAGCTACTGAAGCTTATGCAGGCATCATGTAGTTCTTGTGCCATGGTTTTCAGCTCCATCAAGACATTTAAGGACTTCTCTACAGTGTTTATTCTAGTTAGCCATTTATTTAATCTTTTTTCAAGGTTGTTAGCTTCTTTTTTTTTTTTTTTTATTATACTTTAAGTTCTAGGGTACATGTGCATAACGTGCAGGTTTGTTACATATGTATATTTGTGCCATGTTGGTGTGCTGCACCCATCAACTCGTCAGCACCCATCAATTCATCATTTATATCATGTATAACTCCCCAATGCAATCCCTCCCCCCTCCCCCTCCCCATGATAGGCCCCAGTGTGTGATGTTCCCCTTCCCGAGTCCAAGTGATCTCATTGTTCAGTTCCCACCTATGAGTGAGAACATGCGGTGTTTGGTTTTCTCTTCTTGTGATAGTTTGCTAAGAATGATGGTTTCCAGCTGCATCCATGTCCCTACAAAGGACGCAAACTCATCCTTTTTTATGGCTGCATAGTATTCCACGGTGTATATGTGCCACATTTTCTTAATCCAGTCTGTCACAGATGGACATTTGGGTTGATTCCAAGTCTTTGCTATTGTGAATAGTGCCGCAATAAACATACGTGTGCATGTGTCTTTGTAGTAGAATAATTTATAATCCTTTGGGTATATACCCAGTAGTGGGATGGCTGGGTCATATGGTACATCTAGTTCTAGATCCTTGAGGAATTGCCATACTGTTTTCCATAATGGTTGAACTAGTTTACAATCCCACCAACAGTGTAAAAGTGTTCCTATTTCTCCACATCCTCTCCAGCACCTGTTGTTTCCTGATTTTTTAATGATTGCCATTCTAACTGGTGTGAGATGGTACCTCATTGTGGTTTTGATTTGCATTTCTCTGATGGCCAGTGATGATGAGCATTTTTTCATGTGTCTGTTGGCTGTATGCATGTCTTCTTTTGAGAAATGTCTGTTCATATCCTTTGCCCACTTTTTGATGGGGTTGTTTGATTTTTTCTTGTATATTTGTTTGAGTTCTTTGTAGATTCTGGATATTAGCCCTTTGTCAGATGAGTAGATTGCAAAAATTTTCTCCCATTCTGTAGGTTGCCTGTTCACTCTGATGGTAGTTTCTTTTGCTGTGCAGAAGCTCTTTAGTTTAATGAGATCCCATTTGTCAATTTTGGCTTTTGCTGTCGTTGCTTTTGGTGTTTTAGACGTGAAGTCCTTGCCCATGCCTATGTCCTGAATGGTACTACCCAGATTTTCTTCTAGGGTTTTTATGGTATTAGGTCTAACATTTAAGTCTCTAATCCATCTTGAATTAATCTTCGTATAAGGAGTAAGGAAAGGATCCAGTTTCAGCTTTCTACTTATGGCTAGCCAATTTTCCCAACACCATTTATTAAATACGGAATCCTTTCCCCATTTCTTGTTTCTCTCAGGTTTGTCAAAGATCAGATGGCTGTAGATGGGTGGTATTATTTCTGAGGACTCTGTTCTGTTCCATTGGTCTATATCTCTGTTTTGATACCAGTACCATGCTGTTTTGGTTACTGTAGCCTTGTAGTATAGTTTGAAGTCAGGTAGTGTGACGCCTCCAGCTTTGTCCTTTTGACTTAGGATTGTCTTGGCAATGCGGGCTCTTTTTTGGTTCCATATGAACTTTAAAGCAGTTTTTTCCAATTCTGTGAAGAAACTCATTGGTAGCTTGATAGGGATGGCATTGAATCTATAAATAACCTTGGGCAGTATGGCCATTTTCACGATATTGATTCTTCCTATCCATGAGCATGGTATGTTCTTCCATTTGTTTGTGTCCTCTTTGATTTCACTGAGCAGTGGTTTGTAGTTCTCCTTGAAGAGGTTCTTTACATCCCTTGTAAGTTAGATTCCTAGGTATTTTATTCTCTTTGAAGCAATTGTGAATGGAAGTTCATTCCTGACTTGGCTCTCTGCTTGTCTGTTACTGGTGTATAAGAATGCTTGTGATTTTTGCACATTAATTTTGTATCCTGAGACTTTGCTGAAGTTGCTTATCAGCTTAAGGAGATTTTGGGCTGAGACGATGGGGTTTTCTAAATATACAATCATGTCATCTGCAAACAGGGACAATTTGACTTCTTCTTTTCCTAACTGAATACCCTTGATTTCTTTCTTTTGCCTGATTGCCCTAGCCAGAACTTCCAACACTATGTTGAATAGGAGTGGTGAGAGAGGGCATCCCTGTCTTGTGCCAGTTTTCAAAGGGAATTTTTCCAGTTTTTGCCCATTCAATATGATATTGGCTGTGGGTTTGTCATAAATAGCTCTTATTATTTTGAGGTACGTTCCATCAATACCGAATTTATTGAGCGTTTTTAGCATGAAGGGCTGTTGAATTTTGTCAAAAGCCTTTTCTGCATCTATTGAGATAATCATGTGGTTCTTGACTTTGGTTCTGTTTATATGCTGGATTATGTTTATTGATTTGCGAATGTTGAACCAGCCTTGCATCCCAGGGATGAAGCCCACTTGATCATGGTGGATAAGCTTTTTGATGTGCTGCTGAATCTGGTTTGCCAGTATTTTATTGAGGATTTTTGCATCAATGTTCATCAGGGATATTGGTCTAAAATTCTCTTTTTTTGTTGTGTCTCTGCCAGGCTTTGGTATCAGGATGATGTTGGCCTCATAAAATGAGTTCGGGAGGATTCCCTCTTTTTCTATTGATTGGAATAGTTTCAGAAGGAATGGTACCAGCTCCTCCTTGTACCTCTGGTAGAATTCAGCTGTGAATCCATCTGGTCCTGGACTTTTTTTGGTTGGTAGGCTATTAATTGTTGCCTCAATTTCATAGCCTGCTATTGGTCTATTCAGGGATTCAACTTCTTCCTGGTTTAGTCTTGGGAGAGTGTAAGTGTCCAGGAAATTATCCATTTCTTCTAGATTTTCTAGGTGATTTGCGTAGAGGTGTTTATAGTATTCTCTGATGGTAGTTTGTATTTCTGTGGGGTCGGTGGTGATATCCCCTTTATCATTTTTTATTGCATCTATTTGATTCCTCTCTCTTTTCTTCTTTATTAGTCTTGCTAGCGGTCTGTCAATTTTGTTGATCTTTTCAAAAAACCAACTCCTGGATTCATTGATTTTTTGGAGAGATTTTTGTGTCTCTATCTCCTTCAGTTCGGCTCTGATCTTAGTTATTTCTTGCCTTCTGCTAGCTTTTGAATGTGTTTGCTCTTGCCTCTCTAGTTCTTTTAATTGTGATGTTAGAGTGTCAATTTTAGATCTTTCCAGCTTTCTCTTGTGGGCATTTAGTGCTATAAATTTCCCTCTACACACTACTTTAAATGTGTCCCAGAGATTCTGGTATGTTGTATCTTTGTTCTCATTGGTTTCAAAGAACATCTTTATTTCTGCCTTCATTTCGTTATGTACCCAGCAGTCATTCAGGAGCAGGTTGTTCAGTTTCCATGTAGTTGAGTGGTTTTGATTGAGTTTCTTAGTCCTGAGTTCTAGTTTGATTGCACTGTGGTCTGAGAGACAGTTTGTCATAATTTCTGTTCTTTTACATTTGCTGAGGAGTGCTTTACTTCCAATTATGTGGTTAATTTTGGAATAAGTGTGATGTGGTGCTGAGAAGAATGTATATTCTGTTGATTTGGGGTGGAGAGTTCTATAGATGTCTATTAGGTCCGCTTGGTGCAGAGATGAGTTCAATTCCTGGATATCCTTGTTAACTTTCTGTCTCATTGATCTGTCTAATGTTGACAGTGGAGTGTTGAAGTCTCCCATTATTATTGTATGGGAGTCTAAGTCTCTTTGTAAGTCTCTAAGGACTTGCTTTATGAATCTGGGTGCTCCTGTATTGGGTGCATATATATTTAGGAGAGTTAGCTCTTCCTCTTGAATTGATCCCTTTACCATTATGTAATGGCCTTCTTTGTCTCTTTTGATCTTTGATGGTTTAAAGTCTGTTTTATCAGAGACTAGGATTGCAACCCCTGCTTTTTTTTGTTCTCCATTTGCTTGGTAGATCTTCCTCCATCCCTTTATTTTGAGCCTATGTATGTCTCTGCATGTGAGATGGATCTCCTGAATACAGCAGACTGATGGGTCTTGACTCTTAATCCCGTTTGCCAGTCTGTGTCTTTTAATTGGAGCATTTAGTCCATTAACATTTAAGGTTAATATTGTTATGTGTGAACTTGATCCTGCCATTATGATATTAACTGGTTATCTTGCTCGTTAGTTGATGCAGTTTCTTCCTAGCCTCGATGGTCTTTACATTTTGGCATGTTTTTGCAATGGCTGGTACCGGTTGTTCCTTTCCATGTTTAGGGCTTCCTTCAGGGTCTCT
The DNA here is from genome assembly GCF_007565055.1 of Rhinopithecus roxellana. Lineage (NCBI taxonomy): Eukaryota > Metazoa > Chordata > Mammalia > Primates > Cercopithecidae > Rhinopithecus > Rhinopithecus roxellana. The sequence goes on along the minus strand of NC_044551.1, from coordinate 136,908,221 downwards.
TGTAAGGCAGGCCTGGTGGTGACAAAATCTCTAAGCATTTGCTTATCTGTAAAGGATTTTATTTCTCCTTCACTTATGACACTTAGTTTGGCTGGATATGAAATTCTGGGTTGAAAATTCTTTTCTTTAAGAACGTTGAATATTGGCCCCCACTCTCTTCTGGCTTGTAGAGTTTCTGCCGAGAGATCTGCTGTTAGTCTGATGGGCTTCCCTTTGTGGGTAACCCGACCTTTCTCTCTGGCTGCCCTTAAGATTTTTTCCTTCATTTCAACTTTGGTGAATCTGGCAATTATGTGTCTTGGAGTTGCTCTTCTCGAGGAGTATCTTTGTGGTGTTCTCTGTATTTCCTGAATTTGAATGTTGGCCTGCCCTACTAGGTTGGGGAAGTTCTCCTGGATGATATCCTGAAGAGTGTTTTCCAACTTGGTTCCATTTTCCCCCTCACTTTCAGGCACCCCAATCAGATGTAGATTTGGTCTTTTTACATAATCCCATACTTCTTGTAGGCTTTGTTCATTTCTTTTTCTTTTTTTTTCTTTTGGTTTCTCTTCTCGCTTCATTTCATTCATTTGATCCTCAATCGCTGATACTCTTTCTTCCAGTTGATCGAGTCGGTTACTGAAGCTTGTGCATTTGTCACGTATTTCTCGTGTCATAGTTTTCATCTCTGTCATTTCGTTTATGACCTTCTCTGCATTAATTAGTCTAGCTGTCAATTCTTCCACTCTTTTTTCAAGATTTTTAGTTTCCTTGCGCTGGGTACGTAATTCCTCCTTCAGCTCTGAGAAGTTTGATGGACTGAAGCCTTCTTCTCTCATCTCGTCAAAGTCATTCTCTGACCAGCTTCGATCCATTGCTGGTGATGGGCTGCGCTCCTTTGCAGGGGGAGATGCGCTCTTATTTTTTGAATTTCCAGCTTTTCTGCCCTGCTTTTTCCCCATCTTTGTGGTTTTATCTGTCTCTGGTCTTTGATGATGGTGACGTACTGATGGGGTTTTGGTATAAGTGTCCTTCCTGTTTGATAGTTTTCCTTCTGACAGTCAGGACCCTCAGCTATAGGTCTGTTGGAGATTGCTTGAGGTCCACTCCAGACCCTGTTTGCCTGGGTATCAGCAGCAGAGGTTGCAGAAGATAGAATATTGCTGAACAGCGAGTGTACCTGTCTGATTCTTACTTTGGAAGCTTCCTCTCAGGGGTGTACTCCACCCTGTGAGGTGTGGGGTGTCAGACTGCCCCTAGTGGGGGATGTCTCCCAGTTAGGCTACTCAGTGGTCAGTGACCCACTTGAGCAGGCAGTCTGTCTGTTCTCAGATCTCAACCTCCGTGTTGGGAGATCCACTGCTCTCTTCAAAGCTGTCAGACAGAGTCGTTCGCGTCTGCTCAGGCCTCTGCTGTTTCCCCTGTTGTTTTTTAGCTGAGCCCTGCCCCCAGAGGTGGGGTCTATAGAGACAGGCAGGTTTCCTTGAGCTGTTGTGAGCTCCACCCAGTTCGAGCTTCCCAGAGGCTTTGTTTACCTACTTAAGCCTCAGCAATGGCGGGCGCCCCTCCCCCAGCCTCGCTGCTGCCTTGCGGTTGGATCGCCACAGACTGCTGTGTTAACAATGAGGGAGGCTCCGTGGGTGTGGGACCCTCCCGGCCAGGTGAGGGATATATTTTTCAGGTGTGCCCGTTGCTTAAAGCGCGGTATTGGGGTGGGAGTTACCCGATTTTCCAGGTGTTGTGTGTCTCAGTTCCCCTGGCTAGGAAAAGGGATTCCCTTCCCCCTTGCACTTCCCAGGTGAGGTGATGCCTCGCCCTGCTTCAGCTCTCGCTGGTCATGCTGCAGCAGCTGACCAGCACCGATTGTCCGGCACTCCCTAGTGAGATGTCCCCAGTACCTCAGTTGAAAATGCAGAAATCACCGGTCTTCTGTGTCGCTCACGCTGGGAGTTGGAGACTGGAGCTGTTCCTATTAGGCCATCTTGCTCCGCCCCGGTTGTTAGCTTCTTTGCAATGGGTTTGAACATCCTACTTTAGCTCGGAGAATGTTGCTATTACGAATTGTCTGAAGTCTTCTTCTCTCAATTTGTCAAAGTCATTCTCCGTCCAGCTTCGTTCCACTGCTGGCGAGGAGCTGTGTTCCTTTGGAGGAGAAGAGATGCTCTGATTTTTAGAATTTTCAGCTTTTCTGCTCAGGTTTCTCCCCATATTTGTTGTTTTATCTACCTTTGTTCTTTGATGATGGTGACGTACAGATGGGGTTTTGGTGTGGATGTCTTTTCTGTTTGTTAGTTTTCCTTCTAACAGTCAGGATCCTCAGCTGCAGGTCTGTTGGAGTTTGCTGGAGGTCCACTAGGCAGTACTATTCAGGCCATAGGCATGGACAGGGACTTCATTACTAAAACACCAAAAGCAATGACAATAAAAGCCAAAATTGACAAATGGGATCTAATTAAACTAAAAAGCTTCTGTGCAGCAAAAGAAACTATCATCAGAGTGAACAGGCAACCTACAGAATGGGAGAAAACTTTTATAATCTACCCATCTGACAAACGGCTAATATTCAGAATCTACAAAGAACTTAACCAAATTTACAAGAAAAAAAAAATCAGACAACCCATCAAAAAGTGGACAAAGGATATTAACAGACATTTCTCAAAAAAAAAAAAAAAAAAAAAAGACATTTATGCAGCCAACAGACACATGAAAAAATGCTCATCATCACTGGCCATCAGAGAAATGCAAACCAAAACCACAGTGAGATACCCTCTCACACCAGTTAGAACGGCACTCATTAAAAAGTTAGGAAACAACAGGTGCTGGAGAGGATATGGAGAAATAAGAGCACTTTGCACTTTTGGTGGGACTGTAAACTAGTTCAACCATTGTGAAAGAGAGTGGCAATTCCTCAAGTATCTAGAACTAGAAATGCCATTTGACCCAACCGTCCCATCACTGGGAATATACCCAAAGGATTATAAATCATGCTGCTATAAAGACGCATGCACACGTATGTTTATTGTGGCACTATTCACAATACCAAAGACTTGGAACCAACCCAAATGGCCATCAATGATAGACTGGATTAAGAAAATGTGGCACAGTATAATAATAATTAAGAAAAAGTGGAAGAAAAAGAAAAATATCTCATAAGAAAGCTGTCTTAGTTTATGTAATCTTTGCATCTTTCCATGTTTTGGGGCATAATTCATGATGTAGCTACGCAATGTCTTGAAAAAGCAGTGGACTGAGAGTTGGAACATTGGTGTTCCAGTCTTGACCTTGCACTGACCAGCATGTGATACGCCATTTTACTTTCTGAGACATCATCTTCCCTCTCACTAAACTTAGAGAATGAAATAAAATTAATGCATAGGACTCTTACAATTTTTAAAATGGTATATGATTCTAAGTTATTAAAATATCCCTGACTGGTTAAAGTATAATATTTTAATGTCAGTATTTCCAGATCTGCTACAAAGACCATATAGACATTTTGTCTATGTACAGTGGCCAGAGGAGTACAGAGAACAATTTGAAATATTGTGGTAGAATTGAGCTCTACTTTCTTAAGACTCCTCTGAGACCTGGGCTCGATTTATAGGTTCTGGCAAAGCTGTTAAGAACCACTGTATTCTATCATGTTTTGGGAGGGAGGTAGTCTTTTCTCCTCTACTGAAGAGCATTGCATTGGAAAACAGAAGTACTGGGATCTACCCATGGTTTTATCACTGTTTAGATGACTATGGACAAAGCAAATGACCGTCTTCTTTGGACATCATTTTTCTTGTCTGTAAAATGAGCCAGATATTCTAGAAAATCTTTGTGTTCTTCTCTTATCAAACAACCAAATTATAGTCCTAGTTAGGAACATCTGATAGATTCGTGAGTTTAAAAAGTTTAGATTGGAAGCCTCTCCTTAATGTGTGAAAGCAGGTCAAATTACAAATTTTCAATGAAAAAAATCCTGTTGCTATCTCCGCTCCTAACCACATGTAATCATTTATCTTTCATGAAAAGAGTAATTGTTATATTATAGATATGGACTTAAGGTCTCTAATGTGTTTTGAATTACTTAGAGACCAAACAGACACACACACACACACACACACACACAGTGATCTTACAAACAACAAATTCTCTTCCAAAAAGGACACTAAATTTAGTCTGGGGAAGCATTCCACATGCTTTTAAACATAGATCTAGTGTCCAATATGTCTAATAGCTAAGACTACTGTATCATAATGCAGTTTTTTTTCTATTTTTCCTCCTTCGATAAGGTTTTACAATATGAGGGTAGACACTGGTTCACTTTAAGGACCAGTAAAAAACAGAAGATTTTACTCTTATTATATTTGGCCTTATATTTTCATTTGAAATATATTGCTCATTTACTCAATGTGAAAAAGCCACTCATTGTTTAAGAATCACCATTGATTAAATAATAATCAAATTACAAGTAAATAATGAGTTTTCAAAAGGGAGGAAAGAAATATTGACATATTAAAAGTGTATGTTAATTAAAAATTGCTTCCTGACTTTGGAATTCATAATTGTGAAAAATGAGTGTCTTGAATCAAGGAAATATGATCAATCACTGAAGTAACGGGGTAGGCATGCTTGAGATATTATCCCAAATTCCCTGATTCTCCTGGGAAGCTCTTCTGCTGGACCTTCCCTTTGAACTCTGGGATATCCTGGATACCAAGAGGCAGCAGTGCCTCACGTGCAGCATCTCTGCATTCGTATCTTGAGCTGCTTCGATGAGTTCCTCTGATTAAAGTGCAGTTTCACTATCCTACTCCCTGAAAACTGCTGGTGGAAATACTAAAACAATCACTCAGTTTCCCATGTTACAAACCCCCAGATCTTATTGTGTCGTGTAAATAAGCTGCTTCCCTCCCACAAAAAGTAAGACACAGAGCTCTTAGAAACAGAGCTGGGTTGAAAAATTTTTGAGAAGCAAAAAATCCCCCCCACAAAAAAGAAAACCCACAACAAATTAAGAAAAATCGTGATTTTGCCAATTCACTGGCAGAAACTTATTGCTACATTATTGGGGAAAATTAAATAATAATTGTTATAAGTATGAAATTAAAATTTGGAATCTGCATAATCTTGGATTAACTAACCAAAAGTGAAATTAAAGATACATTCTGACACAAGGACCTTATTACAGATTTGAATTCAAATTCTGGCCACTTTGGAAATAATATTGTAAATCTTAAAAGTACAAAATTGACTTGGTCCTATATTTGCTTCTATATTGATTGTTCAAGTTGCTAACCAAAAGCTGTATTTCCCATCATAGCTACATTGTACCCTGAATTTATGATACAAACTCAGAAAGTCCTGTTAATTTGCTTTACTTCATGACAATTACACTTACAAGCTACCTAGATATATGAGAAACTTCATCATCTCCTATTTCCTCACACTTACTTACTTGTAAATATTCAGACATGGTTAAGGGTGTTCTTCTTACCCATTTTTGCAGTTTCTGCTAACTGTTCATCTCCTTTCTCCTGAGCCTAAAACTTTCCCTTGAGATCCAGCTATCAAGCATTCTACCCTGACAGTGTCCTGGCCTTAAAGTCTTGTGCTGTCTGTTCAAGTTGGTTAATTTAATCAGATATTCACTGGATAATTATTGTGGCCAGGGTGTTTGGGGAGATGACTTATCTTTTTCTTACCCACTTCAAACTCAACTTCTCTAATTCCTATTCTGCTACGAACCCATGAGAAAGCCACAACTGATCTTTTATAACTAATATTATGTAACGATGACTTTGTGTATTACCCCTGCCAGATAACTTCTGTCTTTAAATGGTAGTTGTCAAGGCCTTTAAACTAAAGTCTTGAAGTCTTAGATACCAGGAAACAAGGCAAGGAGAGTTGAAGGTGCTCAATGCTTCTCAAATTACATCATGAAGAACTTTTTTCGTCCAACAGGAACAAAAGTGATAGATCAGGAGCTAAAGTTAACTTCACTTTAATTTAAAAAATAACATAAAACAAAATAAGCAAGGGTGTTTAAATATTAACTTTATTTTCTATTACTAGTTCTACCTTCTCTCTGGTTTTTTGAAATTATTATTTTTATCAAATGACCACAATAAACTTATTACATGTTTTTCAGACATTACCCTTGGAACAACAAAAAAGTGTCTAGAAATGATTGTTTAGCACAATAAACTTCCAAGTTAGGATTACATTTGTATACCTTTAATCAATCAATCTTTATCAATCTGCAAATGATATCTACAGGAGATTTTTCTGTAAGTATTTATCAAATGCTGTGTTGAAAATCAGATGGAATGAAATACTGACATTTGGTTGAATTGATCCAGTAAATCCATGTACTATAATAAGTCAATCCATTTATAGATGTTTAGTTGACACAAGAAATTTTTAAATTGTGAATGAGAGACTCATCAGTAAGAATTGGGGAAGTATGAAATACTTCTCTTTAAACAAATGTCATTTATGTCATGATTGAAGATTTGTTTAAGGAGAATAGTTTGGAGAATTTTCTTCCATGCATGAAGTGAGTTGATTGTTTGTTTCAACTGCTACCCTTAAAAAAAGTAGAGCTACATAGCTCTATAGTTCTTTTCTAAAACATAAATTATTGTGTTATGATTTATAAAGTCTGAAATAATACAATTTCTCTTTAGAATCACAATGCATTGTGCTTCAGTGTTCAAGCAACAGATGAGAAAACCAGAACTGATTTGTTTTCATTTTCAAAAAGTACCTTGAGAAATCATTGATTTTGTTTATAGGATAGTTTACCTGATTTTAAAATTAAATTCAAATTATACAGATGGATTTCTTCTCTAAACATAAATATTTCTTATAGTTTGCCCTTTAAAATGGCATAAAGTATTTGTATAGGCAAAGAAGCAGACAAGTTGAAAGAAACCCCAGAAAACTCCTCAAAGCATTTTCCTTTCATTGTGGAAACTGAATATACCTTACCATTGCTCAAGTAAATGCTTGAAGATTTTCCTAAATCAACATGCTTATGAATTGTCTTACTGAGAATAATAGCACTTTTTACCTTCTTTTTTTTTTTTTTTTTTGTCATTTTACATTTTGTGGGAAATTTTAGCTTCTTGGTAAAATGTATTTTCATTGGAATAAAAATGGGACTTTCAGATGCCTGTCATTTTCTAAAATGCTTTGAAGTTTAAATTTTATATGTATATCAAGAGAGTTAAGTCCCTCTGAATAGAGTGCATTAATGATAAATTTAAGATTTCAAGAATCAACCTACAAAAACCATACTTGTTACTGACATCACACAGTCAGCTTTTGTGCAAATTTCATTTGTGACAACTATTTATTATACTTAAGTGGCAGGAAAAAGGCTCCAACACTGAGTTTTAAAAATAGTGGCGGGCACTGAATGTAGGTGGCCCTGGACCAATCAGATAAGGTGATAAGGCAGTGCTAAGAGGCCAAAGCAGTTGTGGCAAATGAAAGGAGTTAAGAAAGTACTCATGGCTATTCAGCAGCTCACTTTTTTTTTTTTTTTTTTTTTTTTTTTTTTTTTTTTTTTTTTACAAGAGTACAACACCTCTGTGGGAAGCCTGAGAAAAGGTGCTGTAGTAGACAGAATTCTAAGGTGGCCCCTAAGATTCCCTCCTTCCGGTGCATAACCCCTTCTCCTTGAGTATGAGCAGGACTAGTGAATATGATGGCATATCACTCTGGTGATTATGTTAAATTATATGGCAGAAAGGATTTTGCAGATGTAGTTAAGGTCCCTAATCATTTCACTTTGACTTAATTGGGGGAGATAAACCTGGGTGAAACTGACTAGTCAGGTGAGCCATTAATAGAGATCAGAAAGATGTGAAGCATTAGAGAAATTCTCCTGCTGTCCTGAAAGAAGTAAGTTTCTGTGTGGTGAGAGGGTCTATGCAAAAGACCGCAGGAAAAGGAGCTGAAGGTGGGTTCTAGCAGCTGAGTGTAGTCCCTGACGAACAGCTAGCAAGAGATTAGGGTTAGTGATCATATAACCGCAAGCAACTAGTGAGCTTGGAAGAGGACCCTGGAGTTGAAGATGTGATTGTAGACCCTGCCACTACCTTGAGGTGAGCCTAGTAACATCCTGAGCAGAAGACCCAGCTAATTCGTGTCCAGACTTTCAAGCAGGAAAACCTTGAGATGATAAATTTTGTGTTGTTTTAGGCTATGAAGTTTCTGGTAATCGTTTACATAGCAATAGGAAAATGAACATAGGTGAGAATGAAGCTTTTATGTGGACAGTACAGTTGTAAGGTTAAAGACAGGAGTATGAATGGCACTGGACTCTAGAGGCTTCAGCTAGCAGTAATCTAGAGTGCAAATCAATTTCTCCTTTTCATGCCTTTCTCTCTCTCATCAAGTTTATGTATATATAATAATATATTTTGTCTTTCTCAATATGTGTTATGTCTTTGTGTATTGCAAACTCTTATCTATAACTCTTTATTTATTATTTATTTTTGAGAAGGGTCTCTCTCTGTCACCCAGGTTGGAGTGCAGTGGTGCAGTCATGGCTCACTGCAACCTTAACCCCGAGGCTCAGGTGATCCTCCAACCTCAGCCTCTCAAGTAGCCGGGAATACAGGCAGGTGCCCCACACCCAGCTAATTGCTGTAGAGATGGGGTTTTGCCATGTTGCCTAGACTGGTCTCAGACTCCACCTGTGTTGGGCACCCAACGTGTGGTGAGGGTGATCCACCCTCCTTGGCCTCCCAACATGTTGCAATTACAAGGCATGAACCACCACACCTGGCCTATAACTCTTAATCCACCTTCTTATCCATATCTGTGTCACAGATTAAGATTGGGTGACATGAGTCTTCCATTAAATTAAATTACTGAGAAAAAAAAGTGTATTCAAGGTAAGAAATAATTGAGAGGGTACTATGATAATTGTTTACAGTTGCCCTTGGGGTAAAAGAGATTTGACTTTCTCCATGCCTATGATGGGAAATCCATTATTAAAATTTATTTAATTTTTAAGACTTTATAGGTTGATAAAGATGAAGGAACATCTATAAAGTGTAGTGCTACACTAAAAATTGGTAACACTTTTTTTGGGAGAAATAATTTGACATCTTAAGTTAATAGCCCTAGGAATGTGCACAACTGTTAGCATATTACATTTTTTGAATATATACTAAAAATTTAATATGTGAAAATTGTTATGCAGGAAAGTGTTATCTGCAATATTTTATGCAATATTTAGATTTACCCCACCTTTGGAAATGAAAACCTAAATGAGGTTGATTTAGCAAACTTTTAGTATAAAAGCCCCCAGTGGCATATTATGCAACCATTAAAAATATGTTAAATGAGATAGTAAATCATACGTAGTAATTTTGAGTATAACAAGTTAAGGGAAAAAGAACTATACAGAATGTATATATAATATGATTACACTGATTTAAAAATTATAAAATGCAAGTGTGGTTCAAATTCTGGATGGAAATGTATATTTGTGTTTGGATTGATGGGACTATGGTATTTTTATTTTACTTTTTGTTCCACATTTTTATTATTTTAGAAATATCTTTAGTGAAATATCTGTAATGAATATAGATGATTTTTTCTTTCTTTCTTTTTTTTTTGTCTTAAGATGGAGCTTTGCTCTTGTTACCCAGATCGGGGTGCAGTGGTGCATTCTCCACTCACTGCAACCTCCACCTCCCGGATTCAAGCAATTCTCCTGCCTCAGTCTCCTGAGTAGCTGGGATTACAGGCACCTGCCACTCTGCCCGATTAAATTTTTTGTATTTTTGGTAGAGATGAGGTTTCACCATGTTGGCCAGGCTGGTCTCGAACTCCTAGCCTCAAGTGATCCACCTGGTTTGGCCTCCCAAAATGCTGGGATTACAGGCATGAGCCACCGTGCCTGACTGATGATTTTTTAAGTAATTGAAGCACAAGCCTTGCCCAGGATATTTTTTTTTCCCCAAGAAAATAATATCTGAGACCTTTTGCGTTCTAAGGATAAATCCATGGTGATGATTGTAATAGGCCGAATAAAAACTGAGGGACAGTTGACCTGCTGTGATGTAGAGGCACTTATTACACATGTGCTGAGGAACCCTGTGGCAGAGAGATCAAACTGATGGCCTGTGGGCCATAGTCCATCTGTAGATATGCTTTGCACTGTGTTTTAAGAAAATTTAAGACCACATTTAAAAACCAGAAAGCCATGCAAAAATCATATTTTTCATCTTTGCTTACAAATTTGGGTGATCTATTATCATCAAGCTCATGTTCTCACATGGCAACAAAGGGCTGGAGTTGAGAATCTCATGCCTTCCATCTTACCACAGTCCATGGCTCCCAATGCCCTGCCTGATACTGAGACCCAGTATCAATTGCAATTCATCATTGCACTTGCTCTCTTGTTATCTTTAAAGTGGAATAACATTTTTTTCTGTGCTTGTTTCTCTATCAAAAGTGGAAAATGAAAGATGGAGCTCAGAGGGCTCCTTGTTTCTGAAGCCCACTATGCTTTTTTCATTTATGAGCTTGTTGGCATTTGTGATTGTGACCCCCGGGAGATTAAATAAATAATTGATTGAAAGCACCCAGTATAACCTGGGCCAGATACTTAGCATATGTTAGTTTCCTTCTATCTATCCTTTCTTATAGTTGTTTTGAAACGTTTGGACATGGAATAAAGTGGTTATTGCATTCCCATGGACTCTTAAGTGGAGCAAACATCACAACAAAATGTTGAAATCAAGCAGGAAAGAACTAGATTACATTTCTAACAAAGCTGAAAATATAAAGAGGGAAGATAGTATGATAACCATGTAGGTGACCCCAGTTTTCTCTTTCTATCTCTACTGAAATCAATGAAATTTCTCCCCAGAGCCAGGAAGGGGAGAAAACCATCCCCTGCTGCAGTGTCGGGTTTCAAATGGCTGTGTATCCCTGGCCTCGGGGTGAGGTTAACTGTGCAAAGGAAAGTCACATTTCAGAACAGTTAAATATTTTTTCTTGCTAAACCACACTGAAGACACTAATTCCATTTATTTCCTGGCTCTATAGAGGTGAATGAGCAAAAAACCACTCCTGCATTTTCAGTCTTCAAATAAAGCCTAATTAAAGAAATATATAGTTTTTATTGAACTGCAAGAAAAAGGGACACGGTACACAATTAAGTTCACATTAATTATTAAAGTCATAAATTTATTAATGTAACAAATATTACACATTAATAAGAAATATATTTTCTCACCAACTGCTGCATGAAATTTCTTTCATAATCTATAATCCAAAGGAGAAATGGAAAAAGAATGTGTAAAAAACATTATGTTCTAGCCTTAAGTTTCTTACTGTTGGTACTAAGATGTTTGCCGTATTTCAATACTATTATTTCTAAGATGCAATTGTTCTGAATTAGTTAAACAATGAAGTGGGAGAAAAAGGTATAATTGTGATAATAATTGCTCATATGTAATGAAGTTTTACTAGGTAGCTAAAAATATTTGTCAGTCTGCCCAATGTTTTCCTCTGATAGAAGACTACAAGTTCAGTATGCAGAGAGGAGAGGGACTTCTTCCACACTCATTTCCTATCTTCCCTGGCTGAGCTTGAATTATTTTGCTCTTATTCTTTTTGGAGTGAGAGAGATGACATTAAAGCCAGCTTTCTGATTCATGGATCGCCTACTCGGAAAAGTCCCATACTCATTAAAAGTCCTTTGGAGAATAAGAAATGATTATTTATCCACCCCCTCATCCCTGGTCCTATTCTGTACTTGTTATCAAAACCCAATAACCTGCTACTGCAATTGGCTGTTCACTTCTACGTATGCCATAGGCTTACACAGTACACAGCATATCATAAGTCTCTTGTGACTAAGGTCACAAGAATGCTGTTTTGTTCAAATCAAGATTAAGATTGCATGATTTATAAGTAACAATTAGATCTTATTGGTGAATCAATTTTTAAAATGTTAGTAATTTCATCCCTGAGAGGTTTGAAAAAAGAAAAAGTTAGTTAATGTCTACTGTTGAGGATGATAAAAGGTGAAGGAGGTGTTCTACTTTAGAAACCAGGAGCAAAAAGAGAGTGTGTAAGTAGAATAGGAGCAAAAAGAGAGTGTGTAAGTAGAATAGGAGCAAAAAGGGAGTGTGTAAGTAGAATATGCAATCTGCCCCAGGAGGGAACTATCAAAATCAAGCGGGAGTTCAAAGGTGAAAAATTAACACTTAGTTCGAAGAGTTAGGATAAACTTCTTGGAAAAGGTGACATTTAAGATGTGTTAATGAATGGGAGGAGTGTTAAGCAGAGGAAAGATTCTGGATGACTGGGTGGTTAGAAGTTCAAGAAGGCACGTGAGCAAACAGACAGAGGGAAAGTGTAGCCCATGCTTGGGAATAGCACGTACTCAACTTGGCTGAAACAATTTCTACCGAAGACCTGGGAAATTAGACTCCCAGAAGTGGGTTAGAGTTCTGTCAAGGTGGCCTTGATAGGCCTTAAATGACAGGCCTGGAAGTTAATGATCGAGGTCTGGGTGTTATCACTCTACATGGAGTGTGCTTTTAGGTTGGTGCTACGTTAATTTAAAATTGTTTTACATTTTATTTAAGTGTATTGTACTCCCATTTAGCAACCTGCTCTGTTAGATTGAATTCTCTGACTTCAACTTTTTTTCTTTCTTTTTTATTTTAAATAAATTTTATGTGTATATTTGAGGTTTACAATGTGATATTGTAAGATACATATGGCTGGGTGCAGTGGCTCACACCTGTAATCCTAACACTTTGGGAGGCTGAGGGGGGTGGATTACCTGAGGTCAGGAGTTCAATACCAGCCTGGCCAACATGGTGAAACCCTGTCTCTACTAAAAATACAAAAATTAGCCAAGCGTGATGGTGTGTGCTTGTAATCCCAGGTACCCAGGAGGCTGAGGCAGGAGAATCGCTGGAACCTGGGAGGTGGAGGCTGCAGTGAGCCGAGATTGTGCACTGGAACTCCAGCCTGGGTAACAGAGCAAGACTCCATGTCAAAAAAATAATAATAAAAGACACATATCATATAGATAGTAAAGTAATTATTATAGTGAAGAAGTAGATTAACATATCTATCATTCCCACATAGTTACTCTTCTTATGAAAGGGGCAGCCAACATCTACTTATTTAACAAAAATCCCTAATACATTTTATTAATTTTAGTTGTCATGTCTTAAATTCGATCTCTGAACTTGTTCATCCTGCACATCTGCTATTTTATGTCCTTTGACCTGCATCTCCCCATTTCCTATCCCCGTCCACCTCCGTGGTGGTAACCCCTGTTTCATTCTCAATCACTGTATTTGAGCTCTTCCTAAAATATATTCCACATATAAGTGAGTCCATGCACTTTGTGTGTGTGTGTGTGTGTGTGTGTGTGCCTGGCTTCTTTTACTTAGCAAAATGTCTTCTGGTTTCATCCATGTTGTGGCAAATGTCAGGATCTCCTTCTTTTGTAAGACTGAGTAATATTCCATTGTGTGTGTGTGTGTGTGTGTATGTGATCTATCTATCTATCTATCTATCTATCTATCTATCTATCTATCTATCTATCTATCTATCTATCTTACATCTTTACCCATTCATCCATTGATCAGCATTTAGGCATTTAGGTTATTTTCATATGTTGGCTGTAATGAATATGGGAGTGCAGATATTTTTATGAGGTGGTGATTTCATATCCTTTGGGTGTATACCCAGAAGAGGGATTGGTGGGTCATCTGAAAGTTCTATTTTTTTTTTTTTTTTTTTTTTTTTTAGACAGTGTCTCACTTTTTCACCTAGGCTACAGTGCAGTGATGTGATCACAGCTCACCGCAGCCTCAATCCCCTGGCTTCAAACCATTTTTCTGCCTTGGACTTCTTAGGTATCTGGGACTACAGGAGTGCACCACGACACGTGGCTTTAAAAAAAAAAATGTTTCAGTAGAGGCAAGGTCTCGTTATGTTGCCCGGGATGACCTTGAACTCCTGGGCTCAAGCAATCCTCCTGCCTTGGCTTCCTAAAGTGTTGGGATTACATTTCTGAGCCATCACACCCAGCCTGGAAGTTCTATTTTTAATTTCTTTAGGAACCTTCATACTATTTTCCATAATGACTGTACCAATGTACATCCCCGCCAATAGTGTACTAGGGTTTCTTTTTCTCCACATCTTTATCAACATGTCTTTTTGTCTTTTTGTTACTAGTCAGCCTTATGGGTGGGGTATGTGGTGATATCTCACAGTGGTTTTAATTTGCACTTCCCGTATGATTAGTGATGTCAAGCACCTTTTCATAAACCTATTGCCCATTTTTATGTCTTATTTGGAGAAATATCTGTTCAGGCCCTTTGCTCATTTTTAAATTGGATTATTTGTTTTCGGGAATTGAGTTGTGGAGTTGCTCAAAAATTTTGGATATTAACTGCTTATCTGATAGGTGGTTTGCCATTGTTTTTTTCTAGTCTGTAGTTGACTTTTAATTTTGCTGATTTCTCCTTTGCTGTATAGAGCTTGCTAGTTTTAAATAGTCACATTTATTTATTTTTGGTTTTGTAACCTGTGTTTTTGGTGTGATAGTCAAGAAACAATTGCTAAGGCCAATATCAAGGAGTTTTCCCCTATGTTCTCTTTGAAAAGATTTATGGCTTCAGGTTTTACATTTAGGTATTTTATCTGTTCACGTTGATTTTTGAGCATAGTATAAGATAAAGTCCAATTTCATTCTTTTGCATGTGGAGATCTAGTTTTATCAGCATCACTTATTGAAGAAACTATCTATTCTCCATTGTATCCTTTTGGTGGCCTTGTTGAACATTAGTTGACCTTATATGTTTAGATTTATTTCTGGGTTCCCTATTCTGTTCCATTGGTCTGTGTTTCTGTTTTCATGCCAGTAGTATGCTGTTTTAATTATTATTGCCGTATAGTATTATTTTATTTCATTTTTTGAGATGGAGTCTCACACTGTTGCCCAGGCTGGAATGTGGTGGCACCATCTCAGTTCACTGCAACCTCTACCTCCTGGGTTCAAGCGATTTCTCATGCCTCCCCCTCCCAAGTAGCTGGGATTACAGGCATGTACCACAACACTTTTTGTATTTTTAGTAGAGACAAGGTTTCATTATGTTAGCTAGGGTGGTCTCGAACTCCTGACCTCAGGTGAGCTGCCCGCCTCGGCTCCCAAAGTGCTAGGATTACAGGTGTGAGCCACTGGGCCCAGCCGATAGTCCTGTAATTTTAAATCAGAATTGTAATGCCTTCAACTTTTTGTTTCTCAGTATTGCTTTGCTATTCAGAAGGTGCTGTAGTTCCATTTGAATTTTAGAATTATTTTTTCTATTTCTGTAAAGAATGCTATTATAATTTTGGTAGAGATTGAGTTAAATCTGTATATTGCTTTGGATGTTATGGACATTTTAACAATATTAGTTCTTCCTGTCCATAAACATAAGATATCTTTACATTTATTTGGGTCTTCAGTTTTTTATCTGTATTTTATAGTTTTCACAGTACAAATCTTTCACCTCTTTTGTTAAATTTATTTATAGGTTTTAAAAATGTTTTCACAAATTGGATTGTTTCCTTAATTTATTTTTCAGTTAGGTCATTATATGTGTGTAGAAATCCCACTGATTTTTGTATGCTGATTTTGCTGTAACTTTACTGAATTTATTTATTGGTTCTATCAGTTGTGTTCTGAAATCTTTGGGATTTTTTACATATAGGATCAAGCCATTTGCAAGTAGACATAATTTCAATTCTTCCTTTATATTTTGGATGCCTTTTCATTTGTTTTCTTTTGTGATTGTTCTTGCTAGTACTTCTGTTACTGTGTTGAATAGAAATGGTGAGAGTGGGCAACTTGCCTTTTACCAGATCTTAGAGAAGAAGTTTTCAGTTATTCCTCAATGATTAGGATGTTAACTCTGAGTTTTAAAATAAATGGCCTTTATTGTTTGTGTTTTTGAAATTTTTATTCTGTTGAGGAAGTTTCCTTCTATACCTAAATTGTTAAGACTTTTTAGTAAGGAAGAATGCTGAACTTAGTCAAATGCTTCTCCTGCATCAATTGAGATGATCATGTGGTATTTAATCTCTCATTCTGTTAATGTGGTGTATCACATTGATTGATTTACATATGCTAAACCAGCCTTCTACGGCAGGGATAAATTTCACTTGGTCGTGATGTGTAATATTTTTACTTTGCTGTTCAATTCAATTTGCTAATATTTTATTGAGGATTTTTGCAATGATATTCTTCAGAGACATTGGTCTGTAGTTTCCTTTGTTTTGCAGTGTCTTTGTCTTGCTTGAGGTATCAAGGTGGCTCTGGTTTCTTTCGTATGTTTCATGGTTCTTTGCTTATAGTAAATGATAACTACCAATAATCAATGTATCCATTGACTTTTTATTTGATTGCTGAATTTCTTGGTTGTTCTCAACCACAGGGTATCAGTAAGTATTACTTACTATATTAGCTCTTAAGAGCATCATGGAGTAAGTATGCTCATTTTATAACCAATCAGAATTAAGGTTGCAGAGATTAAGATGTTTGCTCAATTTCTTCCAATGAGACCAGACCCACACATTTTGATTTCAAGTCCTGAACTGTTTTCCACTGTTGTGATTTCTAGAACACGAAGGCTTTAACACTTTGTAATATCAAGTAAAATGAAAGAAAAAAGATGCATTTTGGTGATAATAAGAGAGAATCTCAAAAGAAGTTCTCTTCCTACACAAATCTAAATTTCACTTGGATCCAAGTGTTCAGCATGAGTCAGTCAATCTTTCTCATAGATTTTCTTTTGCCCATATACATTTTAAGATCTCATCTCATCCTGGATTTCCAGACAAAGATATGTGAAAAATCCTCTTTTAATAACAATATTGAATCATTATAATAATAGCTATTATTTATTCTTTTATCATTTAGTGTCTGCCTGTCACTTTATAGATGCTTTACACATATTATGTCTATTTCTACCGCAATTCCACAAACCCATTTTACAAAGAAGTAACTGAACTTTCTTCCCCCACCACCCCTTGGCTTTATTGTGGTATAACTGACAAAAATTGTACATATTTACAATATACAATGTGATGTTTGGATGTGTGTACACATTGTGAAATGATTACCACAATCAAGCTAATTAACATATTCACTACCTCACATTCACACCCCACTTTGTGTGTATGTGGTTAGAACATTTAAGATCTACTTTTTTAGTAAATTTCAAGTATTTAATACAGTATTATTAGCTATAATCCCCTTGCTGTACATTAGCTCTCCAGAATTAATTCATCCTCCATAACTGAAACTTTGTACCCTTTGATGTACCTCTCCCCATTTCCTCCACCCTCCAACCCCTGGCAAACACCATTCTAGTGTCTGCCTCTATTAGTTTGACATTTTTGGTCTTACATACACATGAGATTATGCAATATTTGTCTTTCTCTGCCTGGTTTTTCCAATCTACTTCTGCCTTCGGATTCTGAGACCTTTCCTCCTGTCTCCAAAGCTACCGGTTTCCAGCCAGGAACATGCTTACTGAGTATATTCTACTACTTTTTCTTCTGTAAACATGATTTAGATCAAGCTCTAATCCTATAGCCTTAGGGAAGAAGACTCCTTCGAAATCGTTTCTATTTATTGCCTATCTTTTAAATCTCCATTGTCTGCCTGATTTTAGTCTAATTTCAGAGAAGCTATTGAAAGACAGCAGTGTAAGATATGCTTTTTATCTTGCAGGGATGTAAACTTCAGTTAAATCAAACACAAAATCAACTAAACGGGGAGTGGAGTCAATATGGGCCCAAAATTATACATTCTAGAAGGTTGGTAAAGGGAAACAGCAGATGAGGATAAAATTGAACCTTGAAAGTTGGGTAGAATTAGGATGAGTGGAAAGGAGCGGGCATTTGGTGAGAGTGATAGAAAGCACTGTGAAAAAAGGTGCTGACCTGTGAATGCTTTTGTTTACCAAAATGCTTCTAGCTCTTCTTTGAATTCACCCTTGGTTCTTCCTAATGACCAATCAAAAAAAAAAAAAAAAAAAGCAAACAATAAAAACCTGTTTTTGAGCCACTCTCTGTGGTCATGGTATGAAAGACTGAATAGCTTACGCACTTCAATGTCAGAAATCAAGCAACACACTAATAGGCCTAAAGGTAAAAGCTATTGTTATTGGCAGTTCAAGGACATACTTGTCATTCTATCATTCTAACCGAAAATGCTAACCTCCATCTGGTTTGGGCTAATTTAATGTGTGGGTGGAGATGTAAGATTTACAATCCTTTGAAGAGTGTGGGGCAGTTAAGTATTTAACCTCAAGAGGGTGTGATTTCTATTGCATCACTTGAAAAAAAAAAAAAAGCAGTGGTAACACCACAAACATGTACATCACCTATAACTCAATTCTGGCTTGATGATAGTATCACATTTTTTAAAGCCAGTGATACAGATATCTTGTGCTCAATCACCTGGGACGAATCTGTTATGAAAATGTTGAATTGCTTCAAATTGTTTTCACTTATATCAGGTAGTTTTACATAAAGGTAGTGGAGAATTGGGAGAACATAGATTCACCACTCCTGAAAGAAATCCCCATTCCTCTCTTTCTTTTTTTAACTGCCTGCAGATTGCACCTAAGTCTTTTCTAATACTTTTTCTCACATTATTTACTTCAGCTTGTAGAGTGGTGCCAACAGGGTTAGGATTCAAATAACCTGGGGTTCTGTTAGAAATGCCAGTGTCCAGGCTTTCTTCTCAGGGTCAGATTGCATTGATATGAGTTGGGCACAGCCATGGATATTTTTTTGAAAGGCCTCTAGGTGAATCTAATGTGCATATAGGGTTAAGAATCATTGATTTAGGATTTTCATATGTAGAAAGGTGGATGGGTTTGAGTCATGTTGTAAATAACGTAATAGAAAAGGTTATCAAGTTGAGGCATTATGAAGCTTTCTAGGGAGAATGAGAATTATCCCAATAGACTACCAATTCTACACTGAAAGGTGGAAGGCCTGCAGGATCTCGCCTAATGATCATTAAAAAACCTGTATCTTGTCTCCTACTCCTGTGCCTTTCTACCAAGTGATTCAATACCTGTGATTATGTATGATTTACTCAAATATCACAACCTTGGGAGAGGTTTCTCTTGGCTATCCAATCCAAAATAGTCTTTCTCCATCCTTATTTTATCTTATTTTTTTCATAACACAGTATCCGAAAT